>NW_005359397.1:2601394-2623494 GCF_000412655.1 Myotis brandtii | reverse complement strand
AGAATTCCTCCTCCTCTGAAATGAAAAGAAGACTATTACAAGAGTATTGTTTGGGGAATGAATATGCCTCTGGGGAAACAAGAAGAGGAAGTCAGTTTGGTGATGGTCCTTACAGTTTCCCAATTATCACTCCCAGCTAGGTCCTGGTTGGCCGGAGCCTGTCAGCAACCGCCTAAGTCCAGGTACAGTGATTGGCTGGGATAGGCACATGACCTAAATTGACCCAATCAGAAGCTCTTTCTTCCCACAGCCTGCAAACCCGAAGCATGGATCCCCGTGGCTGCTGGAAGTGACCTTGCCACCAGCCATGCAGGAAGCTGGCCTTTGGATAAAGGCAATAGTTGGGAGTTGGAAGAGGGTCCTTTAGCTTAGGGGCCTCTGGACTTCAACTTTCCAAGCCAATAACGCCCCCTTCATCACTTAAACCAGCTGGATTGAATTTTGTTACTTGAAGCCAAGAGCCCCCTAACAGAGCAATGCGGTTGTTAGGGATGCAGGAATGGGGACCCCAGAAGGAATTGTGGGCTGAAGCAAGACAGTGACCTCTTACTGGGACATGCTACCAGATATCCTCACTTTCCCCTACGGTGGCCACTTAGGGCCCTTCAGGCCCAAGCCCAGAGCCAGCCTTGAGGAAGGGTGGGGAGGCCAAAACCAGGCTCCTGAACCCTGAGATAGGACAGGAGGGCCCAGGCTTTGTGACTCCTCACTCCCAAGGGAGCAGCTGTTGACACATCTTTGGACTCGAGCCTAGTGCCTTGAGAAAAACAATGCGAAGGAAGGTGAATTCAAATGGAAGAGGCATTAAAATATGAGTCAGACAGTGTCTCAGAGTTCACACTGCTTAAAAGAAAACGTTATGATTTTTTTTTTTTGAACAGCCCACATCCCGTCACATCCGGTGTCCAGGCCTGGGCAGCCACACTCAGGGAAATCCTGCAGCTCCCGAGCTCACGTGCTGCTGCCCTGCCACACCCCTGCAGGAAAGGGCCCCCGCTAGACCAGTTCCTGCCCCTACTGAGCCACCAGCCCCAGAAGTGAGCTGTGCTTTCCCCTGTGCTGGGAGGCGTGGGCTACTCTGGGGATGAGAAGCGTCATGGAAGTGGAGGACCGCCAGAGGAGCTGACCTGCCCATCTGTCTGGACTTGTGGATTTTGAGGCCTGTTGCCCCGAAGATTCAGTGTCCAGCGTATGCAGTCACAACGTCTGCCGTGGCTGCCTGTGCCCCAGCTGGGCACCCTGAGTGCCAGCAGCCTTCACCTCCCACCACACTGCGGCCCAACTGTCCCTGCCCTGGCTGATGGAGAAGACGCAGTGCCCCACCAGGGCCTGTGCAGCTGCCACTAGGAGCCCCTGCTTCTCTTCTGCGAGGAAAACCAGGGGGCATGTGCTTGGTGTGTAGCGAGTCCCAGGAGCACCAGTCCCACTCCATGGCGCCCATCGACGACGAGGCCTTCGAGAGCTATGGGGAAAACTTAGTGTCGTCTAACGGCCAAGATGAAGAAAGTCATGCATTTACAGGACATGGGAGTGAAGGGTGCTACTAGTGGAAGAACAAGACAGAAAATCAGACTGAGACTCAGTGCAGAGGTTGCAAAGCTACACCACTTCCTGGCTGAAGAAGAGAAGCTGTTTCTTCAGAGGTTCAGCAAAGAAGAAGAGACAAAGAAGAAACAGACTGAGAACACATTAAAGCTCCATCAAATAATCACTTCCTTGAGGAAGCTCATCTTAGAAGTTGGGGAGATGAGCCAGAGCCCCATCCTGGAGTTGCTTTGGAATCCAGAAGATCTTTTGACCAGGAGTGAGAACCGGGACAGAAACTATTCCCTTGAAGTTCTGAAGGTGAAGACTGTGTGCCATGATGATGAAGGAAATGCTGAAGTGATTCCAAGTGGCTATCAGTTTAGCTGAAGACACAGCTCAACCCAACTTGTCTTCTCCCAGGAAGGGAGGTATGTGAAAAATGGAGCGTCAGCCAGTTCTTGGCCATTATTTTCTACAGCCTGGAACTACTTTACTGGATGGAGGAATCCTCAGCAGACCACACACTCCATGGAGAAATCTCAACACCCTATTTTGGGGGGAAACTTTTTCACTTACGGGAAACATTACTGGGAAGTTGAGAACCGAGATAGCCTGGAGATGGCTGTGGGGTCTGTCCAGAGGACATCATGGAGATTGTTGGTAGTTCATAAATGTCCCCCAGATGGGCATCTGGGCTATTTGTTGGAGTCCTGCTGGCTATTGGCTCCTAACAAGATTCTCTGTAAGTCCCACCATGCCAGAGCCAGCTCTTCACAGGGGTAGGAGTTATCCTGATCATGGGG
Organism: Myotis brandtii; assembly: GCF_000412655.1. Classification (NCBI taxonomy): domain Eukaryota; kingdom Metazoa; phylum Chordata; class Mammalia; order Chiroptera; family Vespertilionidae; genus Myotis; species Myotis brandtii. The sequence goes on along the minus strand of NW_005359397.1, from coordinate 2,621,164 downwards.
CTAAGGCAGGGGTGGGCAAACTTTTTGACTCGAGGGCCACAATGGGTTCTTAAACTGGACCGGAGGGCCGGAACAAAAGCATGGATGGAGTGTTTGTGTGAACTAATATAAATTCAAAGTAAACATCATTACATAAAAGGGTACGGTCTTTTTTTTTTTTTTAGTTTTATTCATTTCAAACGGGCCAGATGCCCACGGCTGGGCTAAGGGGATTCCGCGGGCCGTAGTTTGCCCACGGCTGGGCTAAGGGGATCTCATTCTACAGTGCTGTGGATGGAGTGCCCCTACACACTTTCTTGTCTTTTGTCTCATGTCTCTGGCTGTTTTTATTGTTGTTGTTGAGCCCATTAGCATCTTTAGTCTTGCCACTAGTGACTGGTGGGAAATGAGACTATTCTTTCCTACCGAAGAACTCCCCTCCCCCATCCTATATCCTAGCCCAGGGACATCCCTTTCTTGGCCCTGTTCTCTCACTTCATACATTGTGACCCTTGGTAATACATCAGTATATCCACTCAGACTCCAATTTCCTGTTTTGTTCAACTCCCTTTATGTCTTGTGCATAGAGAGATATGGCAGACCCTGTTAGTAGCTTTTCTAGTAGCCACCTGCCTCCACTTCTCTGCTTCTCTTCTGGTTGTTTCTAACTGAACTGTTTGGTATATGCCTTCCATGTGCTTCAGAAGAAGTAGTCCCATGTGAGGTAGGAAGGGAAAATTTCCAAGGTGGGAAAACTTTCTGGGGAATGATTTTGTAACTTCTAAAAAGAGTTATTTGGAAAGGCATAGCCCCTTTCTGATGTTAGCAGCTGTATTGGAACTGAGGAGAGTACAGTAACAGCGGAAAGGAATAAGAAACACGGTCTTGGTTGGCATCGTCAAACTTGTAATTTCCCTAATCCCAAACTTCTTATTATCTAAGATTATTGCTCCCTTTTTGCATAAGGCAATTTTAGTCACATTTTGGCTACTTGAAGTCTGAGTATCCTAAGGCTCATAGCATGGAGAACCCACAATTTGGGCTTATCTCACTTTTTCTGAAAGTTGACAAACTTGTAGAATCCCAATTCAATCCAGTCACGTAACTCCTCTTCCCAGTAAGTACTGATATCCCTCACTTTTGTGGATCAGAAAACTGACAGTCTTCCCTCACACTGCCCATGCTATTATTACTCTTCATCACCTGACCAGGTCTCAGCCTTCAAATGTTCATTATGTTATCCATTTGTCAAATCCACATATTGTGTATGCAAATTTATTAATATATTGAAAACTTTGAAAAACACTTATGTACTTACACTGGGCTAGCCTCTTCACATACCGCTTTCATATGACTCTTATAACAGCTCAGTGAGATGGAAATTAAAATCCTATTTTTACAAGCGAGAAAAAAAAAAAACTTCAGAGTGACTCACTCATTATTGCTTAGCTGGCAAATGGGAGCGTTGGGATTAAAATCATATCTGTTTGAGATGAAAGCCTACACTTTTTTGTACTCGGCATTTATTTGTAAGCATTGACTAAATGCAGATTGTGGGTCTGCATCATCTTTGTTTCTTATTTTCTTACATGTTTTTATCCTATATACGTGTTTTTCTCACTTCACCTTTTCACTCGAGATTGGGTGCACTCAAGAGGATTGTGAAAATTGCTAGATAGTTATTTTTAAAATAATAACTGTTTTGTCATAAAAGTTGTGTACTTATTGTAGGAAATTTGGAATGTACAAAGGCTGTAAAGAAAATTAAATCCATTAATTATAAAAACAAAGATTTTTTTCCTTGTTCTTAAGCTATTCTTCTTCACACAATATTGGCAGCAGCCTGGAGGAAGGCGGCGAGTGCTTTCTCCCTGAGCTTCCTGTCGCATTGAGCACAAGGGGGAGAGGAAAACAAAACACAGCCCAGGCTTCCCCTCGTCCTTGGCGCTCACTTGGGACCCACTGTCTCTCCTAAAGGATGCACAGCCCCACCCTCCCATAACACACCTATGTGAATAACAGCATCACCCCCATCCCAGTATAACGATGCTTTACTCATGAGCAAAGAGACTTCTGGGGCCCTTGATGCTCCAAACATCTGAAATAGAAATTGTCTCCCCCAACCCCATTCTCATGGGATTTGGTGGATTGACTGTCCTGTCCCTTCTGAAATGAAACTTCTCGACTTCAAGTATGGTCATCCTAGACACACATCCTGGTTTAAATCTGTTGTGGGATGTGGGTTCCCCAAGGGTCTGCTCCTTAACTCCATCTCTCCCCACTGAGCTTCTTCATTTAGATCTGTAAGTGGTGGCTCTAGGCTTGGCCCTGACTTGTCACTGTCCTCTGAAGGCCCAATTTGGCAAGATTTGAGGGTGGGGGCTCAGGAAAGGGCAACAGGACTCAAAAACCACAAGTTCACCCAGAACAAAGAGTGATCAAGCAACTAGTGTATTGTGAGCTGTCAGGGAAAGAATCACGCCCCGCATGGGGATAAAAACCCAGCTGGCCTCTCTCTGAACTGGATGGCCATATTGGGATTATAGGGACTAGGCCTTAACAAAAGCCATGAGGGAAAGGATCACCTTTGTTCCAAGTCTCTAGAGAACAGAGTTGGGATCATGGACAGGCAAAATGAAGACGTAGGATCAGCCTGACATGAAGAAATTATCTCAAGTTAACGATTCAACAAAGCCCAGCCATGGCACGATGCTGGGGTCCCCATCCCCTAGAACCCCATGACCACTAACGAGATTGCTGAGAGAGAAGGTTCGTGTAGGGGTGTAGATGGGACTGGCCCAGTGAGCCCCAATCCTTGCCTGGCAGACAAATCATCTGCACTAGCAGCAAGCACTCTATCATACGTATTTGCAGTCCAGCAGTTGGTATCCACCAGGCTAGGCAGCCTGTTAGAACCATTCCAAGTAGATACTGATTGATGGTGTTTTGGATCCGTTCTGCCTGTGATGGTGATACAGCTTTCTCAGGCTCAGCTCCAGGAAAACTTCAAAGGAAGCCACAGCTCGAACAGGTGAAGGAAAACCCATGAACACATCAGTCTTCCATGCTGAGCTTCTCCCCGAGAACCTGAACCTACAGAGAGGCCCACACACTTGTGGGTAAGAATGCCAGTGTGTGGGAGGCTGCAGGGGACAGAACGAGGTGCCAAGGATGGGGCACACACAAGGCTGACACGATGTCTACGAATACATTAGTCAGTCACAGTGACAGTGCTAAACCAAACAGCCAGTCTTCTAAAGAAGCTTATGTAATAGCTAAGCACAGGGAAATGGGAGTCGAATTACATATACTGTTTCTCCGGGTTTTTTTGGGAATGTGGTCCACTCCCTCCCTTTGCAGGGAGACAAATACTCCCTTTGCAGCTGGAGGGATCATTTTCCAAAGGAGGCCACCCGCCCTCCTGGGTTACACATTTAGTAAACGGGACAGTCACTCACATTGGCTAAGCCTGTGATCTGTAAGTGGTGGCCCTAGGCCTGTCTCCTCTGTCTCCCTCTCTGAGCATGACATCCTTGGCCCAACTTTGGTGTGCTGTGCCAGCTCTTAGTTTGTTTTGGCTACTTGGAGCACTGTGAGGGCAGGGGTTATGAGGCCATGTGTGATAACAGGAGGAATGAGTGTTTGATTGGTAATGCCTGCCACAGATAAAGGAATGGGAAGTGGCTGTGTGCACTCTATTCTACATCACGCTTACCTAAACTTGGATTTCAATACTTGCCTTTGCCCCATTGTTCAAAATCCTCTAGTCTTAAACACAAACATCTAGAAAGTTATTAGAGTGAGTAGAAGGGCCCCTCAAATCCTAGTATATCAGCCAAACAACAACCCAAAATCGTCATGGCCTCAATGGTAGATGTAGATTCAAGAACAGCTTAGGTTCTAATAGGAATTTCTCCAGTAACTTGCACTAGGGGGGTAGAATGAAGAATTGTAGTCCATCCCCTTAAGTTAATTAGATCCAGGTTCTAAGAAGCTGCCATCTTTACTTGAGCCAACTCAAGCAAAGGAAGGCAGCCCCTGCAGCTGACTGCCACCTCTCCCAACTGTCCCTGGAAAGTAGGGAGATAAGCATTCTGGATGGGGTCCATTCTTGAAGGGGGAGGGACAAAGGCACTACAACCAGCTGCGGATCACTGTCTTGTCCTTTCCAAGCATCTTGGACCCCACACCATTGCCAACATAAAGGTACCTCTAGCAAGCTATCTCTTCCCCTTTAGCCAGGGGTGTTCTTAGCCAATTAGGGAGTAGCTGGGATGGGAATTTTAAAAAGCTTTTCATATTGTTTGTTCACGGATGTTTAGAGATTAATTCCAATGGAACAAGGACAATAAAAAGCACAGAATTAGACTCAAAGGAGACCGTCCTCCACTAGAGGAAGAAAGAATGAGGAGGGGAAGAATTAGAACAATGCAGAGAATGGATACCAATTAACTGCACAGCCAGTAAGTGGTGAAGCTGGGATTTGAACCCAGGTCTGCTTAATCCCAAAACCTATGTACATAAAAAAAGAAGAAGGAACTAGGAAACACACACACACACACACACACACACACACACACACACACAACACATTAGTGCTTTAAAAGATCTGCCCCATGAAATGCAAGGAGATTTTAGAAAATCTACAATATTCATAATCAGGGAGATAAGAGGTCATTTTTTTAAACATTTTTTTATTGATTTCAGAGAGGAAGGGAGAGGGAGAAAGAAATAGAAACATCAATGATGAAAGAGAATCATTGATCAACTGTCTCCTGCACACCCCACACTGGGGATCGAGCCCACAAACTGGGCATGTGCCCTGACTGGGAATCTAACCATGATCTCCTGGTTCATAGGTCAACACTCAACCACGGAGCCACGCCAGGTGAGCTAAGAGGACATTTTGACTAAGAAACCAGACAGATCAATCTGTAATTGAGCAAATACTTGTTGAAGTCAGTATAGAATAAAACATGTGCTTAATGAAACTAAAGCTAAGCATCACAGAATCTATAAAGCACGTAAGTGAAATGAACCCAGAGATAAAGAAGGCAGGGTAATAATGGCAGCTTCTGTGCACAGCACAGCTTCCACGTGTCAAGCTCTTCACATGTAACATCTCTTGAAATCATTGCACCAAGTCTGCGCTGTAGGTATTGCCCCCATTTCAAAGAGGAGAAAGCTGATGCTCAGAGAGGTTAAGGGATTTGTAACTTGGGCTGACGTTCCAGTTGGTGGCGAGCCTCTCTTCTGATTGGTCTGTGCCTGGGCTGTGATGTTTAAGCATTTTGAATAGCTCCCCTGCTTGAAAATAAACAAACAAAAAACGCCAGACAGGGAAGATAGCCCACAGGAGCACAACTGAGAGCAACAAGAGGAATCCCTGAAAGAGAATAAATGAAATCTATGCAGAGTGAGGATAATAGTGAAGCCATAACTTCCCCTACTACTGGAGCTGCCATCACCCTTTGGAGGCGTAAGCAGGAAATATCTGTATCTCATGCTAAATTTCCTAAAATCTGCCTTCCAAACCCCTGTGGGCTCAGCCCCCTATCACCAGTATCCTTTTCTTGGTGAGCACTTGCTCATTTTCTACTTCACCCAAACCAGATTCTTAACAGCAACTAGCCTCATAACAGCAACTGTCCTCTGTGCTCTACTCTCTGAGTGATGAAACTGTCAGTAGACTAGGTCAGGAAGTTCCCAGATGCTCTGCATTTTGGTATGAATTTTCCACCCAATATGCAGTCTTTGAAGCCTCTGAGTAATGGATGTGTGACCTGCCAGGTCACCACACAGAGAAAAGCAAGCTGCAGTACACTGCCTTCACATTGCTTCAGTTCCTCCCCGCTGTGATCTCCAGCCGAAGTTCCTTCACTTTGATTCCCTCCTCTTGGATCCTCTTGGATGTAAGAACTCCAAGCATACCTCTGCTTCCCCTCTGACCAGCTTTATTTCCATTGAACATGGTACATTCTTTGTAAGCCACAGAGTCAATCCCATAAAGCACTGTTACCATCACAATTGAATTTATCTCATGTTGAAATCTCCGGTTCACTTTGTTAGCCACTTTGGTCTACACTCAGATATCTGGGATCCTAATATTATTTCAATCATCTTACTCATCATTTTCTCCAGCAAATTACTGAACATCCTCTCTATTTTATACCTTATGTTACCAATTAACTGGTTTCAGAAAATTTTCTCCCCTAATACACTTTCATTTTCAATTTAAAGCCACATTCATTTAGTCAATAAATACTTATTGCCATCTACTATGTGCTAAGCAATAAAATGGGGGGGCAGCTCTGAGGGTCTCTTTTTTTTAAGTTACATATTCTTTTTTTAAAATTGATTGGGGTGACATTGGTCAACATGAACACAGGTTTCATGTGTGGGTTTCTATGTTACAAATATATATTCTTTTTTTCTTTTTTAAAAATTCTTTATTGTTTAAAGTATTACATATGTTTCATTTTCCCCCCATTGCTGAGGGTCTCTTAATGAGCAAAATTATTTGCCAGAAAGGCTCTGCTTCTTGTAATGGCAAAGTAGCTCTTAGAAGACTTCCCCTCCCCCATATAACTATTATAAACTCTGGAGAAAGAGGGAGAGGGAGAGAGAGAGAGAGAGAGAGAGAGCGAGAGAGAGAGATATTATTGAAAGGCATTAGATTTGTTCAGCAACAAACATACATAAACTGGAGGGGAGTCAACACTTGAAAGAAAGAAACAGCAATAGGTGATGTCCCTCTTTTTATAGCTTTTGACCCGGGGACAGGCCCAAGTCAATGTTGCACATGGACTACAATTTGGATAGAAATCTTTACTCTTAATTTTTGAGGAATTAGAGGACAGAGTTCAGGTAACTACAGCTGGAAAGTAAGGAAAGACATCCTAGAAAAGAGTCACAGAACAGTAGCCCCATATTCTGAGTATATATTCTGCCCAAATTTCCATGAATGATGCATGTATACGGCAGGTTTCAAACAGCCCAACTAAGGCTAACAGAACTAAAGGAAGATTTCAGCTAATGCCCACTCAAGAGAAATTGAGTTTAGAATTTGAGTGTGGTAAAAAAAAAAAAATCATTACTGTTTTGAGAAATATAGAATCAAGCGTCTCTTCAAGTCTAATTCACGATATTCAGGATGTAATACAAAATTACTAGGAAAAAAATGTTTTAAACAAACAGGAAAATGTGGCCCAAACTCAAGAAGGAAGATCATCAATAGAGATCTACCCCAAGAGGACCCAAGATGTTAGAGTTAACAGATAAGAATCTTAAAGTTGCTGTTATAACTTTGCTCAAGGGTGTAAAGGAAAATATGCTTGTAATAAATGAACAAACAGGAAATATCAGCCACTGCATAGAAACTACAAAAAGAACAAAAACTATTAATCAGATCAGCTAAATCCCCACCAACACCTTCCTTTGCACTGTGAGTTGTGCTTTTCACTAGGGACCATTACACAGTGCTAATATTGACTTCGATGGCTTTTTTTTTTTTTTTTTTAGCACCTTCCAAGTACAAGATATTGGGCAAGTTTTGGAAAGCTAATATACAACACAAAATCTTAAGCTTTGGTCACAAAAAAACAAACAAACAGATCTTTTCATCTGACAGCATCTCTCTGTTATAGTAGATACACACACACACACACACACACACACACACACACACAGACACACACACGGCACTTCTCCTGTCCTCCCTTCTCTTTCAGGTCTTAAATCAAGAAGAAGAAATTGAAGTCCTGCCATGGCCTCTTTCCAGCTCCCAGATCACTCCTGATGGAGCCATTTGCCCCAGAGAAAGCACAGAGAGGAATGAGGGTGAGGGGCAGGCTGTCAGGTTTGATACACCCCACATTCTCCTTCCACAGCAAAGGTGCCCTCCACGAGATGATTAGACAGACCAGTTCTGTAAAAACTCTAGGTACAGACATAAAAGGGAGTCAATGGCCACTGTAACATCTCTTTCATCCAGTTTCATTAACAGGTGTTTTGCTTTTTCAAAACCTGGTAAGAAAGGGATTCTCAAACTTGGCTACATGTTGGAAGCACTGGAGATGCTGGGGACGTATATTAAGATCACAGAGCAAGACTACTATATATCCACCAAAATGGCTCAAAAATGGTTTTACGTCAGAAAACAGCAACTGTTGGCAAGACTTCTCATATACTGGGAATATAAATTGATACAACCACTTTTAGAACTTCTCAGCAATATCTTGTGAAGCTGAGCATACACACACCTTATAACCCAGCAATTTCATTCCTAGGAATGTATCCAACAGAAATTTCTATATACACTTTCCAAAGGCATTTACAAGAATTTAATAGCACTATTTATAACAGTCCCAAGGTATAAACTGTCCAAAATGCCCACCAACAGTAGTCTAGAAAAGAATTATGGTGTATTCACACAAGGGAACATTGTACAGAAATGAGAACGAGCAATATACAATTGAACTCTCACAAGGTTAACCAAAATAAGCCAAACACACACACATACAAATACAAGATGTATGATTCCGTTTATGTAAAACTCAATAGCAAGCAAAACTGATCTATGTTATCACTCAGGATAGTGATTTTGGAGTGAGAGTGATTGGAAAATGACATAAGGGGTGCTTCTGGGGAACTGGTAATATTTGTGTGTGTGTGTTTGTTTTAGCAGGATATGGGTTACAGAGGCATGTTCAGTTGGTGAAAAATCCATCCTATATTTGTCTTACCTTAACTCATTAAAATTTTTTAAAATATTGATGCCTGGGTCCCACCTCCAGAGAGTCTAGTTTAATTGATCTGAGGTGCAGCCAGGCATTAACATTTTTAAAAGCTCCCCTGGTGGGTCTACTGTGCATCCAAGAACCACTGTGTTAGAACTTGGCAACCCTCCCTACTATTTCTTGGAGCAGAAAGTGCCGCTGCTTCTCTAGAAAAACTAAAGCAGATGTTTTTGTGGAACATAGGTAGCGGGGGGGGGGGGGGGGGGGGGGGGGGGTTAATAGGTTGTTTCATGGAAAAAGAAGTCCATCATCAAATATTTAATTTTTAAAAATTCTAATGATCAACTGTGTTTCTAGAGCTAAGTGCTTTATCTACACTATCTCATTTAATCCTCACAATGAGCCTATGACAAAGGAACTATTAATCTCTATGTTACAGAAGGGTAAACCAAAACTCAGTGGGGTAATTCAAGGTCGTACAGCCAGTAAGCAGCAGGGCTATGACTCAAATCCACATGGGCCTTGACACTGAAGCTCATGCTCCTTACCATTGTCCTAATTTGCCTCTCTGGGCAGTACTTGCTGTAGGACTGAACAGAGCTTTTACTAGGCTAAGGTGAGTGGTGGGTTCTACAGCATTCCCCACAGTGGTTTCTTCGTCTCCACCCCTTACCTTCCAACCCACCATCCACACCACTGGCACATTTTTTCATTCTGCAACCAAGTACGATTCTGTATTTCCATTGCAGGGAAGCATTTAATCTCTCAGTTGCCTATAGGGTCAAGTCTAAACTCCTCAGCCTAATGGTTCAGGCCAGCCAGTGTGTGGCTTTGACATTTTAACTTTATCTCTGGCCATCCTAATGTCCCAAACTCACTACACTCTCAATTTCCCAGCTACACTGAACAGTCTGATGGTCCCCACCATTTGCTGAGACCCTGCTATGTGTCAGGGTCTACACATAAATTCACTTTCATCTCCACAATGAGCCGTTTTAAACAGGTATCATTATCCCCGATGGATAGATTAGAAAGTGGGGGCTCATCTGGACATGCCCAATGACATACCTCGTAAGTGACAGAACTAGGACTTGAACCCAGATTTAGATTTGTCTGCTGCAAAGCCCATGCTGGTTTCACCACAGCACACCCACCTCCTCACCTTCACTCATGCTGTTCCATGGAGTGGCAATACCCTTCTTTCTCTCCACCTGGCAATCTCTTCTCTGTTCTTCGAGAGCTAGAGCAAGTGCTATAATAATCCTATCTATCATCTCTTAAGTGCTTTCCAGGCACCGTGCTCAGCACTTGACTTGCCTTGTCTCATTTACACAGTGTCTCAATGCTCTTTTTATTCCCTCTGAATTGTTCTTCATCTGCCCTGTGCCAAATGGGTTTCTTTCTCCTCTCTAGTTCCAAGGCATGTGACCACATCTCTATTGTGGCGCTCAGCACTCTTCAGTAATTGTTAGTTCCCAATCTGCCTCTTCCATTGGTCTAGATGCTCTTGAACGACAAGGCATATACGTTATTCACCTATACATCCTGCTAGAGAGCCATCTAGCATATGGTAGGTGTTTCAAAAAGGAGAGAGTTGTCAGAAGGTTGGTGACCATGAGACTGAAAATTCACAGATTTTTCCATCAGTTCTGTCATGGGGAGTGGTCCTTGGGTTTGGAACCAGAGCTGTGGCATCAGACAGACAAAATAGGCCTGGCTGCTGGGGGAAGAGGTCAGACTGAGGGCCAGACCCAGGACACACCTCACCTGGCTCCCACCTTGCCTTCCATGCAAGGATGGGATGGGATTGCCCCTGGCTTCACGGTCTCTTCAACTCTGAATGCTTTGTAATTGGCTCCACACATCCCTGCTTAGGTGATTTGTTGTAAGACAACGGTTAGGCTCAGTCCACAGCACTGTGTCAGAAATTCTCAACTGCTCCTTGCCTTGTGCTGTTCTTAAGATACCCCAGTGAATGAAGATCTCCAGGACAGGTGGCCCAAAGAAAATGAATATCTAAGGTGTGGCTCCCTGAAGGTGAGTAGATTAGCTGATCATACCCTTTCTAAATAGATCTATTCTTTTTTAGTTGGAGGCCCCTTTACAAGAAAAGAGCCCTCTTTGATGCTCACTCATCGCATTGAACCCCCTTTCAGTGTACCTTGTCTACAGTGGGTGCTGTTCAGAGCACACCGCCTTGTGACCGGGATAGCAGCCTGTTCATGCCACAAACGTCCAAACTCTATGAGCTCCAAGGCTGTCAGTTTTTAAAGCCAGTCCCTGCTCCTTTGCTCTCACTCTTACTGGACTAACATGCATTTGCCCAGGTATGAGTGATCAGTAAGCACTCCCAGTGGCAAACTCAGCTGGGTTTCTGCACAGCCTCCTTCCAACAAACCCCTTTAGGAAACAGGGGAGCCACCAAACAGACTATTTCAAAATTAGTTGTCCCTTCCCAACTGCCCACCTCTTCTGCTGCCCCCACTAGAGGTTAGCTGCGTGATTTTTTGGCTTCTAATCAAGTCCTTTTCTTTTGAGGATTTTAAGTCCCACCCCACCCCCATCATAACATATATTGTATTTTAAGAATTCATTTGTGATATTCATGAAGATAGAGTTTCTCAGACAAAAAGTTAGGTTCTTTATGCATTCCTTTAGCACGCTTGAACCACACTATCTTTCTCTCCTTTTCTTTTTTGTTGTTGTTGTTGATCCTCACCTGAGGATATCTTTCTATTGGTTTTTAGAGAGTGGAAGGGATGGGGAGAGAGAAACATTGATGTGAGAGAGACACATTGATTGGTTGCCTCCTACAAACCCCATGACCAGGGCCGGGGATGGAGCCTGAAACTGAGGTACATGCCCTTGACGGAACCTTTCCATCTGTGGGCCGACGCTCTATCCACTGAGCCAAACCGGTTAGGGCTTCTCTTATTTTTAATTGCCCAAGTCTTTGATTACTCCAAGAGACAGGGATCAGTGTGAGGGCAGAAACTGGTTTAATATAACTTTATGTCTTTCATTTCAAGCATAAAGCCAGGTAAAATGTAGATCTTAAATATGTAACTATCTTTATGTAGGCCCAATCTAAGGAGTCAAAATTTGAATTAGTGTGGAACCTGACTCAGAAACATGTTTTCCATTTTATTCTATCAGACTGGCAAAACTTAAAGTTACTTAATACTCAGCGTTGGAAAGGGGGATGTATTCCCACATATTGTTGATGGAATAGAAATTGGTTTGGCCTCGTGGGAAGACAATTTGACAATGTCTGTCATCGTTCAAATTGCAGGAAGTTTTCCTTATAGATAAAATCATGCCAGTGTACAAAGATAGACACTGTACAAGCAAGGATGTTGTAGCATCCTACATTTGTAGCAGGAAAAAGCTGGAAACAATCTCAACTGTCAGCAAGGAAGTAGAAATAAATTATGGTAAATTTTTATTGCTGGAATATCATGTAACCTTAAAGACTGAGGCATATCTGTGTTGACATGTGCTAAGATAAATTAGCTGAAAAAAGGAAGTTTTAGAAGAGTGGTTAAAAAGAAAAAAAAGGATAAACATGTAAATGAATATGGGTCTGTCTATGTATAAGAAATTTACGGAAAGGTACATAAAACATTCAGGAATTTCTTCTGCGGGGGAGACGAGTGGCTGGGGGTAATGATTGGGGAAATATCACTTTCCATTTTCCACATTTTCATACTGTTTAAATTTTAATAATGTATTTGTATTCTTTTATATTAAAAAGCATAAAATACAACAATAAGAAAATAAACGCTGGGTTTTATATGTTTAAAAAAAAAACTAATGAAAATCTGGAGGCAATTGTTCCTATTTCTTTAAAAGGCAAGAGGCGATGTCTATAAGGTGACCTTTGCTCTCTGCCCAGTCTGTGGGATTGTCCATGATGACTACACAGTTCCAGAGGGATGTGGAGACGGCGACAGTCACCGAGAAGGGCCAGAGCCCTGAAGAGGGTAGGTGTGAGAATGTGTGCCTTCTACTTGCACTTGGACCACAGGAAATGAAGCCAGTTCTGACTGAGACTCTGAACCATCCTCGGAGCCAAGAAATTCTGAGAACTCACCAGTGTGGCACAAACACTAGGGCCTCTACCCAGTGCCAAGAAGCAAAGGCTAGGGATGCCTAGGTATGTAATGACACACGTGATGTGGGTGAACAAAACAACGGCCCGGCCAGCAGGGACATCAGCGGCACAGGGCTCTGCTCACCTATCCTCTCTGCTCTGAAGCCATCTGTGACTCCCAGGGGCGGACTTTGCTGATACTAACGTAATAATAATAGTTGAGATGTACATCCTACGTGCCAAGCAGAGGCTAAATGGTCAATCATATCATCTCATGATACTATTATTCCTATGTTACACAGCGAGAATCTGAGGGTTCGTGAAGGTAAGCAAGTAACTTGCTCAAGGTTGTAGTAAGTGGTGGAGGCAGAAACCAAACCCAGGTCTGACTCCAGAGCCAGCCAAGGTCACTGCTAGCCTTCCCCAATTTGGGGAAGAACTAAAAAAGGGCAGTCCCTCAGAGTAGAGTCACGGAGAGCCACAGCATTTCATCCAAAGAAAAGCCAGAGACTGTACTGATCGCATGCAAGGGCTTTGAAGCCAGATGATCTGGGTTCAAATCCTTGCTCTGCCACGTACTGGCTGTGTGGCCTGCGGAAAGTCATTGAACCTCTCTGTGCCTCACTTTCCTCTGCAGCACAATCAGTAATGATGCCACCCCTGAGAGTTGCTAGGAGGACTAAAGAGTTAAAAAGACAGTGATCAGCTCATAATAAGCACCAAATGTTAACGATTATTATTCATTTTTTTTGTTTAAATATGCCCTTTCTCCCAGGCAGATGAAAGTCTGCAGGGTGCAGAGTCTGGCAGGTGGAGCAGACTAGGTTTCAGCCCCTCCCTCAGTCAGGCGCCATCAGGGAGTATATGACTCTACAACCTTACACCAGTCCTGCTGAGCAATTACCTCCCATGCACTGACAGTTCTTCCTCCTGGCTACCCCTCTCCCAGCCTGGCACACTTTTAAAAAATATAGATTCCCAGGGCCCCATTCTGGCCGGTTCTAATCCAGGTGGGCTGGGCTAGGGCCCAAAAGCCGCCCCCCCCCCAAAATTAATCAAAATAAATAAATTAATTCATTAAATTAAATTTTAAAAGATAAAAAGCCCCAGGTGACCCAGAAAGAGTATGTTCCGAAGCACTAGACGCCCCTCACACTTCGCTCTGGCTGGTTCAGTTGCTCCTTGAGAGCCGGCAGCCATCCTTTCACACTTGGTCCCAGGCCTGGGCCCTGGACAAGGCGCGCAGTAAATACATGACTCTGCAAGCCAGCCAGCAGAGCAGGTGGCTGTGCACGCAGGCACGACAGGCTGGGTTTGCTTTTGCGCTTGAATGGGTTGCACCAGGGACCCCTCACCTTGGGATTCCCCAGACCCTTGCTACTCAAAGTGCAGTGGACAGATCAGCCGAAGGGCTTCCCCTGGGAGCTTGTTAGAAATGCAGGCCCTCAGTCCCCAAACCTACTGAATCTGAGTCTGCTTCTTACAGGAACCCCAAGATGATTCATGGGCAAGTTTGAGACATCTACCTGAGATCCCTTCCCCCGTCAGAATAAACTCTGACCAATGTGCACCTCTAACCCATCCAAATGCCCTTTGGGGATAATCTTTTCCTTCAAACTCCCAGAGAGCCCAAGAATGACACAGCCTGATCCTTTCAATAGCCCAGATCCCATCTCAGCAGCCAGCCTGGGGCTCACGGTGAACCTTTGCTTTAATCAGTTATTTATGTCAAGGCCCACATTAAAATACACCTTCCTAATACATTGAAAGGGAGACAACAACTGCAGCCTTTACAATTCCGGGGTGTAAAGCATTCCCTTCTTTTGCACAGAGTCGTGACTCCTGCTTCCCTGGCCAAAGCCATCCAAAGACATCAGATGGCCCAAAGAAAACAAGTAACGTCTTCCCATTGGCCAAGCTTTAAATGATTGGGCAGATTTCACACTGGAGCTCGACCTCATTAATCCAAGGCCTATCACAGTGCTGTAAATGTCAGTGGAAAATAGCCATTCAGCGGGTTTCCTTCATTCCACTAGAAAGGGAAAAAACAGGAAGCTGACAGCAGCTGTGCCCCAACTTGGCAGATCCCAAGGGCCGAGCTGACAGGGCGTTCCTTGTCAGCACCTATGTTCCCCTGCCCCGGCCTGCTTGTCCAGATGAAGGTGGGCCCTGTATCTACATGAGCAAAACTCAGTGGTGATTGCAATTCAGATCATTCAGGCCCCCAAGCACCTGCTTGTGAAGGAAAACAGCGTGAATTTCTTTGGCCTGAATTTCCAATTGGCTGATCATCATTCAGAGCCATCTAAACCTCTTCTTCCCATTCAAAGTGTCCTGCAAGCCAAACCTCTGGACTCCAGGGGACATAAGGTGTTCCAAGACCTCATTCATCTCTTTAATGCATATTGATTGTTTCCTGTGTGCCGGGCATCATGCTGGGCAACCAGGGACACAGAGATGAATGAATTAGACACAGTCACCGCCCTTATGGGGTTTATAGGCCAGTCTAAGCTTTCTCAGCCTTGGCACTATTGGCATTTGGGATCATATAATTCTTTGTTGTGGGGGCTATCCTAGGCGCTGTAGGATATTGGCAGCATTCCTGGCCTCAACCCACTAGATGCCATAGCACCCCTCCCCAGTGGTGACAACCAAAAGTGTCTCCAGATATTGTTACATTCCCCCTGGGGAGCCAAACTGCCCCTAGTTGAGAACCACTGGCGTAGTGGTTGAGACAGACGAAAAGAGTAATGACCACAAATAACCGCCTAATCACAGTTTTGATAAGTACCATGGAGGAAACTATTGTGGGTACTACACCAATATTATCTACAACTTGGAAGCCAGGCATTTGTGTGTGTGTGGTGTAGTTACAAATCCTTACGATAACTCTGAATGATCTCTATATAATATGTGGTCTATGATCTGTATTCCAGATGAAGAAACTGAGGCTCAAGGGGATGAAGAAATTGTCCAAGGTCAAAAGCCAGTGGAAGGCAGGGTCAGGATTTGAACCTTGGCCTTAAACTCTGCCTCTCATGGAAAAGGAGAAGGGTATGTGGTTACATGATACTCTGACCAGCCATCCTAAAAGGCTCATTCCTTCCTGGGGTCACTGTGGAGCTCAACCACCTGCTACATTAATCAAGCTACAAACTGCCTACGTCAAGGCATGTTTGTGGGACATTATTGGGCCGAGGAATGCGGCCTGAACTCTGAGACATCCAAGAACACCTCCCCCTTGCCAAGGGCCTGCAATAGGACCTTACCAAAAGTCAGCGCTGGGGGAGCATGGGGCAGACCCCGTCCTCAGATAACCAGAGCACAACCCATGGAGACCCATCTCCTAGGTGCCTACTGCCCAACATCCAAGGAAGCATACACAGTGAAAAACCCCAGACATTCTACAATCAGCTTTAGGTATTTATAAGGAGCATAAGTTGGTGGCTCAAGATAGCACATAACAACTTTGGAGACCCCCCAGATATGAATTCCTACCACATATAAGCTGCATGCCTTTTGCAAATCACCTCATCCTTTGTGCCTCAGTTTCCCCCCTCTGTGCAATGGGGGATAAATGGTTCCACTTCAATGAGTTGGTGTGAGGATTCAACGGCAATGCAAGCAAAGATTTTGGACAATGACCACCAACCAGAAAAGCACTTGGTACAATATTCTGATCAATAAAGAAGCTGGATCATGACACTTTCTCTACCCCCAGCCCCTTCCTTCAAATAAGAAAGTGAGTCCCAGGAAGACAGAAACAGGTACAGGAGTATCTCATCTCAGGAAGCATCTCAGGAAGAAGGAGGGGACCTCTGTGCTTCCTGGGTAGAAGGAAGAGGAAGGGACAGTTAATATATTAGCAAATGAGCACAGCACAGCCCTTCCTCCCAGGCAGAAGTTAATCCTAGACTCCCTCAGGCTGCAGGGTACCTGCTTCGGGTCAGCGAGTGTTTAATCATTCGAACCCCTTGGCAGGACAGCCTCTGCCTACCGCCCTGGCTCTGCCTGCTGCCCCTGCCTCCATGTGCTCCAGTGGTAACTCCCCACTGCTCGCAAAGACAGTAAGCCTCCGTGCCTTTGCACAAGCTGTTCTCTCCGCTCAGGCTGCCTACCCCTCGATTACCCATCACCGGGAAAACTGTCTCTGAAGGCCTCAAGTGGGTTCCCACAGTCAACTTTGCCCACCTGTTATTGGCCATCACAGACTAATAATAACAGCAACTAACATTTGCAATCATGGATTAACATCTAGAAGGCCCTGAGCTACATTTCTTATCCTTGTGGTCTCCCTTTTCTCCTCACATCACCACCTTTAGGTAGGTAGCTTATCTTTTGAGAGGTCAGGCATCTGTCCATCACCACCCATCTACAAGTTGGCAGAGTCAGGAATGAAACCTGTAGGCTGGCCTGAGCCCACCTGTTCACCCATCACTCTATTCTTCACTCCTCTTCCTGCTGGTGAAACTGGTATCCCTTGCTATCTGTTGGGGACAGTGGCCTCATTATCTATTTCCAGGCCTGCCTCTCCCTCATAGAGAAAGAACCCTGAGAGCTACCTTATTCATCTTAAAATCCCTTGCTAAGCACAAGATCTAGAAGGAAGTAAACATCTGTTGAATAAATCAATGAATCCTGAAAAAAAAATGGCAGCCAGGTGAGAAAGGCTCAGTCACAGACTTCCTGGGGACAGGCCCATGCCATCCTGATAGCTAGAGGCAGAAGAGGTCTCACTGCCCCAGACCGGAGGCAGCAGGAGCCCAGTGCACGGCAGGAAACGGTGGTGAGGTGACAAGAAGCACTTCCTGCATTCCTGCTCACACCAGGTGCTGTACTAAGCACTTTCTGGGTGTTATGGTCTCACAGAATCCTCACAACCCCATGAATTAGCATTATGATTCCTCCCATTTAACAGATGAGAAAATCAGGCCTGAGAGAGAGTAAATAATTTACCCAAGGTCACAGAGCTTTTTAGAGCTACAATGTGTACCTATTGGTGCGCAAGACCCGGGAGAACGCCCCCACCCCAGCCGGGTCCCTTGCTCTTCATACTTTGTAGCTTTCTGTAGGCGGCAGGCTTGTCCAAGCCCTCCTTGAAGCCCAGTCTCTAAGATGTGCTCGGGAGAAAGAAGGTCGCCTGGTCTCTGCTGGAAGAATGCCAGCTGGGACCCACTATACACCAAGTCCTCGGAGAGTGAGGTTGGGTGGGGGTCCTGAGGGTCCAAGCACAGCACATGAATCCAGGTACGTGCCTTCTGCGACCTACAAAACTAGGCTGGCTGCAGCCTCTGGGGGTCAGAGAAAGCTCACTCTGGATGATGGAGCAGGTTTTAAGAGGAACCTGGGGCCCTAGTTTCCAAAGAGTCCTAAGAGGCTCTGCAGGGAGGTCTGGCCTTGGGGGAAAACCCACCTCCCTGTGTCAGCAACCTCTGAGCCCTGTGGCTCAGGCTCCCAAACAGACTTAACTAGATTAGAGTTTAACTCCCATCTAGCATCAATTACCCGAGACATGGAGGCTGAGCATGCATTGGCCTTGCCTGCCATGTCCTTCCATGCCAGGGAAGATTCAGAGAGCACCAGGGGCAAGGAGCCACATAGGAGTCACAGGAATGTCACAGAGGGGGGAACGCAAAGAGGGGTTGAAAGGGTCAAGTGGTCTTCCTGTAGGAATAGTCCAGAGGCTGGGAAGAGCCAGGACCAGGGAGGGGTCGGGAAGGTTCCAGGATTGGGGACACTGCTGGGTAGACGCCATTTGACAGCAAGGTGCAAAGTTGAACATCCAGAGTGGCCTGGTTGACCTCTGACCCAGGGGGTGGGAGAGAAGGGGCTGGGGATTTGTGTGGGACGGCTGCCTCCTGAAAGGACTCAGGAGCGCCCACCAGCTGCCTGCAAGCTGCCTCTTTATGACAAAGCAAGGGAGGGAGATGTGGAAACTCCCAGCCCCTGCAGAACCACCCACCGAGGCTCCACTTCTGCTCCTGCCTAAAAGGAGAGACACGCCCCGCTCAAAACCAGTAGGAAAGGCGCCAGCATTTACTTAGGAGCACTCCTGCCATGCTCCACTGCACCAAGCACTTCCACGGGGCCTCTCACCCATCCCCCAAAGGCTGGTTCTTACCCCCATTTCCCAGAGGCAACTGAGGCTCCCGAGAGGCCAAGTGCCTCACCCTCGGGCAGACAAGACAGCTCGTCACCCGCCGAGTTAAAAAGCTTTATTACCAGCCTAGGAGGGAGTCTCCCAGACGGAGGGGTTTTCTCGCTGCTGCACCAGCCGCAGGAAATGGCAGGGCACACGGGGAAGTACCCCCGCGGGCCCAGGCGGCTAACGGCAGGCCCCTTCCCGGGAAAGCGCTAGGGGAGAAGGCGCCTGGTACCTCTGGGCCCGGGTCCTCCACAGAGGGCGATTCAGAGGCGGCACCTGGTGCCCGGGGCCGCGGGGAGCTGGTGGGCTTTTCTGAAGGCGAGAACAGGGGCCCATTATGTGGACTCCAATCACATGGGCGCGCAAGCGGCTCGGCTTTCGGTTCTGAGAAGCGCTTATGCAGCCGCGTCCCTCTCCCTCCGCGCCCGAGGTGCCCGGGAGCGCCGGGTCCCAGGCTCCCCGGAGGCCAGATTCAGAGCTCACCGAGGCTCAGTTATCCGCCCGGGGCTGGGCGCTGCATCATCAGCATCTCCAGTGTGGCTGGGCCCGGGCTGGGGGAGGAGGAGCAGGGAAGGAAGGAGTCTGCATCAGGGAAGGAGGCGGCAGCGAGCGCCTCCCCTCCCTGCTCTCCACTTGGGGATGTCTGGCAGCTCAACCTGGGCGCTCCGGGTGACCTTGGGGAGACCCCCCTGCGCGACCTCTCGGAGGCGGGCTGCACAGTGTTAGCCCATCCTAGGCGCTCGGGGGCGCTCCTCCGGCGGAGTCGAAGCGCGGGACTCGGGAGGAGAGCAGCGCGCCAGGCGCGAGGACCCAGC
>NW_005359397.1:2597956-2600580 GCF_000412655.1 Myotis brandtii | reverse complement strand
GCTGCCCGGGGAGCGCGCGGGTCCAGGCACCCTAAGGTGGGGGCCCCTCCTCACAGCAGCTGGAAATGCAAGGCAGTTGGGACGCAGCCAGGCTTTGGAGGAGTTTTCCTTATGGTGGTCCCCCTGCCCCGCCGCCGCCGCCGCCTTTGGAAGGGAAGCCCAGGACTGGATCCTCGCTCCCATTTGACGGAGGGCACCGGGAAGCCCAGGGAGGAGCCCGGGGTCACCCAGAATCAGTGCAGAGCCAGGCATTCGAGTCCCTACCTTGAGGACTGCGCAGCCTGAGTTGGAGGCTTCCTAGGACGTCGAGGAGACCGGCCAGGCCTTGTCGTGGGGACTGGTCTGTGGGGGCAGGTCCCCCAACTGGGGGCGGAGAGCAGGAGCGAGACTGTGAGCGCGGCGGGCCCGGGGCCTGCGACGGGGACTCGCATCATTTCCTCTTTCTGGGAAGAAAGGAGGTGAAGCGCCGGAGGAAGGAAGTGGTCGTACCTCGCTGACGTCCGCCACGATCTAGAAAGGGGCTGCCTCTCGGAGATTTCAAGCTAAAAACGAAAAGGAAAACACCTGGTGGCTTCTGTCACCAAATCTAAGCCTCTTTCCTGGGCCGAAAGCTCTGAGCACCATCTTTTCTTTGCAAGACAAAGGATTTAACTACCTTAAGGTTGCTGTAGAGAGGGCCTGTCACTCCCACCCCCTCAGGAAGAGGAGAGAAAGTTAAACAAAGGAGGGAGGGGGCATCCCAAAACATTCTCTGGAATCCACACTCCCTGAACACTGGCTTTCCAACAATAGAGTTCTCTTCTCCACAAAGGGCCTTGTTTCCTGAGCTTGCTCAGCCTCCAGATTAGAGCCCTAGGGCCAGCCAGCCAGTGCAGACAAGGTTTAAATTTGGGGGGTTTGGGGATGGTACCCGGTGCATTCAGTCCCCAGCGGTCTTGGGTGAAGAACTCCCCTGGGTCATTACGAACTAGCAATGTTCTTCTGAGGCTAACGGTATAACCTGAGTTTAGGGATTTTCTCTTTGCTAAGGAAACTCAGTAACCTTTCATGGGGGAGTGAAAACCTCTGCATTGGGCTTATCTGGGGCCCCCAAGTCCTCTGAAAGCACCACCCACTCCCCCCTGACCTCTCTCAGTTCAGTAGTAATCCAGTTGTGAATGACACTGTTTCAGTAAGAGCAATTAGAAAGCAGGGCCGGTAGGGAGGACTTAAAGTGATGTTAACTCAAGGGAACCCTGGTTCTCCACAGAATGTTTCCATTGATTTGTCACAAAGAGCTGTAGGCTGACCGGGTGGGAATCATCTCTTCAAGGCAGAACTTGGAGTCTGTGTCCCTGAAAAGAACCTTTGAGAATGGGCCCAAATCCCTGTGCTGTGCTGCCCATTCATACCACTGACAATGTTTGATACCAGAAGCTCAAGTATTCTCAGAATAAGGCGAAGGACTCACACTTCCTGGTTTCAAAACTTACTGTAGTAATCAAACAAGTATGATGCGCTTGTAAGGACAGACACATAGATCAGCGGGATAAAACTGAGAGTCCAGAAGTATACTCTTACATTTACAACCAATTGATTTTCAACAAGAATGACAAGTCAATGTAGTGGGAAAAGAACAGTCTTTTCAACAAATGGTGCTGGGACAACTAGATTCCCACATACAAAAGAGTGAAGTTGGCCCTAGCCCAGCCATGGGCAAACTACGGCCCGCGGGCCGGATCCGGCCCATTTGAAATGAATAAAACTAGAAAAAAAAAAGACCGTACCCTTTTATGTAATGATGTTTACTTTGAATTTATATTAGTTCACACAAACACTCCATCCATGCTTTTGTTCCAGCCCTCCGGTCCAGTTTAAGAACCCATTGTGGCCCTCGAGTCAAAAAGTTTGCCCACCCCTGCCCTAGCCGGTTTGGCTCAGTGGATAGAGCGCGGATCAAAAGGTCCCAGGTCCAATTCTGGTCAAGGGCATGTACCTTGGTCTCAGGCTCCTCCCCAGCCCAGGCCCTGGTTGGGGAACTTGCAGGAGGCAACCAATCAATGATTCTCTCTCATCATTGATGTTTCTCTCTCTCCTTCTCCCTTCCTCTCTGAAATCAATAAAAATATATTTTAAAAAATAAAATAAAATTTGGAACATTGATATTTATAATTATAGAATTAAATATCTATATAACACATGGCTGTGGAGGTCACAGTTTTGCTTACAGGATTTTTGTGCATCTGCTCAGGACGCCAGGCTCCTCCTGGAGGATTAGAACATTGTGGTTAAGAAGACATGCTCTGCCCCAGCCAGTGTAGCTCAGTGGTTAAGCATTGACCCAGGAACCAAGAGGTCATAGGGACCAGTTCGATTCCTAGTCAGGGCACATGCCCGAGTTGCCAGCTCAATCCCCAGTATAGGGCATGTGGGAGGCAGCCAATCAGTGATTCTCATCATTGATGTTTCTATCTCTCCCTCTCCTTTCCTCTCTGATATCAATAAAAAAATATGTTATTAAAAAAAAAAAAAAAGCCCTAGCTGGTTTGGCTCAGGGGATAGAGGGTCGGCCTGCGGACTGAAGGGCCCCAGGTTCGATTCCGGTCAAGGGCATGTGCCTGGGTTGCGGGCACATCCCCCGTGGA
>NW_005359397.1:2584407-2596726 GCF_000412655.1 Myotis brandtii | reverse complement strand
ATGCATCTATCAACAAGTGAATCTAAGAATCAAGTGAATAAATAATCTGATGAACAGAATGAACTGGTGATTATAATGAATCAGGGACATAGAAAGGGAATGGACTGACTATTCTTGGGTGGGAAAGGGGTGTGGGAGATGTGGGAAGAGACTGGACAAAAATCGTGCACCTATGGATGAGGACAGTGGGTGGGGAGTGAGGGCGGAGGGTGGGGTTGGAACTGGGAGGAGGGGAGTTATGGGGAGGGGGGGGGGAGAGGAACAAATGTAACCTGAACAATAAAGATTTAATTAAAAAATAAATAAATAAATAAATAAATATCTATATAACTTTTAGGTCAACCAATCAACTGCAATTTAAGGGCTCATAGTTACATATAAAGTATATGGAAGGTAGAATTTGGGTGAATTACACATGGTGTCTTAAAAAATGTATGCACTCTTTGAATAATTATTAATTCCAATTGGTTAAATCTGAAAAGAAAGAAACATCAATTGAGCTATCAGCTGTAAAGTAAGTATGCATTTTGGGGAGACACCTATATAGTTGCTATGATGCAAGGCAAGGACTCTAGAATAAGAAAGGCCTAGAGACTCCTGAGTCTGTAAAATTAAAAAATTAAAAATAAAATGAGCTAATCCAGCTCAAAGGGATTTATTTAATCCACTGGTTTCAATGCCAGCCAGTGGGCAAGTTCATTCAACTAATAGCCCAAGGCCTGGCCGAGGCTAAGGTGGCTGATGCTGCTGGTGAAGATGTTGGCTCCAGGCCAGGCCCAACCAACAGAGGTGCAGGAAGTGCAGCAGGGCCTGGAGGGCACAAGTAAAAATGAGCCAAGTTGGAGAAAGAAACCCTGGGTAAGAGTCCTGGCTCTGCCATGAACCTGCTGGCCAGTCATTTCCCCTTCCAGAGTGTCCGTTTCCTGGTCTATAAAACTCCGATTGTACAATACTTGCATGTGTTTTTGTGTGCATTTTTCCCACGTCCTCACACTTTTTAGGGAAGTGACCTCTTTTCAACCTCTTTTGTAAGCTCCCTGAAGAGCACAGGCGGGGCTGTTTGCACACAGTGGGGGGCCCATCAGTGGTGTGGAGGGAGCACCAGATGTTCCTGGCTGGCAGGTGAGCTCAGGCCTGTGATGCTGTGAGTTTAATGGCAACCAGGTGGGGGCAGATGAATTTTCATTTTTATATTTGGTTTAGAAAGAACCCTCCTAGCCCCGTGGCTCTCAATGTTGGCAGTACATTGGTATCACAAAGGGACCTTTAAAAAGTGTTGATGCCCAGGCTCTACCCCAGACCATATGAATTAAATTCTGGACATGGGGTTTGTACCTTTAAACACACATGCACACACACAGATAATAATAATCTATAATAATAAAAGCATAATGTGCTAATTAGACTGGACAGTCGAACGACCTTCCGAATGTCCTTCCGAACGACTTTCCGACGAAGCCGGGGCTGTGAGGGCCGAGCCCCTTGCCCAAATTTCGTGCATCGGGCCTCTAGTCTATAATATAAAAGGGTAATATGCTAATTAGACTGGATGTCATTCCAGACGTCCTTCTGGACGAAGCCGGGGCTGTGAGGGCCGAGCCCCTTGCCGAAATTTCGTGCATCGGGCCTCTAGTCTATAATATAAAAGGGTAATATGCTAATTAGACTGGATGTCATTCCAGACGTCCTTCTGGACGAAGCCGGGGCCGGAGTGCCAGAGGGAAGCCAGTCCTGGCAGCCGGGGGAAGGAAGGCCTACTCTTGCACGAATTTCATACATCGGGCCTCTAGTAATAATAATAATAAAACACTTCCCAGAAAAAAAACACTTCCCACGTGAGTTAAAAATGCAATGAGCAGCAAGGCTGAGGATCACCAACTAGGTCTGTGTTTCTCAAACTTTGGGAACTTTGTAAAAAATGCTGCTTCTTAGGCCTATTCTTTGTACTCCTTTCTCACTCCTTGGTGTGGCATGGGGCCTAGGGATATGCATTTTAACTGATTCTAATGAGTCTTAGTTAATGCCTCCAGCTGCCCTGATAGCAATACCTTGTTACCTGACTTAAACAGAGTTTCCCATATTCCTTAAGTAGAAGAGTCACCTGGGGCACTTATTGATAAATGCAGATTCCATTTTGCAATCCCCAATACAATAATCAATTGAGGAAGCAACAGTCCTCAACAGATGCTGAAGCCACTGAGGGAGAGGTTTGGGGTAACAAATAGTCACATGGTTCAAAACATCACAACACCGATTATTTACTGACTGAAAAGGGAGAAAGACACCTTTAAAATCGAGAGACCCGGCAGTCTCTACCAGAATCGAGTGATCAAACCACGTCCCCAAGAGTGGGCCAGCTGACGCTGTGCCTTCTGTGTGACACAGTATGATGGACTCAACATCTCCTACGTCTTATTCTTGCCAAAAATACTTAACCTGATTTTAATCATGAGGAAAATTTAGACAGATCTAGAATGTGGGGCACTCCACAAGCCTTAAGGCAGGAGCTATTCTAGATTAGAAGGAGTAAGGGATACATATCCTTGATTGGGTCCTGAGTTGGAAAGTAAATGTTGCTTGGATGCTGGGTGACATTATTGGATTAATGTTAATATTTCGAGACATGACGATGGTAATGTGCTTATGGAGGAAAAGGTCCTTCTCTTATTCCTAGGAATGCATGCTGAAGGGAGGGCAATGAAAGGAGAAAGAAAAGCATAAATTGCCAAAACGCTAACAATCAATGAATATAGGTGAAGGGTATCCAAGTGTTCCTTGTACTTTTCTTTCAATTTTTCCAGGGATTTGATTTTTTTCAAAATAAAAAAATGCAGCTTCGTCTTGGAGATTCTGATTCAGTGGACCTAGAGTGAGGCTCGGGATCTGTGTTTTTATTTTCTCATTTTTAAAAAAAATATATTTTATTGATTTTTTACAGAGAGAAAGGGAGAGGGACAGAGAGTTAGAAACATCGATGAGAGAGAAGCATCGATCAGCTGCCTCCTGCACACCCCCCACTGGGGATGTGCCTGCAACCAAGGTACATGCCCTTGACCGGAATCGAACCTGGGACCCTTCAGTCCCCAGGCCGATGCTCTATCCACTGAGCCAAACCAGCTAGGGCTTATTTTCTCATTTTTTAAAAATTGATTTTAGATAGAGAGGATAGGAGAAGGAGAGAGAGAGAAACATTGATCTGTTGCCTCCCACATGCATTCTGACTGGGGATCAATCCCACAGCCTGGGTATGTGCCCTGACCAGGAATCAAACCTGAAACCTTATGGTGTATGAGACGACGTTCCAGCCAACTGAGCCACCCAGCCAGGGCAAGGGATCTGTATTTTTTAAGGAATACCAGGTGGATTTTATCTGGTTCAAGGCTTACATCCCTAGAGGTCCCACAGCAACCTGCCCTGCTGGCTGCCTTTCAGTTTCTCAGACACCTGCCAGGTACCACTATCTCTCTGCACATCCTGTTCCCTTAGCCTGCTCTGCTGTTCCCTCCTCTGCTTAACCCCCACCCTTTTTTCAGGTCTCAGCCTGAATGTCACTTCTTCAGGGAAGGCTTCCGATAAGCACCTCATCCAATACTCCCTTCCCCCACTGGCTCTCACAGCCCCAGGGACCAAAGCTGTAATTTCCATATACTAGTAGTTGTGAATTTTGGATTAATGTCTGCTTCTCCCATTACACAGCGTTATGGCTGAGCTGTGACCCCCCCCCTCTATTCCAATTCATAGGTTGCAATCCTAACCCCAGTGCCTCAGAATATGACTCCATTTAGAACTAGGGGCTTTAAAGAGGTAAGGTCAAATGAGTTCATATAGGTGAGGTGGGCTCTCTTCCAGTATGACTGGTGTCCTTACAAGAAGAGGAGATTTGAGATAGAGGAAAGACCGCCTGGAGACACTGGAGGAAGACGGCCTTCTATCTACAAGCCAAGAAGGAAACAACCCTGCTGACATCTTGGTCTCAGACGTCTAACCTCCAGGATTGTGCGAAAATAAGTTTCTATTGTCTAAGCCACCCAGTTTGTTATGGTGGCCCTGACTAACACAGATAGTGAGCGACACTGACCGGGGGCCAGATCCATTTTGTTTACATCTGAATTTCCAGGGCCTGACCGAGCCTGGCACAGAGGAGGCGCACTTGGCAGGCTCCGTGGAATGCATGAAGTGGGAGAACGCACTACCGTCCCGGTACACGGGCGGGCTTCAGTAAACAGCACTTGAAAATGAAGCAAGATAATATTTGAGAAATTACAAACTGAGGTGTGGGCTTTCTTCCCCTCGATGTTTGTTGTTGCTGCTGGCGCCATGGCCCTCAGCCCTGCACCCATCTTGTCACCCCTTGCCTCTGGGGGTGCCCAGATGCCACCTAGAACAAACAAAAGTGGCTTCGCAGTCCTGAGTTGTAAAATAGAGTCTATAATATCCCCAGTCCAAGTGATAATAACCAGGGAGCCAAAGCACTTTTCATGTGTTACTGCCTCCGACCACAGAGGTCTTATGGAGTTCTAGAAATCTATGCTTGGAAGGTAGAGAGGCAAGTTAAAAGGCAAAATGTTTATTCCCAAACAACAGATTGAAGAGAGGCTCAACTTCTGAATTTTTAGAGAAATGCAAATTAAAAAGACAGGAGAGAAAAGTTAACAACTATCAGAACGACAAAAACAAAACAAAATACCCACAGCTCTGTCAATACTGGGAAGGCCAGGAACCCCTTGGGTGGGGGCCCAAACACTGGTACTACCAGTTTGAAGAGAAGATTGGCATGTTTTAGGAAAGTTGAATGTGCGTGTCCTGTGACTCAGCAACTCCGCAGTGAAGCATACCTGCCTGGAGAAGACCTTACCCTGTGTAGGAAAAGACAGGCGGGAAAGGATATTCATCATGGCTTTTATCTACATTCTAAATGCTTACCAATATGGGAATGGATATGAATGAATTAGGAGGTATCTTAATACGATGGAATTTTTTTCTTCTTACACTCTTTCTCCCTTCCTACAAGGAACCTCTGCCTCCCTTTTTAACATAAAAATCTCATGGGTTCCTTTAATGTTACTTGAAATTTCAAAAGAGAGACCTACAAGAAATCCTTTCTCTGAAACTAGGGGGAAGGGGGAGGGGGAGGGTATGCTTTGGAATTCAGGGCTTTAGAATTTTGTAAATATAACGCAGTGCACATACTCTATATTAGTGATTCTCACACTTGTGCATGACTCAGAATCACCAGGAGGGCTCGTTAAAGCACAGATGGCTGGACCCCACCCCAGAATTTTTTGATTTAATAGGTCTTGGATGGGGCCTGAGAATTTCCATTTCTAACAAGTTTCCGAGTGATGCTGCTGCTGCTGGTCTGGGCACCACACTTTGAGAACGACTCTCTATTACATAACATCCCTAGAGGGGTCTAGAATAGCACCCCATAACCAAACATTCATATTTACCCAGGGAATAAATACATATTATATAGGAATAAATATGTAATAATAAATATACAAATAGTCTTATGTCAGTTCAGATTAGGTTTTGCTACTGAGTCAGCTTTTGTAAACTAATGAAAAGTCTCTCAGTTTTTAGAGAATTTTGATTTTTGGAAGAAAGTGTAGGAGATTGTTGACTTCTAAGTGATATGTCATGACCATACATGAAAGCATACAAAAACTGTAACGTTAGAATATGCACTTTTTTAAGTACATTTGACCCCCCCACTATCAGAGATTGTGAATGTTTGTGGAATGAATGAATGAGAATAAGCTTCTCTAAAAAAAAGAGAACAGCGGTCTTGCATTGTTTCTATTGGCCACCAGGTGGCAGCAACAAGTCAGCCCATAATAGTCACATTGTCAGAACATGTGGGATAGGAGATACTCCTATGGCCATCTTGAGAAAACGCAATCTGTGCATGTTTGTAGCAGAGATAAGCCAGGATCTATGTGGACCAGTCACTATTTGTAATAGAATAAATTTAGAAACATATTTATTCAAATGCCATTCAAAGGTGGAATAATTAAATACATCATGGCAGGAAACTATTGAATACTATTCAAATGTTTAAATGAATGAGTTACTTTACCAAAAAATGTGCAGGAGACATATGAATAAAACTTTTAAAGTCAATTATGTGGCATAAGGACCTATGTAAAGGAAAAAGGCACATTCCCATTTTTGGCTAGAAGATTCAATAAAGAAAAGATGCCATCTTTCATCTCTTAATCTATGCTTTTAATGGGATGCACATAAATATTCTAACAAGGTTATCTTGGAACTTAACAAACTGACTTCAAGAAAAGTCCCAGGGGGAAAAAAGAGAGAAATCTGGGGAGACAAACTCTGCCACCTCTTAAAGTGTATTACAAAGTCAGCTGAATAATTCATTGTGAACTCAGGAATAGACAGAGAGATGAATGGAGCAGATGGGTGAGTCTGAAAGTAGACCAAAATATATAAGGTTATTTAATAAACAATAAAGGTGGCATCTAAATCAGTGGACAAAAGATGGATTGCTCAATAAATATTGTTAGCGCAATTTGCTAGTCATCTGAAAAGAAAATCAACTGGAGGCCTACCACAAACCTATGGCAAGATAAATTCCACCTGGATAAATGAATCATGGTACATACATACAATACTGAGCACTGAGAATGAATGAATCATGGCTACACGCAACATGGATGAATATTAAAGACAGTGCTTAGGAATGCATAATTAGGTGGCAAAACCACAAAAAGCACAGAAACAAATACTATAGAAGTCCACATAGTGGTTACCAACGAGGGGAAAGGAGCAAATTTTGATCAGGAAAGACCATACTGGGGGTTTTAGTGGGGGTAGCAATGTTCTGTTTCTTGACCATTATGATTATGCAGGTGCTCATTTTACAAGTTATTAGGTTGTACCTTTATATTTTATGCCATGATGTATGTTACGTTTTACATAAAAAGGTTTAAACTAAATATATGGGAAGAAAACATAGGGTTTCCCCTCCCCCACCCCCATGCATTACCCATTAAACATAATATAAAAATCAGTCCTGGCCGGTGTGGCTCAGTTGGTTGAGTATTGTTCCTTGCAGCTAGAGGTCCCCAGTTCGATTCCTGGTCAGGGCACATGCCCAGATTGCAGGCTCGATTCCTAGTAGGGGGGATGCAGGAGGCAGCCAATCAATGTTTCTCTCTCCCTTTCCCTTCCTCTCCCTCTAAAACCAATAAAAACATATTATTTTTTAAAAGGGAAAGGAATGTGGAAGCTGTCTTTGTATCAATGTGGTGTGATCTCCAAGATATATTGTGTACTGTGGAAACCTTTGGAGCAGCAGTCTCCAACCAGTGGTCCCCGAGGTCCAAAAGGTTGGCGACCGCTGGTGTAGAGTATGTTACTATTTGTGTAAAAAGCACATGGCATGCATATGCTGACTGCATCCTCATGGTGTTGTTCATAATGTTTGTGACAGATACACATGCACATACATTTTTGAAAGATTAGAAAGAAGCAGCTCCGTATGTAGTGGTATTGAATGATATCCAAGACATATTGCTATATGACAAGCAAAACAAGGAAAGTATGAGTATTGATACTTTTTAATATTTATAATGGAAAATGTCAAACACATACAAAAGTAGAGAGAGAAAGATAATGCACCCTATGTAGCTATCCCCATATTCATGATAATGAACTCATGGCCATTCTTGTTTCTTTTTTTAAAAAAATAATTTTTTATTGATCTCAGAGAGGAAGGGAGGAGAGAGACAAAGAAATGTCAATAATGAGAGAGAATCATAGATTGGCTGCCTCCTGCCCACCCCCTACTGGGGATCGAGCCTGCAATGTGCCCTGACCAGGAATCTAACCATGACCTCCTGGTTCATAGGTTGAAGCTCAACCACTGAGCCACACTGGTCAGACAAGCCATTCTTATTTCATACATGCCCCCTCCCATTCCCTTGTACCCCACTTGATTATTTTGGAGCAAATCCCAGACACTTTTGTATGTATCTCTATAAGCATCCTCATTCATTCATTCATTCTCTCCCCCCTCCATAAGCACATTACTTCTAAAAATAAAAACCCATCAATAATTCTTTCATATACTCAAATATCCAGATTGTGTTCAAATTTCCCTGATTTCTTCAGAAGCTTTTTTTTTTTTAACAGTGATTTATTAGAATCAGGTCCAAACAAGATCTACACTTTGTGTTGTTTGAAATGTCTTTTAATTTATAGCCCTCCCCTTCTTTTTATTCCTTTTGCAATTTATTTGTTAGGGAGGGGGAAAAGTTGTTTAATTTATAGCTTCCCCCATCCTGCCTCTTTCTTTCCTCTTGGCAATTTATTTGATGGAAGGAAGGAGAAAAGAAGGTTATTAGTCCTGGAGAATTTTCTGCATTCTGGATTTTGCTGATTGCATCCTCATGGCATTATTTGTCATGCTGGTGACAGATTTTACTCATTTGCTCCATTCAGGTCCTCTTCCAGCCTTCTCCACTCTGGTCTTTGCCTCCAGGAGACTGACCTGTGGGGACTATATCAGCCAGGCTCTCTGGCTTCAGTTGGGCTTGGCCAATAGGGAGCCCTGGTAGGAATGGGAGGGAGGGAGGAGAATGAGGTCACACTGTTTATTTCCCTGGCTCCCTCCCTGCTTTGTCTATGCTTCATGACTGAAGGTGACAATTTCTCTCAAGACCCTTGCTCTACACAACTCCCTCCCCTTCCAGGTTCTAGTAATCTCTCCCTCTTACTGGTAAAGGCTTCTCTGCTGCTCATGCCAGGATCCTGCACTACCCATCACACTCTGCCTTCCCTTTGAAAATACCCCCTCTGCTAATTGTGCTAATCTGAGTTCACCATCTGCTTCCTGGTAGAACCCTAACATACAATGTTTCTATGTCCCAGTTTTTCCAGTGAACTGGCAGTTAAATCTGAGGGCTTGATCAGATTCAGGTTAAAATTTTTTGT
The DNA here is from genome assembly GCF_000412655.1 of Myotis brandtii. Classification (NCBI taxonomy): domain Eukaryota; kingdom Metazoa; phylum Chordata; class Mammalia; order Chiroptera; family Vespertilionidae; genus Myotis; species Myotis brandtii. Next base: position 2,587,768 of record NW_005359397.1, on the reverse strand, counting down.
AAAAATACTTCATGGATGGCCCACTGGCATGGCTCAGTGATTGAGTGTTGACCTATGAACCAGGAGGTTGGGGTTTGATTCCTGGTCAGGGCACATGCCCAGGTTGCGGGCTCAATCCCCAGTGTAGGGCGTGCAAGAGGCAATCAATCAATGATTATCTCTTATCATGCATGTTTCTATCTCTCTCCTTCTCCCTTCCTCTCTGAAATCAATTACACACACACACACATATATATCTATATATATATATATATGCATTCCTTTACATAAATGTAAAAAAAATACTTCATGGATGATGTTCAATGTCATATTGTTATCACACTAGAAGGAACACGCTATCCATCCATTATAATGATCCCATCAACTTTTCACTAAATGGTATTTAGATGTCGTGGATGATCCTTGTCCCTTGCTGTTATCAGGAGTTCGAAAATGGTGGGATTCTATCATTTCTTCTTCATGTATTAGCTGGAAATCCTCTACAAAGAAAACTTCCCTTATCATCGATTTGGTTACCCTGGGGCACAGTTGGTTCAGGAAAGGCAGGATCAATGCCTGCTTCTTCCTCTTTCTCGTTTTTCAAAAGGTATGACCTGGTTTCTCCAGAGGTAACCAATGATGAAGTCATGGATTTTAAGATTTGATGTTTTATCGGTTCATTTTTATGCTTTCTGATGCTCAAATTGTCCCATTCCCTGGACAGCGAGAGCCACTACAAGTCAGTTGCTGAGCTCTTTAGATACAGTCCCAGGAGTCTTCACGAGTCTTTCATACTTTCCTTGCTTCTAATGCAACAAGGTATTCCAGGCTCATCTTGTATAGTTCCTGCCTCGGAACTGGAATCAGCCATTTCTCCAAGGAGCCCAGGTTCCTTTTAATGAGAAATGGTACTTGAGAAGCCACAGTAGGCATGTCCCTGGACACTGAGCTGTTCGTTATTTCTAGATTGTATTTCAGCTAAGAAAATAATACTTTCAGAGAGAAGATACATCACGTGCTCATACTGATATTTGTGATTTAGCCTGGCCGGTGTTGCTGAGTGGTTGAGTGTCGACCTATGAACCAGGAGGTCATGGTTTGATTCCGTCAGGGCACATACCCAGGTTTCAGACTTGATCCCCAGTGTAGGGTGTGCAGGAAACAGCTGATCAATGATTCTCTCTCATCACTGATGTTTCTCTCTCTCTCTTCCTCTCTGAAATAAATTTTAAAAATCTTTTAAAAAAAATAAAAATAAAGAACGAAGGAAAGAATGTTCATGTGTCCAAACCACCAGACATCTGGAAGATTACCATCTCAGACCAATCCAGAGACTCAGAATGCAATACTATTTCTTTTCAAAGATGTCATTTTTACTATAAGAACTCTCAACCTCTCTCTCTCTCTCTTTTTTTTGGGGGGGGGGGGACACTCTGAGTGCTTACCTGGTAGTATTTCCAATTTGTAAACCCTAAGACCCTTGAATAAAACTTGGTCATTTTCGATTTTGGCAAAGCCTCCTGATTCATTTACATTCAGTTGACACCATTAACCCGACTCCCACGCAGTCTCCAGATGGTTGCCCAGGCTAGTTAAGGGCTGGCAGGATAAGCTATGCCCACTCCCAGCCAGGTGTTTTATCAAAATGCTATGCATGCCAAGTGTGACAGCAAAGTGCCAAGCAGCTGAATTCATATCCCAATTCTTGTCCACGTTAAGGAATGACTACCAAGAGAATCCCACTTTATTTCTTCTGGAACATTTCCAAGAGACTATCTAGCTAGGCCCAGGCCAGAAGCCATCCTCTTAAGCATTCCTAAGAATGTGCCAGCTGAGACTAGTGCCAAGGAAATGTTCTCCCACCCCCACTTTCCGATGCCAGAAAGTGAATGTACAGGTAAATACAAAAGATCATATTTTTAGATTTCTCCAGAAGACTGTTGACTAAGTAATGTTAACAATGTGTTATGGCCCTAGCTGGTTTGGCTCAGAGGATAGAGCGTCAGCCTGCAGACTGAGGGTCCCAGGTTCTATTCTGATCAAGGGCATATGCTCAGGTTACGGGCTGGTTCCCCAGTAGGGGGTGTGCATGAGGCAGCCAATCAATGATTCTCTCTCATCATTGATGTTTCTCTCTCTCTCTCTCTCTCTCCCTCTCCCTTCCTCTCTAAAGTAAAAAATATATATATCTTTAAAAAACACACAAAGTATTATGTGTGGGGTTTATAAACTAAGTAATAGTGAAACACGTGACACCAATAACAAATTCCCAAAGTGGGAAATGAAGTTGTGGTAACATACTTACATTGTATGTGAAGGGTAAGAATTCATTCAAGGCAGATGGTAATAAGTTAAGGAATCATATTGTAATCTATAAGGCAACCACCAAAACATAGAGGCATAATTAGAGGGGGTAAAATGGAATGCTGAGAAATTATACATGGCTAAATTATTTACTTTGGCCGGCGAAAGGTGTGATATATGTCACTTCTGGGTAGGTGCATTTCAGAGCCAAGACTTGGCTCTTGCTGTTCGGTTTCCTTGTTTTGTGTTGAGGCGGCAGGATCGCAGGATGGTGAGCAGTGATTGTGTGGAACAATGCATTCCCACACCCACATGCCACACACTTGCTGACATTCACTGGACATTCAGCATAAGAAATAAACTTTGTGTTAAGCCTCTGAGATTTTTGGTATTTGACGGATACACTTGCATTCCTGGAATAAAACCCACTTAGTCACCATGTAGTTATTATTTTTTAAGGTCCCAGTGGAGTCTGTTTGTAAATAATTTACTTGTTTACTTCATTAATATTTTTAAGTTTGAGATTAATCTATGGTTTTGTGTGTGTGCAATCTATCAGATTTTTATAACAATGATATACTTGCTACATAAAAACAGTTTAGCCCTGGCTGGTTTGGCTTAGTGGTTAGAGAATTGGCTGGTGGACCGAAGGGTCTCAGGTTTGATTCCCTGTCAAGGGCATGTACCTCGGTTGCAGGCTCAATCCCTAGCCCCGGTCAGAGTGCAAATGGGAGGCACCCAATTGATGTGTCTCTCTCACATCGATGTTTGTCCCTCTCTCTCCCTCCATTCCTCCCTCCCCTCCACTCTCTCTATAAAAAAATCAATGGAAAAAATAGCCTCAGGTGAGGATAAATAATAATTTAGATTACTTCTCTTGTTTTCTATGCTTGGAAAAAAGTTTAAAGAACATTGGAAACATCTATTCTTTTTTTTTTTAAATATATTTTATTGATTTCTTACAGAGAGGAAGGGAGAGGAACAGAGAGCTAGAAACATCGATCAGCTGCCTCCTGCACATCTACTGGGGATGTGCCCGCAACCCAGGCACATGCCCCCGACCGGAATCGAACCCGGG
>NW_005359397.1:2578598-2584175 GCF_000412655.1 Myotis brandtii | reverse complement strand
AAAAAACTATTTCACCTAGATTTTTTTTCAGATGTATTTGCAGTTAATGATTTTACTCTTGTTTTGATAATTATTTCCTTATTATTTTGTGTATTTGTGCTTTCTCTTTCTAGTAGTTTTAAATTTTTGTTGTTTTTTTCCTAGTAGTTAAATTGTGTTGATTTAAAAAAAAAACAAAAAAGGACAAGTTTCTTTACTGTTCGGCTCACTGGCAACCTTGAATTCCCTGGGATGAAATCTAAAACTGGCCCCTGGATCAACTGAAGGGGCAGGCCAGTTCAGATTGGCAGGTGGCAGGTTAAATATGCAAGGGACCTTACATACAAGGCTTGTCTTGGGGCAGCCATCAGCCAGAATCTTAAGTTTATATAACTTAGCAAGTACAGTACAGAAAGATGGTCTCAGCAACACTTGATTCTCTCAAGGCTGCAACCTTGAAACAGCTCCAGCTATGGGAACCGACAGGTCCACCACCAAAGTCAACCAGGGGTCGCATCTTCTCAATGGTCTCAAACACTTCTCATCTTTGTTTTCTAATTATCCTTTTATCTTTCTATATTATATATTGCTGCTAGGAAGCCTGATGACATCTAACTTTTCTTTATTGTATAAGCCACTTTGTCTTTTTGCCTGGAGGTCCAGAAGATTTCTTTTTTTTACTAAGACCTTTCTCAGAGTTGACATAATTTTAGTAGGCTCTTTCTTAAATTGACACTTCTGAGTCAACTTTCCCAAATATGCACACAGTGTGTCTTTACAGTATTTATATTCAGGGTGTTTTCTTTTCATGGGGAGGAAAGTTTTATTGAATTACCATGCTAAATATTAATTTTGTTCCATTTTCTTCTTCTATTCTCATCAATATAAAATTCAATATAGTTGAATTTCAACAATATTAAATTTAATTAGATTGCCTTTGCCTCTTTTTCTTGTCACTTTCTCTTATTTTCTCGTTCTCTTTTTTTTCGGTTGAATATCTTCCCCTTGTGCATCTTGAATTTAGGTTTCTGATACTTTAATTCAATTCTTTGAGTCCTGTCAGTTCCCATTCACTTCTACCTGTTTGGTCATCTCCATCAAGTTTTTCATTTGTGCTGTGCTGTCTCACTGCATTTGCTTGTCCAGTTGTTTTTAATTCCTGTTGGAATGTTGCATTACATTTTTCTTCTACCTATAATGGCTTTTTTTTTATAAGTATGTTTTACCTGCTAAAATGTTTGAATTTTCTGGTTTTGGTCTCTTCCTACTATATTCCCATAAAGATGCTGCAGTTTCATTGTATTAAGGTGGACATTTGAGCATGCTAGGTTTACCTAAACAACGATTAGCAGGAGGATACAGTAAGAAGTGGGGCAGGGAGAGGGTTTGGGTGGTTTTCTGTTTCTCAAGGACTCCCCCTCCTGGTGCTAGTGAGACACAGATTCATTAATACTTGGCACCTTTTGTAGACAGTCTTCCTCGGGTTCTGTTGCTTTAGTAAATCTATCACCAGCCCCTCTGTGCTCCCCACTACACCACCTCTGGCTTCCGAGGTGCCGAGCTCACCCCCAGAAGGGGTGCCTCACCAAGACCGTCAGTTCTGATCCTGTGCACTTTCCACACCCTTCTTCTCTACTCCTTCCCTGCCAGAGCCAGCTTACCTGGGTAAAGCTGTTGCCATCCAGGTGCTGATATTGCTAGGACTCCTCCAATTTATTGGCAAGTTATTTGTTTCCTTTAAAAAAAATTATCTTTATTATGTAAAGTATTACAGATGCCCCCTTTAACTGCTTCCCCATTAAGTCTACCAGACCTGAGGCCCTGAACCTTCGCTTTCCTGTTGAAGTGCTTGGTTCATCAGCCGCTAGTTTCATTGTGAATTTTCAGAATTTTTTCACGTCAATCCACACAAAGTCAATTCAAACACATGGGGGCAGACATTTGCAATGGCTAACCATGAGGTTTGACCACGATTGGTTGGTTATTTTTAGTTTGTGACGCATTTTTTTCACGTACTAGGCAAAGTACCGAAAATTAGGTACAGCGGTCTGGTAGGGTTAACCTCCTGCATATTTGCTTCTATATGGCTTAACAACTTCCCACCTGCACTCACACTCATTCCCAGACTAACCTGCTCATCTGGGTGAGTTTCCTAGGGCAGCCCTAACAAATTACCATAACTTGGTGCCTAAAGCAACAGAAACTTATTCTTACAGTGCTGTTTACCAAATCAAGGTGTCACCAGGGCCAACTCCCTATGAAGGCTCGAGGGGAGAATCCTTCTTTGCCTCTTCCTGCTGCTGGCAGCTCCTGGTGTTCCTTGGCTTTTAGCTGCATCACTCCAATCTCTGCCTTCACACAGCCCTCTTCCCTATGTGTCAAATCTTTCTCCTTTCTCTCATGAGGACACCCGTCATTGGATCTAGGTCCCCCCTAAAGGCTAAAGCTCTCAGTGGCTTAACATAGTAAGAATTTATTTGTGGCTCAGTGAAGAATCCTGTCACTTAAGGACTTGGCCCCACGCTCCTCTTGGGCCTTAGACTGCTCTCCATGCAGCCCAGTGGTTGGGGAAAGAGGAGAGAGGTGCTCTTATGGGAGATTGATAGAAGCCAGCCCGGGAAATGGTGCACATCTCTTCTGCCCATATTCACTGGCCAGAACTCAAATAAAAAAAAAAAAATTTTTTTTTATTGATTTCAGAAAGAAGGAAGAGGAAGAGATAGAAACATCGATGAGAGAGAATCATTGAAGGGCTGCCTCCTGCACGCCTCACACTGGGGATTGAGCTCACAAGCTGGGCATGTGCACCGACCAAGGAATCGAGCCGTGACCTCCTGGTTCATATGTCAATGCCCATGCTGGCTGGGCTCTGTGTACATTTTTTAATACTATTCTATAATTTTGTGATTTTCTTGTAATGACTTAACCACAAAGTTCAGAAATGACAGACTTCATCTCATTCACTTAATCCCTTACTCATAGGCATAAAATAATCTTTGCATACTGTATTTGCATACCAATTTGGTTTCTCCATTTCTTGGGTTAGCCTTGTCTACCCATATTTTAACGCTTATTTTACTTTTAACTTCTACTTTCATACATTTTTACCTTATTTGTTCCTTTGGCAAAACTGTTTATTTCCACAGGTGCCAGTGGGAGGCAGGGACAGCATAAGTGGGCAGCAGGGGGATACCCCCTACCACATTTTAGCCAGAGAAAGGAGCCCTGATCCCCGTAAGAGGCCACCCCTGAGAGCTGCCCTGACCTCCTCAATTCCCTGAGTCAACATGAACCCTTAAGAGGACAAACACCTGTTTTACTGATGTGTCCCAGCTTACCTGCCCACTGAGGGACCTTCCCCTTCAGGGCAGCTTGACCTCCATGGCCATCTTGACCACTCACCACTGCTGTTCAGGCTGTTTAAACTGTTGACGATGGGGAAAAGACTCCAGGTCAAAAAGCAATTAATCATTGATGGGTTGCCTCCTGCACGCCCCACACTAGGGACCGAGCCCTGGAAATGTGCTAGGAAAATCTTTCTCACATGGAAGCTGCTTTTGCCTTCTTCTTCGCATCTATCCTTTCTTAGCAGCTCATGGTTATTACCAGCTCATCAGTCCGTGGGCCCAAGCATGGACGGCCAGTGGCTCACTGGCAACGTGTGGGAGATCTTGGGTCGGCCCAAGTTTTCTTCCTTCTCCACAATCACCATTGCCCCCTCCTGGTCTTCAGTTTCTAGGCCCCGAAGAGTGGAATTCCAGGTGCTCACCCTTGGTAAACTGTCTGAGCAAACAGGTGCTGAGGTGGCCTCATCAGAGGCATCAGAGCTAGAGGCTCCATGGGACTGAAACATACGGACCCTGAGACAGGACACTAGCAGCTCAGGGGCATTCTGTGCTCAATTACTGGATGTTTGAGAGTTAAAACTCTTACCAAGCAATCTCTGTAAAAGAGAGGGGTCATTTGTCCACCTAAGATGGAGCTACAAAGGTGCAGGGAATGAGGTATGGCAACACTGAAAAGGCTACAGGAGTAACCTTCTCCAGCCCACTTCTTTCTTTAGAAAGGCCAGAAAATGTTACGCAGTCAAAACACACAGGGACAAAATTTTAAAAATTTGTAGGAAGGTCTCATGTGGTGGAAAAGTTTCCAGCAAAAAAAAGTTTGAACAAAAGCTGGACCAAGACACCATTTCTGCCCATTCAGAAGTGGGCACCACGCAGGCCCCTAACAGACTTACACTGTACAACTTGATTTCCCTCTTTGGACCCTTTTCTCTCATTTGAAAGAGGAAGTAACAGGAAAAGGGAAATATTCACAGCTCCTGAGGTTTTGTGGAGAACTCTTATTACATAAATATTATCTTTTTACATGTATGTGGAAGACCTCAAACTGCTGGGCATTCACACAATTTCTGAATAAACGTAGAAAAATATCTACACTGACAATATAAATTTTCAACGTTTTTGAAAACAAAAAGGGATTTAAAATGCAGTAAGAAATAAGGGCATTTCTGTCCTCCACTGTCTTCATTTACTGCTCTAGGCAGCAGGTGCTACAGCTCATCTTGGTTCAACAAAGACACCAGGTCACTGGAAGTTTCTTCACTGCAGAAGCCCCCAGAGGAAGGGAAAGTTTTAGAGGGTAACTCCCAGTGTCCCTTCATGTTCTCCCCAGGAGAAATCCATCTTGCAGCCCAATGTTCCCAGTAGACTTGGGCCAGACACATCTAGCACAGTCACTGCCTGTCACACTAGCCGACATGGCCCAAGATCGAGAGGGGCCCCTCTGTTATGCCTGCTCACCAGCACTGCCTCCACTGGCCCCTGAGCCTTTGCCTGACGCCTGGGCTTCTGAGGAGCGTGAAGCCTGCTTTGGCAGGTGGATGGGGACGTAGATGTTGGAAGCAGAATGCTCCTTGAAGTACTCTCCTCCCTTCTCTTCATATTCTTTCCTGGTGATCCAGACGGCATCGTCATCCAGGTGGTCCAAGGCCCAATCCCGAGCACCATACCAGGCGTCCAGCACAGGGTTAGAGGCAAGCTGAACCTGACACACAGAGAACATTCACCAGAAGGCTGTCGCCATCAGGACTCAAGGAGTGAATGTTCAGCAGGCCCAGCCACATCCCCCTACCCTTCACCCCCAGAAATACACACACAGGAGGACCCAATGGATTCTATCTCTGCACCCTCCAAACTCTGCTGAGCTGAAATGCCCCCGACTCTCCAAGTGACACAAGCACGCAAACCCTAGCAGACTTGACCTCACAGAACAGGCGGTGGTCAGCTAACTTATGAACATAAGACCTGCCACTCTGAGTCAGAGAGGGACCAGTTGCCCCCGCTCCTGCTCCAGTGATGTTAACCACAAGTTGTCAAATGGAGAGGGAGGCTGAGTTGGCACTCGGCCTGGAGGAAAGGCCTTCCTGGCCTCAATCCCCTCTCTGCAAGCAGAGGGGAGCAGAGGGAAGTGGAGCCTGATATGAGGCAGCTCTGGCCAATGGTGGCAAATAAGCCTCTAAAATGAGAGCAGAGAAGATGCTGCTCCCAAGGTGAGGAGAATGACTTACTCTCCATGTACAATCTTTCGTATCCT
>NW_005359397.1:2562152-2578563 GCF_000412655.1 Myotis brandtii | reverse complement strand
TCAATATATATATATATATATATATATATATATATAAACTTTATTCTCATTCTGCTTTTAAAATTAAACATAAATGAAAGACCAGAAGGAAAACCACAAAAATGTTTAACAGTGGCTATCTCCGAGTGATGAGATTATACAGTAATTTTTCTCATTTATACTTTACTTACTACTTCCGCAACCAGAAAACAAAATAATTAATGCTATCTTCAAAACAGCTGGTTAGCCCTAGCTGGTTTGGCTCAGTGGATAGAGCGTCGGCCTGTGGACTGAAGAGTCCCAGGTTCAATTCCAGCCAAGGGCACATGCTGGGGTTGCGGGCTCGATCCCCAGTAGGTGGCAGGAGACAGCCAGTCAATGATTCTCTCTCACTGTTGATGTTTCTGTCTCTCTCTCCCTCTCCTATCCTCTCTGAAATCAATAAAAATATATATTTTTTTAAAAACCCCACACACAAGAAACAGCTGGTTACATTATCAATCAGTACCTGAAAAGATGACTGAAAGGGTCTCATTGCCAACAGTTCCTTCTCGATTCTAACTTTCAGCCCAGGATACATCAAGTTCCCGCCGGTGAGGAAAACGTTCTGAACCAGCACCTCCTGAACGTCCTTTGGGTACCTAGGAGAGAAAAGATTACTCTGCTATGGTCCCTATAACTTGAATATCAGAAGAGAATGTACATGTGGAAATGTAAGCTCTCAGTACAAAAGAGAAAACATCTGTACAAGTTTTTAAAAAACTTCCAATTTTCATTTGCATCTTTACAGAATGCTAAATATCTAGTCAAAATCTTATTTTGAGTGGTCAATTCATTTCCTTAGCATGATTAGAAGTTTTATGCCTTTCTAACATGTTTTTTTTAAAAACTAATTTTATTGAGGCTTGATTTACACACATTTTGAGGAAGTCTGGTAAACTATATACCCAGCAACCATCATCACCACACTCTACATCAGCGGTTCTCAACCTGTGGGTCGCGACCCCTTTGGGGGTCAAATGACCCTTTCACAGGGGTCGCCTAAGACCATCGGAAAACACATATATAATTACATATTGTTTTTGTGATTAATCACTATGCTTTAATTATGTTCAATTTGTAACACTGAAAATACATCCTGCATATCAGATATTTACATTATGATTCATAACAGTAGCAAAATTACAGTTCTGAAGTAGCAACGAAAATAATTTTATGGTTGGGGGTCACCACAACATGAGGAACTGTATTAAATGGTTGCGGCATTAGGAAGGTTGAGAACCACTGCTCTACATAAAGAACATTTCTATCACCCCAAGAAGTCTCGCCTCCCTTTTGAGAGTCCATCTCTCTACCTCTGCTTTTTTTTTAAGTAACAGTTTTATCATATACATGTTTGGCCACTTTCCCACCCACTGTTAGACCAAGCTGACAGCCATTCAAAGCAGCTGCAATAGCTTTTCTTCCTTGCTAGCTGTAAGTTCCCATCCTGTTTATCCAACAGCAGCCACAGTACCAAAAGTCATGTTCCTTACTTGTCCAAACTGAATTATGAAAACTCACACTGCAGGAAAATGCCTGTACAAACGGGAGGAGGGAAAGCACGCTTTTATAGAAATGCAAACTCCTAAATAAATGTCTACAAGGAGGAAAAAAGACTTATAAGTTCTGCACATTTCTGGGTAATTTACAATCACTAGTCTTCAATGTGAAGGTTTATACAACAGCCAGTGCACATACATTACCACGTTGCTCAAACCTAAAGGCCTGGCGAGAGCACTATCTGAGCACAGCAAGTCAATGAGAAGGAGAATGTGAGAGAGATTTCCAATGCCTGACCATCAAACCTACCACTCAAAGCCAAGGAAGTGGTTCGGGAAAAAAAAAGAAATAGAAGTTTCAGTCTCACCTGTCCAGAATGTACTGAAGGGTCTCCGCTATTCCAGCCTGCTCTTCGCCTAGGAGAGATGGCTGGAAGATAATCTCTGGAGCCCGAATTCTTTCTGTCCCAACAAACAGCTGGTGATATGCTGCCAAGTTAAACACGGGCTTTAAAAACCCAAGGTTTAAAAGATATTTTTAGACCATATGACAAACATGCTCATTGCCAGTTTCCTCAAACTGCACTGTTTATTCCAATACAGCTTCTGTCCTTTGTTCATGCCCAAGTAACCCCTCCCCAACTCTGATTTGAACATTCAATTTTCTAACCCTTTTCCACCTACAAATTTGCATCATGAAATGGTCCCTGAATGGCAGGGAAAGAGACTGTTAAGAGTGGCAGCAGAAAGACTGAAAGACCAGGTCTCCTGCCCAGGGCCTTGTCCAGCACCCTGGTCCCTGCACAGCAGAGAAAGCTTTTTCCCAGGTGTGTCTCAGACCAGGTCAGTCTCTCTGGTTGCCACTGTATGACATAAAAGTAGACCCAAATGAGGATTAAGCATAATGACATTGGCTTAAATTTGAATTAAACCACTAAAGCTAGTCTTGAGGTATAAAGTCCCCAATTACTAACCCAAATGTTTCCATCAGACACACTATTTATTACTCACAGATTCTCGGACCTTGATGATGGAACCCCAATTGATAACCCTGACTTTGGATGTTTTAAGTATCAGAACCCCCCTTTCTAGAAAATACAACTGGGATTTTTACAATATCTCTAAAGGAGCAGACTAGACTAGCCTGGTCATTTATGTCACAGCTTCAAAGCATGAGCATGATCGAGGCCACAGGAGCCCAACCTGGACAGCGGCGACCGGCTTCTCCACTTCCGGCGTTTCCTCTGAAAACAAGGGTTCAAAATCATTGATGTTTTCCACGTCTTCCAGGGATGGCTCTAGTGGCTCTAGGTCAGGGGTCTAAGAATAGAATAAACAAAACAGAACAGGTCCTGTAACTTCAGCAAGCCTTAGTTCTATTAGTTCACTGTCACGAGAAAGGACTGAAACCTCCCAATGGCCTAAATTATGAAAAAATGAAACCATGAAAAATTTCTAAAGTATTTAAGAAAAGAACACGCATGAACACAAGGATTAAAAGACTGAAAAGCCAGGAATGGGCTTTGCTCTTGTCCCCCGCACTGCTTCCTACTTATATAACCTCAACTCCTACCTTCTCTCTGAAGCCTTCTGATGGGCCCACCCACACCTGGGGCACAGTGGGAGCCCTGCTGCCTGCAGGAGTCACACCACCACACACAGAACTCGGGGGAGAGGGTGTGATACCTGGTGTCTTACAAAGTGGCTTAGACTACCAGCAAAATTAAGTAAATCTCTTCATAATTAGTAGATATACATGCCAATACCAACGGGCTGGTGATGTGACTGAAAGCTCCCGGGTGGCGGAATGCTTCCTGTCTGTGGAACAGGCTTTCCTCTTCAACAGTGAACCTGGGTGGCCTGACATGCTGGTACCATCCCCAATGGAGGATTTAGAACTCATTTTCATTTTGACCTGGTTAAAGGGGATAGGTGGGAGTGGGAGTGGTTCTGGATGACATCTTCAGCCACCTGTGGTGCTGCCACGTGAAAGGCAGGTGAGTTTCACCTTCTGGACTCAAATGGGAGAATTACAGAAAGAAATATTCTGTTGTATTCCATGGAAGAATGCTCTAATAATGACAGCTGTTGTAGAAAGGACTGTCTTAAGAGATGGTGTCTTGGGAGGGTTCGGGCAGACTCGATACCATCAGCTGAGCATGCCTAGCCTATCCATATATACTATAATGTAAACTAGCATTCAAACTGCCCTTCCACATTCCTCCAACACACACACACCCCAAAAAAGTCATGTGGCATATGTGGCTCAGAGAGGGGTAACTGCATTCTAAGTCCTGACCAATATAGATGGCCTATCATATGTAAGGGGAGGGTAAACCCTGGAAAGGACAAGGAATATTTCTTCATCTGGGACTAGAGAACAGGATGAGAGGCACTGGCTTAGAAATAGGTAATTTAAGGAGGCGAGAACCTAAGGACCTTGCTCTTGGCAAAGGAGATGAGAGCATCTCTGCCAACACTGATCTGACTCGGAGCAGGATGCCTGCTGCCTGGCACGATCCTCACCACGGATAACCTACACTTTATGGTGAGGAAACCAAGGGTCAGGAGGCTTAATAACTCGCCCACGACCACATTACACCAGAAAAGTGGTGGAAACCTGGCCTAAAACAGAACTTCTTAGCTCCAAATTCTGGGCTCTGCCTTAAGTTGAAATTCTGTAAGTCATGATGTCCCACAAAAACTTTAAAAATAAGAAACTCGAAACCCAGCTCCTTATCTTCCTAAGCCTGGAAGGCTTTACCTTCCAACCACTGCCTTTCAGTGAGATCACAGTGTCTCTGGAATCAATGGCTGCTCTGAACCTCTGCTGCACTACCTCTAACTGTGCAACCTTGGGCGAGTTTCTTCACTCCCGTAAGTCTCACTTTCCTCGTTCGTAAAATGGGAGTGATGACAGTACTTGTTGAAGAGTAAAAATTAATCAAGATGACAGTTGCAGAAGAGCTCAGTGCTGGTTCTGGACATGTCACGTGTTCCATTATCATCAGTCATTGCCACTCCTGTCACCTCTGCTTCTAACTGGCACCAAGATCACTAGATCCTACATTTAAGTGTCTCTTCCTCCACCCTCTACCCCCAAGACAAATTTCAAGTCAACTACAACACATTTTTATCCTCTCTTCCCACCTTCAGCCTTGCCTCTCCCTAAACCATCTTCCTAACTGCCTCCAGTTATTATCCTAAAATAAAATCTCATCAGATGACTTCCTTGCTCACCATACTTTGAAGGCTTTGTCTATCTGAGAGATAATATCCAGGTTGATTGGTAAAGACCTTTATAGCCTGGCCTTGGCCTCCCCCTCCTGACTTCATCTCCCACATTCTACATGCCAAACTTGCCATGCTCCCTGCCCATGTGGTTCTTTCCATCTGAAATGTCCTTCCCTCCTCATGCTTATGGAAATCAAATCACCTTTCCGGGCCCAGCTTAAATATCCCAATCTTTTCTTAGAACTCCATCTGCATTCCCACACACACCTACCACACCTGACAAGCTTTTTTACAGTCCACTAAGTATGGTTCTACAGCTCTATTTTTTTTAAGGCACCAAGAAGGGCAGGAACTGTATCTTTTTAAAAAAAATATTTTTTTATTGATTTCAGAGAGGAAGGGAGAGGGAGAGAGAGATAAAAACATCAATGATGAGCGAGAATCACTAATTGGCTGCCTCCTGCACGCCCCACACTGGGGACTGAGCCCACAACCCGGGCATGTGCCCTGACCAGGAATCGAACCATCACCTCCTGGTTCATAGGTCAACACTCAACCACTGAGACATGCTGGCCGGGCAGGAACTGAACCTTAATCACCTCTACAACCCCAGTCCCTGGCATACCACACCTAGCTCTCAGTGGTGGACACCTGAGATACATCCTCTCGTTTTCCTAGAATAGAGATGTTTGGGTTTCAAAAGCTTCTTCAGCTACAACAAAAATATCACCCATCTTCATCTAGCTATATTCAAAAGCATGGCACCTTAAAAAATAAGATAACTTGTTAGCTTCACTAAAAATGGTAAAGAGATATTTTACTTATCCCAATTCACACGATTCACAGAGGAACAAAGCTAATAATTTCTACGCAGAAAACAGCATCCAAAAGAGAATACAGCTCTCTAGCATGGCTGGCTTCTCTCCATCTAGGGCTTGCCAGGGTCTTCACGTGCATTGTCTGGTGTTCAGAAATACAAATATGACTGTTCTTTTTGAAACTGAACAGAATGACGGTTTGCCAAACCACAGCGGGAAGGATGCAGCATGGGTGCCTGGAACAGCACAGGAACAAGCAGAGGCCAGTTCTGATGGTGGCTGGTTGGGCAAAGGAACTTTCTATATTGGGCCCATAGTGTTTCCTAACAAATGACAGCGCTCTAAAACCATGGAAGTGGGCACCTGCAGGTTTAAATGCTCCATCAGCAATGCTAACAGAGCCTACTCCTTCACAACATCCTCCTCGGAATACTTGCACAATAGTAAGGGCAGGAAAGGATTGGTCTGTAGATAAAAATGGATTTTAGAAAATATTAGGTTAAAAAATTTAGCTGTATTAATCCAATTCAGCCATTAATGCTTGGATGGCATTTTAATATGAACTTTGGTCCACATAAATCCATTCTCTCCATTCTAAGTGAATAGTTAGAAAATACTACAAATACTTTCTGGAAGGCAGAACTGGCCAGCCAGAGTCATGGTCAAATTTATCCCAGGAAGATTACAGTAATAAACTCTAGTCACTAACAAGCACTTTTAATAAATGCCCACCAAACCATTAAAGCTCTGGGGACAGATCAATTAATCAAGTTTGTTGTATACAGAGAAATCTTTTTAAGTTTAACATTTCAAAATCTCCCTAAGCCCAGAGAGATTTAATATGTACCCCCTGAGCACAGAGCAAAGTAGGGACCAGCACGTATCTGCTGACTGAAGGAATGGCTGAATCATGGCATGAAACCAATGCAGAAAAGGGAACCAAAGAAAGGAAAAATTAGTTCCCCAACTGCTCAGGAATCACATCTTCAAAGTTGTTTGTTTTCCTTTTAAACCTGCCAGTGGCTTAGTGCAGTGGTCGCCAACCTTTCGGACCTCACGGACCACCAGTGATCCGCAGACCACTGGTTGGCGACTGCTGGCTTAGTGCACATTTCTGGTGTAAGGATGCTGATGTCCTGGTGACATGTTAAACATAATAAAAACTAAATATGGATGAATAAACAACAAAGACAACTTGGTCCTAGATCCCAGTAAACAAGAGCTCAAACTGAAACACAGACCTGACAACTGGGAGAAGCAAACTAGAACATGCACGTTGGTTCCACCAAAGCTGATCTGGGATGCTGTGTGCAAGTAAGATAGTAGGAAAGGTCCCTTCTAGCTGAGATTTCAGTGAGCCATAAGCTATACCTAGGACACCTGACTCAGGATCTGCTCTAGCAAATGGGCATGCTCAGGATCAGGGGCTGTTCCCGTGCAGTCAACAGCCCGTGAGAGAGAGGTAGAGAATGCGAGGTGAAAGCAGGAACTGAGAGAGCCTCCAGCTATGAGATGGTCACTGGAAAAAGCTACTTTCATGCTAAGCCAAACAGTTCCGAAGTCTCTGGTAAGCACCACATTACACCCAGCATCAAACTGGATTTTCCTACAGGACTGTTTCTTTCTAAGTGTAGGTTTTAGATTTAAAGAAATATTATTTTTAAAAAAACAACAACAGCCGAAACCAGTTTGGCTCGGTGGATAGAGCGTCGGCCTGCGGACTGAGGGGTCCCAGGTTCGATTCCGGTCAGGGGCATGTGCCTTGGTTGCGGGCATATCCCCAGTGGGGGATGTGCAGGAGGCAGCTGATCGATGTTTCTCTCTCATCGATGTTTCTGGCTCTCTGTCTCTCTCCCTTCCTCTCTGTGGAGAATCAATAAAATATATTAAAAAACAAAACAAAAACAAAACAACAACAACAACAACACAACAATAGTAGGACTGGTTACTTCTGCCCCTGAAGTGTCACAAGTTCCTTTGTTTTAGAATTCTAGAAATGACAGATTCAGGAACAGTGAGTACACTTACACATTTTTCCAGCTTTAAAGACAGAAGAGCCAACTAGCAACCTCCGGCTGAGGTGTGACCTCCAGGCAGCCCCTTCACCACACAGGGCCCACAACAGCATTTGGATTACCCGTGGCCCTACCTCAGCCCTGCCCCTTGGCCACATCAACACTTATTAATAGTCCACTGGTAGGGAAACAAAGAGGGGAGAGAGAAGAGAGAGAGAGAGGATCAAAGAGCTTATTCAAGACTTAGTTTTTAGTAACAAAAGGCTGATCTTTACCCAACATTTTACTGAGTATGCCCACTATTTGCTGTAAAAAATGCATCCATTATGTATGCAGCATGATCCCTGTCCTTAGAGAACATTAAGATGGAAAGGAGGTAAGTGAAAGATCAACCACAATCTATAATAATAATCTATAATAATAAAAGCATAATATGCTAATTAGAACAGACGGAGGATGACCTTCCGGACAAAGTCAGGGCTGCGAGGGAAGCCCGAGTCCAGGGTGCCTGCCGGCAGCTGGAGGAAAGCCTGGATCCCAGGTGCTAGAAGGAAGCTGGTGTTGGCAGCCAGGGGAAGGAAGGCCTACTCTTGCACGAATTTCGTGCATAGGGCCTCTAGTAGACTTAATAAAGCAATGAAGGAAGTTAAAGGGAACGTATGACTAACTGCCAAAGAACCATCACAGGAGCAGGTTCAGGTTTAAGACAGCACCACACAAGTGGTGTGTGAATGTTCTTCCTACTCTACACACACACACTTCCCCATCCCTGGGGAGCCAGAGGTCTACAGGGTGAAACTCCTTGGGTCAGAACTTCAGTTGGTACAGGTTAGTGCTATCATTGCCCTGCCAGTGTACCTGTGGACATCACTCACCACACCAGCTCTCTTTCCCCCAAGTCTGGTCACAGCCCCTTTTATATCAGCCTTCTCCAGACACTCCTCCCACACTCAGGAAGGTCTACTATCTCTACATGACCCCCTCCCCAAAACACTCGTACCTCAGGCTTGCTGTCCACCACATCCACCTCGAGGGTGACTTCGGATTGGAGGATTTTCTGCTTAGCTTGCTCCACAGCCGAACTGAGCTTGTGTATGTAGGACTGCAGCTCTTCTGGGGAGTCCATGTTCAGCTCCATCAGGGCTTTGTGAAACTGATCCATCTGGCCATCCTCTAGAAGTTCCTGAAACCAGAGCAGTCACCATTCATCCTCAAAGTCATCAGTGCAATCACAAACAGGAAGGACAGAGAAGCAGCTTAGAGCCAAACAGAGAACTACAGCAGGACAGGGCTCCTAGAGCTCCTCAGCCCACCCCACCACAAAACCACACCTCCCCACAAAGTGTCCCACAGCTGTCCTCCCCAGCTGTCCCTAGGCTGCCATGGCATCATGGTTTCTCCACTACCTGACCAGGCAAAACTAACGTATGGTGACAGACACCAGAAACGTTGTCATCTTTTGGGTGGGGAGAAGTGGGAAGGTTACTAAGAGTAGGCAGGAGGAGAGAGACTGCTGGGATGCTGTTAATGCTCTATTTCTGGATCTAGAGAGCAGACACACGGTGTGTTTCACATTGTGAAAATGCATGAGCTGCAAACTTCAGATTTGTGCACTATGCAGCGTGTGTGCTACACTAACATTAAAAAGTTAAAAAATAAAATAAAGGAGATTATAAGGCTGACATAAATCAACAAAGCCAGAGTCCACAGCTCTTTCAAAAATACCTGCTGCTATCCCATCCTCTGTATTAATGACCCTAGACTCCTTCGTGACCCCAAGGGCAACCGAGTCGATGCATTTTGTGGGTAAGGAAGAATATACAGGAGGAGCATTTGCTGAGCAAGGCCGGGGGCCCATCTGGGATCTGCTGTTACCTGCACGTACTGCAGTCTGTCTAGCCGCTCCTGATCAAGCTGCAACTTCTCCTCCCGCCGCCGGGCGTTCAGCTCCTGCAGCCGCCGCAGCTGCTGCTGCCGCCTTTCCTGCTTCTCCTCAGCAGTCAGAGTGCTGCCGAGCAGTTTGCTGGAAAATGGGAGCTGCATCTTGTGCACATTGTTTTCATAATAGTCAGGGCACCGCCATTTCTGCAATTCTTCAAATAAATAAATTTGAAAGTTATGAAATAGCAACACTACTAGCACAGAAATTAGAAAGACAATACCAGGATTCTAGGTCTGTGTAAGATAAAGAGCATATGCCATACAATCTCTGAACTACCCAATCAACAAAATGCAGCCATAAAACTGGACATGATGCCAACAGACTTCCTCTAAAATAATTGCTAAGTACAGGTCTTCAGACAGAAATGATACCAGAAGGAAAACTGGAATACCAGGAATGTACAAAGAGCAATGGAAATGATGAAAACCTGGTTAAATATAACAGACGAACCTCTTTTTGAGTTTAAAATGTTTGACAATTAAAAGTAAAAACCATACGCTGTCTGACAAGTTCCCAATGTTGTGGATGATTACATAAGACAACTCCAGCACAAAGGAGGAAAGAGAAAGGAGTCACTAGCATGCTAACATTTCCACATTCTACTTGAAGTGGTAAAATAGTGATTCTAAGTAGACCGTGTAAAGTATGTTTATTGTAACCTCTAGAGCAATCACTGAAAAAACCACAGAAAGGTATAATAAAGCCCGGCCGGCGTGGCTCAGTGGTTGAGCGTGGACCTATGAACGTAGGAGGTCATGGTTCAATTCCCAGTCAGAATTGTGGGCTTGATCCCCAGTAGGGGGCATGCAGGAGAAAGCCAATCAATGATTCTCTCTCATCATTGATGTTGCTCTCTCTCTCTTCCTCTCCCTTCCTCTCTGAAATCAATAAAAATGTTTTTTTTAAGACATAGTAAAAAAACAACAGATAAAATGGAATACCAAAAATATTTTTAAAATGTTCTAATAACCCAAAAGAAGACAGCAGAAGGAAACAGGATCAACAAAGAGAAGGAACAGAAAACAAATAAATAAATTTAGTATACCTAAATCCAAATATATGAATAATTAAATCAATTTAAAATCATCTTAACATTCCAATTAAAAGACAGAGACTGAGAAAATAGATTTTAAAAAGACCTAACTATTAAGAAATTCTCAGGGGGGAAAAAGAAGACATATGTAATACTTTCAAAAATAAAGATTTTTTTAGAAAAATTAAAAAGCAAAAAAAGAAATTCCCTTTGAATATAATAATATGGAAAGAGTAAAAAAGGATGGAAAGACATACCATGCAAATACTAATCAAAAGAAAGTACAAGTGACTACATTAATGTCCACATAGACTTCAAAGCAAAGAAAATTGCCAAGGATAAAAAGAGAGATTATATAATGATAAAACATTAATTTGCCAAAAAGACATAAGAATCCTCAATAGGTACCCAACAAAAGAACTTCAGATAGTTAAAAAAAAAAAAAACACTGACCAAAAAAAACACAGAAAACTGACCAAACTGAAGAGTCCAAAGCAGAAACACCATAGGATCATATAATTGATGTAGAAAAAGCATTTCACAAATTTCAAAATCCATTCATAATAAAAATGCTCAGCAAAACTACAAACAGAAGAAAACTTCCTTAACTTGATAAAAGGCATCTGCAAAAAAACTAGAGCTTCGCCCTGCCTGGTGCAGCTCAGTGGTTAGAGCGTCAGCCCACACACCGAAGGCTCATGGGTTCAATTCCTGGTCAAGGGCACCTACCTGGATTGCAGGTTTGATCTCTGGCCTAGTCAGGACACATCGGGGAGGCAACCAGTCGAAGTTTTTCTCTCACATCAATGTTTCTCTCTTTCTCTCCCTTCCCCTATCTAAAATGAATATAAAAAAACATATCCTCAGGTGAAGATTTAAAAAAAATTTTTTTAAACAGAACAAAAACAAAAACCTGGAGCTAACAACATGTACTTAATAGCGAAAGACTAAATGCTTCCCTCAAGATAAGGAACTGGGAAGAAGGTAAGAATGCCCATTCTGACCACTCCTATTCAAAATTGTACTAGAAGTCCTAACCAGTGAAATAAGGCAAGAAAAAGAAATAAAAGGTCCCAGAAATTGACACAAGCCATTATGCTCAATTAATATTTGACAAGGGAGCCAAGAGCATACAATGGAGTCAAGACAGTCTCTTCAATAAATGGTGCTGGGAAAATTGGACAGGTACATGCAAAAAAATGAAACTAGATCACCAACTTACACTATACACAAGAATAAACTCAAAATGGATAAAAGTCCTAGAAAAAAACCATAGGCACCAAAATCTCAGGCATCTCTTGTAGCAATATGTTTACCAATAGATCTCCTAGGAAAATGGGAACTAAGGAGAAAATAAGCAAATGGGACTGCATCAAAATAGAAAGGCAAGGAACTAGAATAGCCAAAACAATTTTGAAAATAACCTACATATGTAAGTTATCAGCTAACTAAACATTTTATGAAAGTAAATACCAAAAGGGAAAGGGGATGCTAAAAAGTAATGAGTAAAAAAAATGAGCAAATGAGTTATCCTGGAAACAATTTAAGGAATGCCCCCAAAGCCAACATCCAAAAGCTGCAAGCAAACAACCTCTTCATTACCTTCCACATAATCCTCCGCGATGTAGCTGTGCTCATGCAGGATCTCCTCCATGCGGCTGAGTGTGATAGCCGCCAGGTGCCCAGGATACTTCAGCTGCAGGAGACGCTGGAGGTAGCCAGCTGCTTGGCTTCCTCCCAGATTGATGCGTTTGCAATTTTTAGCATCTAACCTACAACCAAGAAATAGAAAACAACACTTACGTTTTTTAAAGACTAGTTTATTGATTTTTAGAGAAAGAGGAAAGGAGAAGAGAGAGAAACATCTTTTGATTGCCTCCTATATGTCCCCTACCGGGAATGGAGCCCAAAACCCAGGCATGTGCCCTGACTGGGAATCCAACCAGCAACCTTTCAGTGCAAGTGATGACATCCAACCAGTTTAGCCACACTGGCCAGAGCAACAGCACTTATTTTTGACAGCATGAAAGAGAATATGGAGCACCTTTGGTGAGAAAGGGTAATTTAATGTAGATGAAGGAGGAGAAACAGACCAGCCGGGATAACATAAAGCCTTAGTTGGAAGGGACTTTAAAGTTCCCATGGTCCAACATCTTAACCAATGCAGACTTCCTAGTCCATACCTAGACAGACATGTGTCCATCTAACTTCTGGCAAGAGTTTCAGAAGGAAACCAGGTTCAATGGGAAGAACATGTACTCTGAAGTCAGACCCGCCATCAATTTCTCAAACTGTGGTCCTGGAACCAAGTATCCTAGAATTAGCTGAGGAAATGTTAAATGCACCAATTCTCAGGACTCATTTGCTCTGGGATGGTCTGGGAATTTGCATTTTAACAAGCTTCCCAGGTAACTCTAGTATAAGCCAGACTTTTGAGACCCCTTTCCCTAAACACTCCACTTCTACTGACACAAACACATTAAGTAACCCCAGGTATATTGGCTTAGTGTAACTCCCTAAGACTACCAGGTCCCTTTCACATGAACTGAAGGGAAAGAGAACCAGAGTAACTTTGTGTTCTTAATGTGAGACAGTAACAGAGCCCCTAAGAAGTTGCTATTATTGATATTTCGCTGCTATATCACACCTCACCAGCAGATGCCAGCATAGGACAGGATATGCTCCAATCTGATCATTTCTTAGCCTTCAGGTAAAATAATTTTCTCTCAATACAAGATAAAAATAACAATATCATCTTTAATTTTTGCATATCGTTTTACATAATGTAGACAACTCTGTACAGGAGTGTTTGGTAATGTGTAAGAATTATTTTTCTTCATTAATTTTTGTAAAAATTTCAAGAGAAATTCCTACTCTAGGGCTCAATATATTCCACAGCATTTGTTCTAAGTTAAATGTTCATAATGCTTTATAATTTACAAAGTGCCATCATCTACATTATCTCATTTCATCCTCAGGATAACCCTGAGCAATCAATTTTTCCCATTGTACATATTAGGAAACTAAGTGAAGAGGCTAGGTACCTCATCCTTAGCAGGACTACAAACCAGGCATTCAACTCCAAAGCTAGAACTCTTTTTTTAAACTAAGTTAAATGTTCATAATGCTTTATAATTTACAAAGTGCCATCATCTACATTATCTCATTTCATCCTCAGGATAACCCTGAGCAATCAATTTTTCCCATTGTACATATTAGGAAACTAAGTGAAGAGGCTAGGTACCTCATCCTTGGCAGGACTACAAACCAGGCATTCAACTCCAAAGCTAGAACTCTTTTTTTTTTTTTTAAATATACATTTTTGTTGATTTCAGAGAGGAAGGGAGAGGGAAAGAGAGATAGCAACATCAATGATGAGAGAGAATCATTCATCAGCTGCCGCCTGCACACCCCCTTACTGGGGATCAAGACTCCTGCACACCCCCTACTGGGGATCAAGACCACAACCGGGGCATATGCCCTTGACCAGAATCAAGCCCGGGACCCTTCAGTCCGCAGGCCCACACTGAGCCAAACTGGCGAGGGCAAAACCAGGACTCTTTTCTTACACATCCCCTTTACTCAATGAGAAATCTCAGGAGAGCATGATGCTGGCCTAGTCTTTCATCAGACAACAAAAGCACAACTATAAAATAAGAACAGATTTTAGACATGACAGAAACGACCCTCACTTTTTATTCAACTCAAAAACATTTAATAAGTACCTATTATGTGCCAGGCACTGTACCTGAAAAAGGTCTAAACTATGGTGATTAAAGAGCTTTAAATAAAAATAATACTATCTTGCCCTAACCAGTTTGGCTCAGTGGATAGAGCGTCAGCCTGTGGACTCAAGGGTCCCAGGTTCGATTCCGGTCAAGGGTATGTACTTTGGTTGCGGGCACATCCCCAGTAGGGAGTGTGCAGGAGGCAGCTGATCGATGTTTCTCTCTCATCGATGTTTCTAACTCTCTATCCCTCTCCCTTCCTCTCTGTAAAAAAATCAATAAAAAATATCTACCTATCTATCTATCTATCTATCTATCTAAAGAAATATCCTGAAGAAAAAAATAATACTATCTTAATAAGAAAGTGACTCCAGAACACAGTCTAAATTAAGTTTATTCAAATAATTTATTCAAACATTTTTATTGAGCTCCTAGTTCCTGCAGGTACTGTGTTAGCTATCTCACTATAAACCAGAATTATAAAATTCCACAATTGTGGATTTGGACCTCGGAGACCATCCACCTCAACTCCTTCCAAGAGGTCACAAAGAATGTAAGGTGAAGTTACTTACCCATAGTCACAAAGCGAGATAGGTCAGAGCTAAGCCCGGTGGCCAGTTCATGGTCCGGTACCTGCTCTTTCAACTCCACCTTTAAAACAGCACCCAATAAACGTTTCCTGAATGCTTCTCAAAAGAGCACTCATGCCGTTAAGTGTACTCACCTCCCTTCTAAGATGGGTAAAATATGTGTGCACTGGTACCCAGATGAAATGATGAGCCCGCTGGAAATCAAGGTCTTTGGCTTATTGTGGTAGAAGCTGAACAGGCTGTCTATTCCGTAGGCAACCTTGGGAACCCCGTAGCATTCAAAAAGGAGCTCAGACATCATTTGTCGTGAATACAGCGGGTTGCACACCGCTTCTGTCAAAACGATGGGATGGTCAACACAGCCCTACTTTGAAAGAAAAGAACAAATAGATGATGGGTGATACAAGAATACTCTTCTTAAAGCATAAAAGAAACCAAAATCCTATTGCAAGGGCTGAATTTGCTTTTGGTCTCCAATCAAAAACCTGATCAGAAACAACTGTAAAACATTCCTCTCATCTCTATGGGAAACGGTTTTGGAAAATATGAACGCAGAGTCAATTTAAGGTTATTAAGTCAAGCCCCTTCCAAACTATCAGCGAATCATATTGGCTCTATCTTCAAAATAGCTCCAGAATCCAGCCACTTCTTCCCACATCCCCCCCACTCCCTGTTACCTCCCTCCGATCAGTCACGATCACCTCTCACCTGGGTGCCTGCAACAGCCTCCTCGCTGGTGTCCCTATTTCTGTGACCCAGGCCAGGCCATTTCCCTTATAGCAGCTCCAGCGACCCTTCCGGAACGTAAGTCATGTCCCTCCTCTGCTCAACTCCAAGGCTCCTCAGTTCACTCGACAAAAGCCTAGGTGTGTCATGTGCCCCCTCCTTACCTCTGAGTTCCTCTTCCACTTACTGCGGCCCCGCCCTCACCCGGCTGCCCTACAGGTAGGATTAGGGCATCCATCCTTCTGCCCCAGGGCCTTGCACCGGTGGTTTCCTTAGTCTGCAACACTATTCCTCCCTCGGATACTCCTGTGGCTTGCTCCCTCTACAACCGCCGTCAAGTCACCTTTTTCCTGAGTTGTACCCTTGCCCTCTTATTGAAAAAAAATATATAACCCTCTACTCTCCTTCTATCATGCCACAGAATCGACTACTTCATTCTACTTCTTGTCTGTCTGTCCATAATAGTTCCATAAGCACGGGTTTTGTGTTACATTCACAGATGTATTCCAAACGCCTAGAAAAGTGCCTGACAGAGTAAGTGCTCAATGCATACTAGTTAATAAATGAATCTGTTAGCAAAGGAGCAACATGCCCGAATGTACGCTCCAAGAGGAAAGGAGTCTGGTTCTGTCCACGCTGCATCCCAAGCGCCTACGGCTTACACACGCTAGGGAGGCGCTTCGTGTCTGACGGCGCGACTAAATGAATGAATGAATGACTAAATAACCACCAGCGCCACGGGAAGGGACTATTATTTCTCTGAGGGCAGAGGGAGCGAAGACACGACCTCACCCCTCCCCCTCAA
>NW_005359397.1:2555773-2561638 GCF_000412655.1 Myotis brandtii | reverse complement strand
CCGCCCCGGCGCGTAACGCTGCGCGGCTCGGGTCCTAAAGAACTTCCAAGCCTCACCTCCTCGCTGAGGCCGGGGACCCTCTTCACCTGGCCCGCCCCTCGGGGCCCAGGACACCTTCGGGACCGCTGGGGCCCGACCATTCTGGCGGTTAAGTGCTGTAGTTCCTTAACCTCGTCTTCATATCCGACCTCACCACGCCCCTTCGCTCTAGCCGGGACTCTGGGCCAATAAGCCGCGCCCCAGTGCGCAGCGCCATTAAGCCCCGCCCCCTCCGGCGTCCAGGAGGCCCCGCCTTCTCTCCTAGCCACGCCCTATTTCTCCGGGTAACTCACCTTCAACAGCCCTTGGTCCCGCCTCCACGTGGTCACGTCGCCCCCAAGCTCTCAGTCAAAGAAACGCAAACTCTGGGTTACTGACCAGAGAGCTCACTACACAGGCGTGTTCACTTTGTGAAAATTCATCAAGCTATCCATTTATGGTTTGTGCACTTTTATGCAGTTATGTTATCTATTAAAATACAGTATAAGGTTTTAAAATAGCTTTATGTATTTATTAACTCCCAAAGACTGTGCTCTCTAACAGGAGACCTCAAACACTAAGAAAAGTACTGTTAGTTGTTTCTCAATATATATATTCTCTTTCTTCCATTTATTGGCATAACTTCCCCCCCGCTGTCATTTCGCTTGGTGTGATCATGAGTTCTGGCCAGTGGAGGTGATGTGGAAACTAATAAAAGGATTTACCTGTAAAGAGGGGATGAGGTGGGTGAGTCAGATGTGAGAGACTTTTTCACTCCATGCTTTTTGATACCTGATTTTTAACCATGTAAACGTATAACCTTTTCAGAAAAAAAAAAAGCACTATGTATGAGTGAGGTAGACTGGATTATATTCCCAGTTCTTCCCTCCCTTATAATAGAATTATATATCCATACCATCAACCATGTAACTTTGTAGGGCCTCTCATTGTAGACATTGATATTAGTCTTGACCACGTGACTTGCTTTTAGCCAGTGGACTGTTAACCTAATGTAATTCAAGCAGAGTCCTTAAATGTGTCTGTGTCGTTTAGACTGCCCTCTTGCACTCCTGCTATTAGTCATGAGAAGAGCATGTCTGAAGTCTAAAGAGGATGAGAGACACATGGGTAGGACCTGAACCCAAACTGCATCCTGGAGCCAAGTCCAGCTGACATGCAACCTAAAGCCAAGTCATCCCCTGGACCCATGAACAAGAAAAGTTTATTCTGAAATTCTGAGGTTTCTATGCAGCATTATTGCTGCAGAAAACTGACTGATACACTAGATCAAAGCTGTCCAACTGGTACTTTCCGCCTTGATGGAAATATTCTACAACCTGCATTGTCTAATGCAGTAGCCACTAACCACATGTGGCTATTGAGCACTTGAGATGTGAGTAATGCAAGTGAGGGACTGAATTTTTTACTTTATTTAATTTACATTTACATTTAAGTAACCATATGTATCTAGTGGCTACTCTGTTGCACAATGTAGCACTAGACAGAATCTATGGCTGTGATTATTTGCCTGTGGAAATGACTAGAAGAAAATAGATCATAAGCTTAGAGTTACAAGGCCCTGTAACGCCAAGTGTCCTCCACACAGCCCTCAGCATAAGGTCTTTGCTCCAGCTGAGACATCCACTAAAATGACAAAAGCCTAAGACAGAGAAACAGGTAAAGGTCTGGGAGATCAGCAGCCCCTTCAAGAATTCCACAAGGACTCAGCAGCTTTGAGATCTTGAGGCTCCTTCCCCTTACACTTGACCTCCAGCCCTTAGATGTATCCCGTCTTGGGAAAACAGAGCTCAGTCAAGATCAACAGACACCTTCTCTGTCTTCTTTACTGCAGCACCCTGGAGCCTAGAGTAGTAACCATTGCCTCCCAAACCCTGAAGGTTTCACAGGTGAGGAAAGTGAGGCCTGAGAGCGGGAGGGACTAGTCCAGCCGTGGGCAAACTACGGCCCGCGGGCTGGATACGGCCCGTTTGAAATGGATAAAACTAAAAAAAAAAAAAAAAAACCCGTACCCTTTTATGTAATGATGTTTACTTTGAATTTATATTAGTTCACACAAACACTCCATCCATGCTTTTGTTCCGGCCCTCCGGTCCAGTTTAAGAACCCATTGTGGCCCTCGAGTCAAAAAGTTTGCCCACCCCTGTCTTAGCCCAATGTGTGTGGCCTATGGTGTGCTCAATAAATATTTAATAAATAAATCCTGTGTGCCTGCCAGAACTTGTACTACGTACTAGGTAATACTAATAGTTCCTTTAATTGTGCTCTCCCTTCCCCAGTTTATCATTCCCTTTGCAGAATCCTCAGTCTCTTCACTCTGTTTCCATCCCAACCTGGAGGGTTGCTGGGAGCTGCTGGAAGTGTAGGACTCCTCCCAGGCCCACCCCCCACCTCACCCCATTTGGCTGGGCTCTCAGCACTGCCCGGCCATCCTGCTGGGTGTCCCTGGCCAGAGGCCCCTCCTCACCTGGCCCTTCTGGACCCCACAACTGGCAGAGGAGGTGTCCACCCATCACTGTGGAATTCATTGTAGCCAGACCCTTGAAAATACTCAATCCAAACCTGTAGGGAGTAGAGTTCATCTCCCAAACCTTACCTTACACCCAGGGCTGGGATTAGGATGAGGCAAGAGAGGCATCTGCTTAGAGAGCAAAATTCAAGGGGGTGCAAAAAATTCAATAAGCGAGACAACATTGTGTGCAGTGTGTCTTAAAAGAAGATTAAAAACCAAAGCGAGCTATGATTTTCAAAATAACATGACGAACAAAATAATGAAATTCGAAATCAATGCAAGATTGGTATTGCTAATAATTCCTTTGGCCTCCATTCGGCTTAGTATAGCGCTGCTGGGGGCACTGCTCTATCTGAACGTCACCGTTGCTGATCCTAAGTGTTTGGGAAGGAAAGGACACTGATGAATCTTGCCTGGCCTGTGCTCGAGCTCACTGCCGACCAAGAACATAGGAGTTCTTCCTTTCAACTTCTACCCACGCACTTTGGTGTTGCCCGAAAGCAAGTCTGGGGATGGGTCTCCTACGGAGGGACGAGGGTGCGGGCCTTCCCTTGGGACAATGGGAGGCTGGCTGTCCTGCCCCCGCCCTCCGGACCGCGCCGGCTCCTGCTAGCTGAGCACAAAGCCGGGAGCCAGGATAAGGTGGAGTGGAGCTAGGCGAGTCTGCGGACGTGGCAGCCGCTGTGCAGAGTCAGCCGGCGTCTCATTTGTCCTTTTAAAGAGAGGAAGGACCGAGCTGGTGCAGCGTGGCGTTCCCACCTTCCCTTCCACTGCAGAAGTCCGGGCTTTCTCTGAAGGCTACACGCCGCAGAGGACACCCCAGGGTCCACGGCCCGCAGAGGAGCAGTGGGAGGTGGGGCGGGGGGAGTGGGGGGTGCAGAGGGGGAGGAACAGTCAGCTGGCTCTCCAGGACGGGGAGACTTCGGGGGCGGAGGGGGCCTGGAAACAGGATCCTCTGGCCCGCTCCGAATCCTGAACGCGCGGCAACAGTGACAATAGGGCGTCAGGGGGGTGACAGCAGTCATCTCAAATGGCCCGTTAAATCGTCAGAAGCAGAGAGTGGCCGAGGGATCCGGATCTCATCTCCCTCCCGCCCCCACTCCCATTAGCTGGCTGCGGAACCACCATCACAGGTACACGCACACGGGTGCTCTGCACACATATGCACGCACAGACGTTCATCAAGGTTCTCACAGGATACAAGTGCAGCCTTCCCCTCACCCCTCTCGCATCTCTATATTGGCGCGCGCTCTCATTCACCTGCACACATCCAACCCGTCGCAGCCCGCAGGGAGAAATGGACGCGGTGCCTGGGCATTCTCCCGCGCTTCCCCATCTGACTGCACCTGCAGAAATCCGTCCAAACAGGCCCCGCCTTGGTGCTGGAGACCAAGACTCTCCCGCTAGGCTTCTGGTCGCCAAAGAGGACCCCGGGAACTGCCCAGCCTGCCCGCGCTCCCAGATCCCATCCGGAAAGTCTAACCATGACCCTTCCCAACCATCCCGGAACTGGCTCTCCTGGAGGCAGTGCCAGCGCTGCCCCTGGGATAGGATCTGCACACAGAAAGGGGGCCGGGTAGTTCGAGCAAACGCATGCTCAGCGGGCTGTGCAAGAAAAGGGGAGACTGGGGCCCAAATGGCTCAGGGCTGCTGATTCTAAAAAGCCAGGCTTCTTCACTGTGGCTGTGCAAACCTAAGCTTGGACTTGGGGGTGGCAGGGAGAAATGGAAGCGGTGCTTGGGCATTCTCCCGCGCTTCCCCATCTGACTGCACCTGCAGAAATCCGTCCAAACAGGCCCCGCCTTGGTGCTGGAGACCAAGACTCTCCCGCTAGGCTTCTGGTCGCCAAAGAGGACCCCGGGAACTGCCCAGCCTGCCCGCGCTCCCAGATCCCATCCGGAAAGTCTAACCATGACCCTTCCCAACCATCCCGGAACTGGCTCTCCTGGAGGCAGTGCCAGCGCTGCCCCTGGGATAGGATCTGCACACAGAAAGGGGGCCGGGTAGTTCGAGCAAACGCATGCTCAGCGGGCTGTGCAAGAAAAGGGGAGACTGGGGCCCAAATGGCTCAGGGCTGCTGATTCTAAAAAGCCAGGCTTCTTCACTGTGGCTGTGCAAACCTAAGCTTGGACTTGGGGGTGGGGGTGGGGGGTTGTTCTCTAGGGTGAGATGCCTTCCAGCCCGGGCAGTCATGTCCTTGTTCATCGCCCGCTAAGCTGTAAACTCCAAGAGGTCAGGGCTGAGTTTGCTCCTCCTGGAACCTGGCACAGTCCCAGTTAAGATGAGCTGTCTTCAACATTCATTGAACAAACGTGGAGGGCTTTGGACATAAATATGTAGACCTTTGTTTTTGATTAGAGGTGGAGAGCATCCACCAAATTCTCAGATGGATCCCTCCCTGGGGAGAGACGGAAACAAACCTGTCCGGGCGGTTGAGGGGCGGAGACTGGGGACGGCAGGGAAACGCGCTCCTTCCCACTGCACCCCCCCTCCCCCCGCACCTGCAGAGCCTCGCAGGGCTTTGACCAACCATCTTCCCCTCTCCCTGGAGCTCTCCCGCGACCCTTTCACTGTGGCTGCTTCGTCACTCCCAGCTGCTTCACCAGGCCGGCCGGAGCCGGCTCCCCGCCGCCCACCTAGCGCTGGGATCCCCGCGGGTGTAAAACGCAGAACCGACCCGAGACCGCGGGCACCATTGTTTCTTCTTTATTTGCGGATATAATTATGCGCCGCACTCTAAAGTAGAGATAGATTTTTTTTTCTGATATACATTTCATCTTATTCACCACGAGCACACCACACGCACGTAGAACAGTTCCACAAGATGAATTTGGGTTCCTGGAAACCCGCAGGCAAGCCAACCCCGCCCCGCTCCTCGCCTCCCGCTCCTCCGATGGAAACCGCCCACCCGGAGCGGGTTCCCGGCCAGCCTTTCCCGCCGCAGGGTTGAAATGTCTCCGGAATGGGAAGCGCTCTTGCTGGAAATGGCTGCACGCTGCAGGTTCCGAGCACTGGATGGATGTGAAATGTCCCGCTAAGGTCAAGTTTCCGCGCCTGCGAGCTGCTGCCCCTCTCCCTCCCTGCCCACCCCCTGGGTGCCAGGGGCCTACGTGTGGGACCCCACCTGGAAGGACAGATAACCCTGCTCACAAAGGAGCCCCCGCCTCCCCCCACATCAGGGTGTTGTGGCAAGGACAGGACAACAGAAACGCAGACGCGACGGATTGTGGAGCCCTATCCCCTCCCACCACCCCATCCCCAATGATCAGAGACTAGGAACTGGAGATGTTTAAAGCTTGGCTTCCCAAGCGCGGCGG
>NW_005359397.1:2551693-2553578 GCF_000412655.1 Myotis brandtii | reverse complement strand
GCGCGGGAGCTCGCCCTGGCCCCCTAGTCCTCCGCGTTGGTTCCGTAGGCCTCGATGAGGCCCTCGAGCGAGTGCACGAAGCCGGACACGCTGCAGATGCCGCCGATGACGAAGATGGCGACGTCGAAGAAGACTTGGTGCCACAACAGCTTGCGCCAGAGCAGGCGCAGGTGGAAAAGGCTGGGCAGCAGGAAGCAGAGGCCGGCGCCCGTGAGGCTGCCCGTGAGGCCCATGAGCAGCGCGAAGTGCGGCACGTAGATGGCCATGAGCAGCGTGAAGACCACCAGCGCGCAGCGCAGCGTCAGCCCCCACGATTTGAGGCGGCCGTCGCCGCCGTAGCAGGCGGGGAAGAAGGCGCGGCTGCCTTCCTGGAAGAGCGACTTCTCCAGCACCTCGACGGCGGCGAAGAAGGGCAGCGGGTAGGACAGCAGCGCCTTGGCCACCAGGAAGATGTTGACCACCGCGCGGATGGAGCCGGGCAGGTTGTCCGTGATGACCTCCTTGGTCTCGTCGGCCCAGGTGAGGTAGGCGACGAGCGCGAAGAGGCCTTTGAGCACGCAGGCGGCGATGTGTGTCCAGTTCATCATGCAGTGGAACTCGCTGGGCTGCTGCATGTTGCCCTCCAGCGAAGGCAGGAAGATCTGCGACGTGTAGCTGAACACGATGATGCCGATGGAGATGGGAAACTTCTTGACGTCGATGTAGAACTTGACCTTCTCCCAGGCCCAGTCGCGCGCCCGCGACAGGCAGTAGGCGATGACCAGGATGTTGATGACGAAGTGGGCCAAGGTGCACAGCAGGCTGAATTTGGAAACGGCCTTGAGGTTCTTAAGGAAGGCGCAGGGCAGCAGCATGGCCGTGGCGATGATGGACCAGGACTTCTGCGACACGGGCAGCCCCGGGAAGCTGTTGTACATGAGGTTGCCGCTCACCACCACGTACAGGATGCAAGTCATCACCAGCTCGATGATCTGCGCCACGTTCACCACGCGGCCGCCCAGCGTGGGGAAGCGTGGAGCGCAGCACGCGTTGGCGATGGCCACGTACGAGTCCCGCACGCGCACCACCTCGCCGTCCTCGTTCTCCTCGTACAGGCAGGCGATGAGGATCTTGCCGGTGTAGCAGCACACCACGGCGGCGAAGATGATGAGGAACAGCCCCAGGTAGCCGCCGTGCAGGATGGCGTAGGGCAGGCCCAGCACGAACATACCCTGCGAAGCGAAGAGGCAACCAAACCCGGGGCTGAGCTGGTGCGGCCTTGGAAGACAGGGCCTGAGCCGTGGCTTAAGGCTACAGCCCGTAGGGGGCGCTAAAGAGAGCGAGTCCAAGACCTGAGCGGCTGGGAGCAGAAATTAAGGGTAGGCTAAAATAGGGGTGCAAAGCGCCTTAACGGGGAGCCTGGGTGTTGAGTCAGAGATGCAGACGGAGGTGTGTATAGAGAAGGAAAGGTGTGCTAATGCCTGGGAGGAGTGAAGTGGGCCGAGTGTGAGGTCAAACCACAAGGAAAGAAGGGGAATGTGGAGATAGTGAGGGTGGTTCCTGGGAACAGGATCAGAAGTGGGGACTTGCGTGGTGAGAAGGTGCTGGAAGGGCCGTAGCCAGGAAGGGCTCTGAGAAAGGTCTGAGCCCCAAGTAAGAGGGGACGCAGAATTTAAGGAGGGGCTGCAGGGGGCGGGAAGAGGGGATCGAATAAGGGACATGTGGGTGCCTGGAGGCTGAGCTGGAGAAGGAAACGTTAAAGGCGGCAGTGGGAGGGAGAAGAAATAGGCTGGGGAGGAGCGGGGGCAGAGTGTGGGGCAAGCCACTGGGAGGCGAGAACATCGGGCACGTGAGGATTTTTGCCAGGGGCTATAGGAAGCCGGGCGGGAGGCGCGCGGTGGGGGAG
>NW_005359397.1:2549660-2551628 GCF_000412655.1 Myotis brandtii | reverse complement strand
GGCCCGGCCCTAAGAAGGGGATTACGTGGAAGAGTAGAGGCAAGCAGGATGAGTGGTGTGTGCGAGGCTAGATCAAGCGGGAATGTACAACTAGAAGCAGTGGGACCGGGCTGGTAGAGCTGTGGAAGGAGGATTTAGAATCCATATGGGGAAGAAAGCTAACGAAACCCTGGGTTCCCGAGGTCCGCGGGCCTCCCACCTCCCGCCCTGGCCTTTCTTCCGGGCCCTTGGAACGCGGCCTTCAAAGACGCCCCAGCGAAGGCGCAGACGG
The DNA here is from genome assembly GCF_000412655.1 of Myotis brandtii. Taxonomy (NCBI): domain Eukaryota; kingdom Metazoa; phylum Chordata; class Mammalia; order Chiroptera; family Vespertilionidae; genus Myotis; species Myotis brandtii. The sequence continues at coordinate 2,551,357 of NW_005359397.1, read as the reverse complement.
CCCTGGATGCGGGAGCAGCCCCCCTCTCCCCCCAGAGCCCGGTTCTTCGGGACCGGCCACTTAGTGCGCAGGGCCCCACGAAGCCCCGGAGAGCCCGGGTCCTCAGGCAACCTCGCCGCGGCCTCCCGTTCCCGGGAAACCCACGTTCTGCGCCCCAAGGACCGTGCCCTTCGGGGACGCCGTGGGGGAAGGCAAACCACCGGGCCCGAGTGCGCCTGGGGCTTAGGCCTCTTTGGCCCCAAGAACCGCGGCCTGACCGCCCCCGTCAGCTCCCTGCGTAAAGGTGCTGACTTCAAACCCGCTCCCGGCGGAGGAGACTGGCGCCGCCTGGTGGGGAGTGGCGGGGAGGGGTGTGGAAAGTAGGGGTGAACGGGTGCGGGCTGTTCAGAGCATTTAGAAGCTGCTTCGCTCCGGTCACGCGCGGAGGAGCTGGTCTCCTCTCTGCGTTGCAGCCGGGATTTCGAGCGAGAGGGGAGACTCTGTGCACAGGCCAAGCTGAGGGTCCACGGACCGTAGGAGCGTGTGTCCACCTGTATGTCCAGCTGAGAGCGGGCTGGTTACTGTCTGCATGCATCTGTGCATATGTGCGTGTGTGATATGTTCAAATGGGTTTATGCGTGTGCTTGTGGGTTTATGTGGGTTTATGTATGTACAGATATGTGTTTCTGTGTGTTGGATTGTAGGGATCAGGAAGGTACGTTTGAGGATAATCTTGTGGTCTATCCATAGATGCATGTCGTGTGCACCTGTGCCCGGCGTTTGCTCCCGGGGAAGATGGCTGTGGGCATGTGTGCCTGCCTATATACGCGCGTGTATATGCGTGCGTGTCGAGGGAGGAGACTCCCAACTCAGCAAATTTTCCCTCTCCTTTCCTCCCCAAAATGGAGCTGTGAATCCATTCCGGAGTCCCACGCGACGCCGTTTCCTCCAATCCTGATTTTCTTTCTCCCTCACCCCTCCCTGCTCACCCTCCTTCTGTTTCCCTCCCTTTTGCGGGGTTTGAGGGCAGGTGTCTCTGACCTAACCTCAGTCTAGCTGTGCTGCAGCGGGGCCCGCCGGACGTGGTGCGGCTCAGGGAGCGACACGCTGCCTTCGGGCGTTGATTCCTCCTGGGGGCTGGGAGGGATGGGAGGAGGGGAGATCCCTGGTACTAGAGGGCTTCTTGCGGCCCAGGTCTCCAGGGGACTCGGCGGGGATAAAGCCTGGCACTCAGTGCTTGAGTGGGGGAGGGGAGGCAGAGCTGGGAATCCCGCGCTCACCTGGATAGCGTTGGTCACGTTCCAGCCCGCTTCCCACGCCGTGATCTTGGGCTTGTCGTGGCCCCCGAACTCGCCACCAGCCCCCACGGCCTGGTCCTTGGAGCCCGAGGGCGGCAGGGGCGCGCCGTCGCCGCGCTGGTAATGGATGTCTCCCTCGACGGGCGGTTCGGCGCCCTCGTCCCCGCAGGGCTCGCCCTCGGTTTTCAGGATGTCCATCTGCAGACCCTGGCGGTGCTCAAAGTCTAGGTCATCGCAGTGCGCGAATCCCACCGCCTCTTCGTCCGTGGCCGCCTGAAAACCCATCCTGGCGAACATGCCACTCACCTTGGCCTGAGACTTGTTGGACACGGTCGTGGCCACGTTGGACAGCTTGCTGCGGAGCAGGGTGGCCATGGCGGCGGCGGGGCCCACGGAAAGGACAGGAGGAGCTGGAGACGC
>NW_005359397.1:2514377-2549370 GCF_000412655.1 Myotis brandtii | reverse complement strand
GCTACGCGAAGCTGGAGCGGCGCCCCCACCCTTGCGCAGCCCAATGCGCTCCCGCCCCCAGGAATCAGGCGGGGGTGGGGTGACAGGGAGGGGAAACGCCGGAGGCAGGGGGTGTGAGGAGGGGGCAAGGGGAAGAGAAAGGGGGCGCGAAGGAACTCAGGAGACTGAAGATGGGGGCAGAAGGGCGTCCGCGGGAAGGCAGCGGGAGGGAGCGCGGGAAGAAGGGGCGCGGAGGGCGCGGAGGGCGCGGTGGGGACTGGAGTGCTGCATTTCTGGGGGAGGTGCTAAGCTCGGATCCTGGCCCTTCCTACCCCGCCGCCGCAGGGAGGGAGGGGGCCCGGGCGTGCGGATCCTCGCGGTCCCGCGGTCCCAGCAACCCCATCCAGAGTCCGGGAGCCTTTTGGTCCCAGAGTCTCTGGCCAAGGACAGGTCTAGATACCCTGAAAGGCAGCAGGACGGTGACCTGTCGCTGCCTGCCCGGCCGTCTGGGGGGTCGATCTGCCTCCCTGGCACCCATCCCTCGCACTTAAACCTGGCCGCAAGCCCCGCTGGAAGGCAGAAATGTTGGTCATGGATTGCTCTCCAGAATGCGTAGCCCGGCCTCGGGGCTGTCTCTGCCTGTCCAGCATGCTGCGATGGAAGCCAATCTTCGGGTCGCTCGCCACCAACCGCTCTCCAACTGTGTGCAGAATGGAGGCGAAAGGTTGGCTTTTCGCTTTCTTTTCGTTTGGCGGGTCTGGAAGGAGGCAGGATTCGGTGAGGGCATCTCTCCACAGCCTCGCGGCGGGTCTGCGAATGCCCGCGCCGTAGAGGGGCTTAGCCAGTGTCCAGCGCGGAGAAAAGACGCGCTCGCAGCGGGCTCAGGCGCGCGGAGGCGCGCGGTGCGCTCGGGCTTTTGCTCGCACGGCGGCTGCCCGGCCATGAAAACCTAGACCGTTCCTGTTGAGTGGGGTGTGCGTGTGGCGCGTGCAAGAATAAGAGACAAAGACCAACACTGTATCAGATAGTGAGACGGGCTGGATCTGAGCGGATTCCCAGGGTGAGATTTGGTAACAATGTTTATGTAAATGTGTAGTTTCGTTCACATTTGAACCTGGATGTGCACAGAGCTTGTGTGTTGGATTTCGTGTGCATACGTTTCCAAATGGATTGCCTGCGTTTTTGCCCGTGTGAGTCCTTTTCTAATTGTGCCTCCCTGCGGGTCCGCCGTTCAGTATGGGTCCCGGTATGTGTTCCCAGCTGGATGCTCGCTCCGACCCCTCCTAAGCAGTGAACAGCACCCTTTGCCACACCGCTGCCCCAGCCCAGATGGAGGATTAGCGGCTGTGAGTGGGGGCCTGCGGGGTGGGGAGAATCAGGAGGAAGAAAAAAGGCCCCTCCGTCTCTCCCATCCTGAGGCCCTGAGTCTGGGAGAACCCCAGTGTCCTCCCCTGCAGAATTTCTAGATTAGCTCACGTCAGCGCACAAGTAGGGCGGCCTGAGGGCTTTGACCAGGACAACAGCCCCCCACCCCCTCCCCATCAGTCCCCTCCTCCTCCCCTTTGCCTTATAGTCTCCCGGAATCTCCTCTCCAATTAGGAAACTTCCACCACATTGGACAGAGATGTTCCTAAAACCTCCCAATATACCTCTTAAATTCTCCCAAGAGCCTACTTGGCAGAAAACAAGACCGACCTCCCCAACCTGAAGACCCCCACTATGACAAGAAAAGCTGTCCATAGAGACCTTCCCCAGACAGATCCTCAGAATCATGATAGGATTCGGTACAAAGACAGGACAGAGATCCTTCCTCCCACCACAGATTCTCTCCTCTGGAGAGGCTTTGAAATAGAACTGATCTCCCATCCCAGAGATTTGCCCTTGCACAGTGACCCTCCTCACCCCAGTCCCCAGATTCTGGGGAGAAAGGACCTTTCCCCCAGATTCCTACAGACAAAGATCATCACCTCCTTATTTTCATTCCCTCCACTTCTGCTCCTGGTGAAATTCTTTAGGCGCCCACCAGATGATCTGGGCAGAGACTGGGGTTCCCTAGTGCTCCCCATACACACCCAGACCTGAAGGTAGCCATCGAGGCCTTCTCTGACAAGTGAATCAATGGCATACATGTATCAGTTGGTCATTGCCAATTCGTGGATTTTATGAGGGTCCAAAGTATTTACTTTCTTTCCTTCTCCTTTATGATGATCACTGCTGTGGGACCCAAGGCGGACTGTGACGTTCTTTCAGTAGTGAGAAATTCATTCATTAACCGTTCATTCAGCAAACCGTCTCACAGCCCTACTGTGCATGTGGCTCTCTTCTGGCTGTTGTGGGAACCACCAAGATGACCCAAGCGTAGTCCTGCCTGTGCTCTCCACCCCAATTCTTGTGTCTAGGGGGCACCTCCAAGAGCATTCAGTCCAATGCTCCTTTCTGCAATGCTTAAACCATCCCTAAAACCTCCTAGCAGAGCCTTTCTTTCATACGTTCATCCTCAGTGTGCAGATAAGCAAACCCGGGCCTGGCAGTGAGGTGTCCTGCTCAAGGTCACAGAGAGCCCAGGGTACAGGCAGCCTAGGGCCCAGGAATCCTGATGCCCCTCCAGTGCCTTCCCTTTCACGACCTCATCTTGTCCTTCTATCTCCTCTCCCTGCTTATTTGGTGTTTGGCCACTTTGCTGTCAAAAAAGATGAAATTCAAAATCAGATTCCAGGTTTTCTTTTTTGCTATAATTAGATGCCAGCCACTGGGGGGTGGGGGGGGGGAATGTCTCTGTTTACCTTCTTTCCTGGGCAGCAAGCTCAGAAGCAGCCCATCCTGTATTGAAAGGCCACGTTGTTCCATCATATACTAGCTGTGTGACATTGAAATACTTAGCTTTTCTTACTTTCCATTTCTTACAAATAAAATGTGAAAATAACCTCACATTGAGAGGATTCTAGGAGGTATTGCATATAGAATGTTTAGCATGTGCTAAGTGCCCAATATGTGGTAGCAATTATTTTATTATTGTTGCTGTTGTTACTGTTATATCCAATGGTCGTTTCTCATTGTTTGGGGGAAAGTCAGTGTGCAAGAAAAAGCCTATGATTGGTGCTAGAGTCGGAGTGAGTTCTGTCTTTGCCCCACCTCCCTGTCCTTGCCCCTCTAGTCCTGCGTTGACCTGAAGGGAAAGGAATGGAAGACAAGGGTAGGGCAGAGGGCAGGGGACCTGGCAGGCAGCCCTAGGAGACAAACAGGACGACCTACCTAGCTGGTAATGAGTTGAGCTGTGCTCTAGTGAAACCATCAACCTCCAAATTCTCCTAAAAGCTCCTCTAGGGGCACCCTCATGAGAAGAATTTGCAGCAGCTTGGCCCCCTGAGTTGAAACACAACACACAACATGCACACACACACTCACGCACAGAGAATGACAAGCCAACTGACAGGTGCACAAAGAAATGAGGCCAACACACAGATTCAAGCACACGGGTAGATTTACACAGATCGACAGAGCAACACGCACAGGCCAAGGACAGGCTGGCACACAGACAGACACACACGAGATTTGTATCAAGACTGCCTGCCACACAAAGAAACCAGGACAGGCACCCCTAGACCCATTCCCATAGGCAGAATTGCTGGGTGACAGGCTTAGACGCACAGCAGTGCAAGGACAGGCATAGACATGGAAAGTCAAACACACAGTGACAGATACCCAGACACAGGAACACACACACACACATACACACACACAATTCACACTGAGACCAACAGTCAGGCACCCACCAATGAAAGAAAACTCCTATATGGTCACTGAAGGGGAAAAGAGGAGAGAACAAAGTGAGGGAAGGGGGCAGAGGAGACATAAAAGGAACACAGCGGAGGAGGGCACAGGGAGACAGAGCAGGACATGCCAGCAGAGGTGCCTGCCAGCAGGGCACAAAAGAGACAGAGGTGCCACAGCCTTCCTCTCGGCCAGTGCCAGAACCCAGATCTGGGACAAAGGAAATGTAGGCTGGGTGGCTGTGTGGCGAGGGAGCTGGAGCTGTCCCTGCTGCTGATCTATGAGGAGTAGGGACAGAGGCTTTCATCCTAGGGCCAGACAAGTCCTGCTGTCTTGGGTGGGGGTGGGTGAGGGGCTCCTGGGACTCCTGCCAAGCCCCATGAAGCAAGGACTGTATTCTGGATCAGTCCTGCAGCCTGAGCCCTGGTGAGATGCACACCCCTCTTCCCACAGGAGATCCATCTCTCTGTTTTTGATGCCTTCAGTACCCAAGGGGTTAAATGCCTGGCGAATGGAGATGGAGGCCACTTTGGGGGAATAAATAGGGTTAAATACAACTGGGCTTATCTCCCGGAGCAGGCAGCAACATGGGGGTGGGGCACAGAGCCCTTGAATTAATGGCCTGGAAAGCCAACATCATGAGCATCATTTCGGGGCTGAATGATCACAGACAGAACCCCCACTTCCCTTTCCAAAGCGAGTTCTGTCCGTGAGCCTTTTCCTGCTGAAAGGACAGGCACTGGCTCTAGAAATCATCCTCCCTCTTCAAGCCGGGGCATTGCCCCAAACCCAAACCCAATTTCCTGATCCTGTGCCCACAGGCACAAGGGAGGAGAGAGGCAGCAAGGTTGAGGGCTCCAAGTGGGCAGCCCAGGCCCAGAACAAAAACCCTGATTCTTCTGCCTTTGGTGAGAAAAAATCAGGTGGGACTCTGGAGGGTGTAGGTGCTGCCTCTGCTGACTCGGGGTAAAACATAGTAAAATACAATAATGACTTTGTAAATATTAGCAGTTTACCTTGCTGAGGTAGTGAGCAGCCCACCTCTGGAGGCATGCAGGTAGAGGCTGGGTATCCTGTCAGAGATCATGTGCGGTGAGTCCTGCCTCAGGGCCAGGGAAGCTGGATTTCATGACCTCTGGGCCTCTAGGGTCAAGCCTTCTGTGCACATGGCTCTAGGAAACGCCAAAGGAACAGGGGACATGGGGACCCAGGCCTGGTCCTCAGAAGCCTTTGAAACTAGGAAGAGCTGCCTGGAACTGAGAGAGAAGCTCTGGACCAGACTTGGTGGGTTCGTTCAATGGTTTCTGCCCTCCTGTTATGCTGGGAAGCAGGGAGCGTGGTGACTTCCCCACTGAGTCCCTAGCACATAGTAAATACCCAATAAACATTTTTGGGGTTGAATTAAATTGATGTAACAAAACCATTTCCCCCCATGAACTTCTAGTACCATTGGTTGAGGAAACACACACACAATGGCCAAAATCCAGCTCTGAATTCTGTTGCTCTTCCAAATGGATTTTCCTTTATGCTCACATCACCTTCTACATAGTTGAAAGCCAGTCATACATACCTGTGTGAGATGTGCTTTTTGTTCAGAGCGGGCTTGGGGTGCACACTCAGGTTCACCACTCTGTACCCCCAGGAATCTGTGAGTCACCGGTTATAACAACAGGGAGTGACAGTGTTGGGGAGGCTGTGGTTCCAGTGAGCCCTGTGATAAGGACCCTGGACTCTAGGAGTGCAAAGGGGCTGTGGGTCTGATCTCCTGGACCCTGAAACCTGTTGGTGCAGAGCTAACCCTTATTGAGTACTCTTTGTGTGCCAAGCACTGTTGAGCACTCGGGATTATCTTCTTACATTCGCATTGTCATTTTAGGAGGTTGCAGGCAGGAACTGCAGCACTGAACATGGGGAGGTGGTGATAGATGGGCACAAGCAAGGAAAGGGGGAGGTTGGAGGGACAGTTATGGGGGTCGAGGTGCTGGATTATTTGGGCCAGGGAAGCTGGGGGTGATCCTTGCTAGAAGGATCAAGGGTTAGCCTTTGCTGGTCAACACCTTCCCTCACACAGATCTAGGATAACCTGCCTCGCTGAGTACTGTGGGCCAAATTGTGCCTCCACCTCCCCAAATTCATTATGATGAAGCCTTAACCCCCAGTGTATTTGGAGACAGGGCCTCTAAGGAAGTAATTACCGTTAAATGAGGCCATAAGGGTGGGGCCCTGGTTTGATAGGATTAGTGTCTCTAGAAGAAGGGATTCCAGAAGAGAGCTCACTTGCTCCCTCCGACATGTGAAGGCACAGTGAGAAGGCCAGGGAGAGAGTCCCCACCAGAAACCAACCCCAACCTGCCAGACCTTGATCTTGGACCCCCAGCCTCCAGAGCTGTGAGAAAATAAATGCCTGTCTTGTAAGGGACCTAGTCTGTGGTGTTTTGTTATGGCCCTCGAGCTGACTAAGACACCGAAGGCCTCTGCCAGCCCCGGACCAGCACCAGCTCAGGGGCCAAAGATTCTTCTAGGTCACAACCCCTTTGGACATCTGATGAGGCTGAAGATCCTCTCTTCAGAAACACACACACAATGTCGTGCCGTTTCAAATCCTCTGTAGCCCACCCGTGATGTTTCCCTGGCCTCCAGCCTGAGAGCCCAATGTAGAACTTTTGTTCTCTTCCAATTCTGCTGAGAACTGGATTCAGGTGAGAGATCAACGTTAACATTTAACAAATACTTATGCTGTGCCAGCTTCTAGGATAAGTGCTTTACACGTGTTCCCTCATTATTGCCTTACAGCATCCTGTGAGCTTGGGTTGGTTTCATGCCCATTCACAGATAAGGACGCTGGCGTACAGAAAGGTTAATTATTTGCCCATGGTCTTGCAGCTAAACAATGGCGGACCCAGGATGCAAACCCCGGATCAGAGCTGCCCTTATAACCTCAGCTCTCCAGGTGAGTCTGCCAGGAAGGCCTTGGGCCTCGGGCACCAGGGAGAGGCTGCAATCCACATCTGACTCCCACTGGCCCAACAGATCTTATGTCTGTTCTCGGGCATTCTTTCTGCACTGACCGCTCTAAGTGTCTACCCAGGAGACCCTCATGTTCCTGTTGACCACATGGGCAACTCCTCTGGGACAGGGTGGTCGGGTGGCACAGGGCAGGTATAGAGCAGCTGCTTGTGGATTTCGCTGAAGTCTTGGTGAGGTCTGGCCTCTGAGGGCTGAACTCTGTGTCCTGGGCTTTTCAGCCTCAAGAACACTTGGCTCTTCCCACAGGATGGCTTAGCCCCGCACGGCTCATAAAGGTTCCTGGGACATGGATTGTTTCCTAACCGGGGTGTGTGAGCTCTCACCCAGAATTAATTTTATAATATTTTATGTCTGAAAAAAAAATCTTGCAGCAGATTCTAGGTCTCCTGGAAGACCAAATACCGCTTTAATTGTCATGGGCCTCGTGACAAAAGAACAGAGGGGGGCTAAGTGCTGAAGCATATAGAACCATGCTCACTGCGCAAGCGGCGATTTAATTTTAGCAACACATAATCCATCACATGAAATGAATCGTGTTATTTTGAAATTTCTGATTGTGTAGCTTTCTTTGTATCACATGGGTGCATGGTCTTAGCTTTTCCAGTTGTATGGAGCTAAAAGGATAAGGGTTTATACGTAGCTTTATGTTGTGCATATTTTAGTAAAATTGTAATAAAGATAATTTGTCAAATGTTGGTAGGGGGCTGTGACTTATTTCTCCCCTTTAAAAATGGCTCACATATTACTCAAGTGTGAGAAGCATGCGTTTAATTCATTCTGACCAAGGAGAAAATAAGCTTCACACATTGGTGCCCCACACACAGCCCCTGCCACCTGGACGGGTCCCCATCCGAGGTTCTGCTCCCCCACTGTTGCCTTCAAGGGGAAATATGACAGCGTAATGAACAGTTGTACGACGTGGTATAAAAAGGCAATTAAGGGAACTATTGGACTGGGACAAGCCAGCGTGACCTGGTTAATAGCTCTGAGCCTAGCTGGGCTGTGGGGAGGAGGGGAGGCCGGAGGGGGAGGGGCTTTCTGTTTTACAGTGAGGGGCTCAGGCTGTTCCACCCACTGCCTGCCAGGTACCCAGGGCAGCAAGGCTGGCCTCATGATCAGTGGCTCCAGGGGCAGCATGAGGTTGGTTCAGATTTCAGCTCTCGAGTCGACTCTGCCACTCCTGGGTGAGTGACTGGCGCAGGTGACTCAGGGTCTCTCAGCCGCTCTCGAGTCGACTCTGCCACTCCTGGGTGAGTGACTCAGGGTCTCTCAGCGTCAGTTTACTCATCTGTTAAATGGGGATAAAAATGATTGTCCTAAAACCATGCCTCGGCAGTGCGAGGAAGGGTTGGGACATTCATGATTAAACTGGGCAGTGCACAGAGTTGCACGTGGAGTTCAAAGGAAGATGTGGCGGAGGCTTTTAGTTTGTGTTCAAGTAGGATCTTTCAATACAACATAATTGGTGGGTGTGTGCATGCGTGTGTGTCTGTGTGTGCGTGCCTGTGTTCTAATCAGCTCAGCAGGCTCCCACCCTCCTCGGGATGGGATGTGAGTTCTTTGATCGGATCTCGGGAGTTGCCCATGTGGTCATTCATCTTGAGGTGACTCCTCCCCTTTGGACTCTCTCTCATCTCTTCAGCTGCTCAGTCCCTGTTCTTTCCAAATGCCCCTGTTTGTGAACTATCTTTGGCATGTGCCACCCTTCAGGATGGAGACAGAAACACTTTCTGCCTCACTGGAGCATTTTCTGCCCATTCAGTAGCTTGCGGTGTTGGTGGAGGATTAATGAAACATCACACAAAAAGTAGGTAGTGAAGCACCCAGCACATAGTGAATGCTCAATAAAAACTAGCTATGCTTATTGTTGTCTCAACTGGAAAAGCTCTGGGTTTATATGTAACCACACAAAAAGTAGGTAGTGAAGCACCCAGCACATAGTAAATGCTCAATAAAAACTAGCTATGCTTATTGTTGTTCAACTGGAAAAGCTCTGGGTTTATATGTAATACCTAGCACAGTGCCTGACACATAGTAGATGGTCAATAAATGTTTGTTGACTGAATTAATGAGTGAAACCTTGCTTGGTTCCATTATCTACTATCCGTGATTATACACTCACCCTTCTCTGGGCTTCAGTTACTCAGCCAAACAGGGATATGATTCTGCCCCATAGTCAAATATATGCCTTGCAAACTGTGGGAACTGGTTCTATTCACCTTCACCCCACCCTCACTCACCTATGCCCGGCACTTAGATCTCTGAGAATGGGTTGGGGGCGGGGGGAGAGACCCTGTCCCCAACATGTGTTTATCCTAAAACAGGAAACCAGTGGTGCATATTAGTCATCAAGGCTCCCATTTCCCGTCCCCACAGCCTCAGATGGAAGAGGCGCTGAGAGCCAGCCCAGTGACACAAAGGAGCAATCAGGCAGTCTGTCGTTATGGCTCATTAGGGTGGGCTTGGTGATTGGCTGCGAAGCCTCAGCCTGCTCCTCATTCAAGATGAAGAGGGTCTGAGCTAGTCCACTGGAAACCCAGTCCCTCAGCTCCTCTCCAGCGCTGGATCCCAAGGGGGGCTCTGGGAGGCAGGGGTGGCTCAGGAAGAGACCCTGTCACCCAGAGCCATGGGGGCCTCCAGGTCTATATGGTGGCATCCCCAGCCACTGAGGGCTGCGTCTCTGGGCATGAAGCTTACCTGAGAGAGTTCTAAAGCCAAGTCTGCCTTCTCAGTCACCCAGCTGCCCTCATGATGAAGTCCAAACTGACCTGCTCCCCAATTCACAACCACAAGGCCCTGTGTGTCCCGACCCCAGCGGGTCTGAGCAGCCTCCTCTCCGGCAGTTCCTCTCTGTTCCCAGCCCACTCCCACTGACTCTCATTTCTGTGGTTCAGAACGCACACTTGAAGGCAGGCGACTTCTTGCCTGCCACCTCTAGCCCCAGTAGCCACTACCAACTCCATCCCTCCTCCATCCTGGGAGGATGCGAGGGGTGACTGACAAAAGGCTTGGAGTTCAGAGAAAGAATTTTGAAAAGCTCAGGGCTTCTGGGAATTTACCTAATGCTTTCTGGTCCGAGATCGATAGGTGAGGAGATCACCAAGCCCTTAATTAAGTCCTTGAGAATATGAGCTGTAACTAGGTATTAACTAAGCATTCCCTTCCCTCCACTGGCTTCAAGCGAGGGGGTGGTTTTTTATTCAGCATTTTCTTGTAGCAGAAATTTCCTATATATTTTTGTTTTCCTTTCTTTTCCTTTTTTTTAAATTTCATATGGTTCAGAAATTAAAAAAAAAATGTGTAGAGTGGAAAGTCTCCAACTCCTGCTTCCCATACACCCATCCTCTGATCCTCCCCTAAGCATCCTTACTGTTTTCTTAAGCAGCCTTCCATTTGCCTACACCACAAGTACAGATATGTAAACAAATACGAATACATATTCACACTGTCTTTTCCTTTTTTTTTTTTTACACAAAAGGTAGCACATTCTACACCTTGTTGTATACTCTTGTTGTGTTTTTTTCCCCCCACTTAATTTATCTTCGGAGATCTTTTACAAAGAATATAGAGATTATTCAGCATTCTAAAGGAGCTGAGAATAGATAGCTCTCTAATTATTTCTCCTTCTCTCTTCATCCTCTAATGTTTAGATATGCCATTCATTCATTCATTCATTCATTCCTTTATTCAATCTTCACCAAGCCCTGGTTTTGCGCTGGACCCCCTGTAGGGTGTGGGGCTGCAGAAATGAATTAACCCAGTCCCCTCCCCCCTGTTGCTCCTCGGGCTCAGAGGCTGCAGGGAAGACAAGGTTCCCTAGAAAGCCATGAGTGGAGGAGAGGCATCTCTGGCTCACTCTTTTAAAAAATATATATTTATTGATTTCAGAGAGGAAGGGAGAGGGAGAGAGAGAGAGATAGAAACATCAATGATGAGAGAATCATTGATCAGCTGCCTCCTGCACACCAGCAACTCAGGTATGTGCCCTGACCGGGAATCAAACCGTGACCTCCTGGTTCATAGGTCGACGCTCAACCACTGAGCCACCATGGCCAGGCCCTGGCTCACTCTAGTTGTGTGTGACTTGTCTTTTATATGCCATTGATCCGGACTGGGTTTTTCTCTTCTCTTTATTGCACAAAAGTTACCAGTCTGCCCATTGGGATGTCTGGGGGAGTCAATTTCCCCCATTTTAGGTCAAAGATTTTTCAACAAGATTGGGTAATTTCTAAGAATCTCCAGCAAGGGTGTCTGAGTATTATAAAAGCAAATTCATCATCAGAATTGACGTGGCTCATCTAGGAACAAGCAAAAATTCCCCTTATGCTCTTAACATAAAAAACAGAAAATGATGCCCAACTGAGCTGTTGACTGGTGAGGGGCATAGGGGCAGAATGAGAAGATTCAAAATGTGCCTGAAATTTTGTGAATGACATGTTCCTCATTACATGTGCGTAGGGTGAAAATAGTATGCACATATTATGATCAACTTTAAAATAGTGCATTTAATATTTTCAAGTTGTTGCAGAACACGTTATAACAGCACCTACCCTCTAAAGCCGCATAGCTACCATTTATTGAACACTTCCCCTCAAACACTGTCCTAGCAACTTTATGGGGTGAGTCTATCACCACCACTTTGTAGGTGAGGAAACTGAGGCACAGAGAAGTTAAGCACCTTGCCCCGGGCGGGGGGAGGGGGTGAGTGGGTGGGGGGAATGAGTAAGAGACACAAGTGGGTCTGTCTCATTTCAGGTCCTGTGCTCCAGCCGCTACATTAAACCATCCCCTGAGAGCCCGTGTCATCTCTCTGGGCCTCAACCTTTTTCATCTGTAAAACAGAGATAAAAACTACATCAAAGGACTCACTCGAGGATTTAGGGACAATACTTGTAAAGTATGGAGGTCACTGCCCAACACACTGCCATTAATATCATCTAAGATTAATATCAAGCATACTCCTGTACTCAGGCTGCCAGGAAAGGACCATTCTGAGCAGGGGTCTGAGAGGACTGTGGGTGCCCGAGGGATGAGGAGAAGCTCTTTGCTTTAATAAACTCACCTCTGTGTCTCCGCCCCCTTTCTGGCTCCCTGGACTCCATCCTCTGCTGAAGGGGCCAGGGTCCCTCTGGGCAGAGGAGTCTGTTTTGGTCCCATTTCCATTACACACTTGGCTGAGCAGAGGGGAAGGGGAGCCAACACCCCCGGGCGCCAGGCAGTAATTAATTGTCTATTTGGACTCCTGCTGTGGCCTGGATGGGGTGGGGTGGGGGGTGGTGGGGATGTGAGACAGCTCCACCTGGGCCTGGGCTGGCTGACGCTGAGAGGAGAGTGTCTGCTCCTCCTGCCTCCACCGTCTCCTCTGAATCCAGGCCCAGGCCGGTTGGGGAGGGACCGTGGCAGAGTAGAGACCACTTCTGTCCGCTTTGATAAAAGGACCTTGCGGGCCTGGCCAGCTTACCTCTGTCTTGTGGCTCTCTTAAGGTGTAAGTGATGCTTTGCGTTAGCCTCCGAGAAGCAGCTCCAGTGAAGGGAAAAGCATCCTACACTCAGAGTTTTGGGACCTGGGATTTGTCCCGGCTTTTCCATCCGGTGGCTGTGTGCTTGGGCAAGGCACCTGCCGTCTCCGAGTGCCACCACTGTCCTCCTCTGGAACACGGGGCGGAGGGGAGGCTGTTATGCTCTTGTGGACTTGAGATTTTTGTACCTTTCTCTTGGAGAAACCTGCTTTCCTCCTCGTTTCATAATTATCCTCCTTAATACGTATGAGATGGGTGGGGCTAACGCTGCAAACCCCAGGAATAGAGATGTGACCCAGGCCTGGACTTCAGATTCTCTGTGAGGCTTTTTTTCCTAGCACATTGAAGAAAAAAATTCCTCTGTTACTTACAACCTAAAGAGGCCTGGATAGTACAATCGCTACCTACTATTGACGGTAGTAGGTGTAAGCTATAGACACAATCTAGCTGATAGTATTCTGCAAGCCTCAAGCCACATGGTAGATCTTTGAATAAGAGCATCACCATCATCACCTGGGCCTGCAGGATACAGGGGTGAGTTTACCTGGTCAAAGCCAGAGCTATGGGAGTCCCTCCTGCACAAAAGATTGGGAACTTGAACCTCACCTCACTCCCACGCATGTGTCCTGGTTCTCACCCCCCAGTGTCTGCTCATCCAGCCCACCCCTCTCTGTACAGGGCACAAGCTGAGGTGGCCCTGGGGCAGCCTGGACCACTTCTTGTCCATTTACCTGGAAAAGGCTCATCCCTCTCCTCCTTCAGTCTTTCCTCACATGCCACCTTCTTACCACAGGCACCCATCCTTCCTATTGCTCACCTTGGATTTCTGTTTCTCTGTGGCACTGATTGCCACCTGATCTAATACATATTGCAGTTATCTATCTTCCTTATTATCAGTCTCCCCCAAGAGAATGAAGGGCCATGAGGGCAGGGTTTTTTCCTACATTGTGCACTGGTGTATCCCAGCTCCTAGAACAGCACCTCTCACGTGGTATGGGCTCAATCAGTAGTTGCTGAATGAGTGAGTGAATGAATGAAAATTGCTGCATGGTGGAGGCTATGCTAGAGGGAAGCATAGGGACACGGGGTATCTACCCTGCCCCGAGGGGACTGGGTTGGGGGAGGCTTCCTGGAGGAGAAGTAATCCAAGATTTCCACAAGATTCATAGGAGGGGGCTCTGCCTCCATTTACCCACTGGCACACAGGGCCACTCTTGGAGCAAGGTTGTGGCTCAATGGGTGATGTAGATATCCAGGACTTACGTGGGGCCTGTGAACAATGAAGGCAGTAGAAATAGTCCCAGCCTCTACATTCTGGTCCCACGGGTGGCGTGAGGTTTCCTGGTTCTTTCCACATAGGTCCACATTGGCCCCTTGTACAGGCGAGGGGGCCGACTATAGCTGTTAGGAGCTGGGAAGCAGGGCCGACACAGTGGTTGTGCAAAGTGTCTCTGAAGGCGAAGGAAGACCAGTGAGGAGGCAGGTGCAATCCTCCAGGTGGCAATGAAGTTGGACCTGGGGCCATGGCAGAGGGGCGGGAAGGCAGTGACCTTCATGCTGGGGACTGACATGTCAGCAAAGCCAGGCCTAGTCCCTGGCTTCATGGAGCTTGTGATCCGGTGGAAGAGCCGTGTGCATGGAGTGCTAGAGAGGAGAGGTTCAGGGGCAATGACAGCCATTGCCGGGGAGCGTGACCCAGTGGAGGAGAAAGAGGTGGACACAGTGCTCCTGGAGGAGGAGCTGACAATGCATCGTGGACCCAGAGGACGAGGAACATGCCTGTCCCTGAGGCTCAGCTCACGTGGTACCTTTTCCAGAAACCGCCGCTGGCCTCTGTGCAGAGGCACATGCTTCCTTCTCCGCCGTCCCCCTGTTTCCTGTCACTTGGGACATGGCTGGTGGTACTTACTGAGGTGTCCACCAGCCCCTACAGATGGGCCCTTCCAAGACTATGGCCCTGACCCATTTGCCTCTGTCCCCCTCCCCCAACCGCAGCTCCTGGTGCTGGCAAAGAGTCAATGTCACTGTGTTGTCACGGCCCCATGACAGATGGGGGAGGAGGCAGACACATTTGCCATCACTCGTGTCTTAGATGAACTTCCCCTCAAAGCAAGGACTTGGGTGCAAGTGGCTGATTTGGGAGATGATCCCAGGAAGCAGGTGAGGAAGGCAGAGGGAGAAAGCCAGAAGAAGAAGGGCAGCTAATGAGTGAGTTGCCCACTGTAGGCAACTCACTCTGAGGAATCGCCCAAAATGAACCTCAGGATTGTCCCACCAAGGGAAGAGGAGCCTGGAGTATTGGTCCACTGATTCCGGTCTCATAGGTTGAGGGTCCCCCCCTCACCCCCCAGCACTTCCAGGTCACGTGGCACCAGGAAAAGCCTTTAGGGTGAGAAGAAGAAGGAACCAGGCACTGAGATGAAAGCTGCCAATGGCCCTGGAACTGCCTACGGAGCCCGGAGATGGCGAAGGGGATGTGGGGCAGGCCATCACTGGCCTGCTACCATCCCACTCCCGACTCCCAGCGCTCACCAAGCCACTCTGCAACCTTCTGAGTCAGACACAGCTGCAACGTTTTTCTCCCATGGTGCCCTGGGCAGGCATCAGCTCATCAAGGGGGCATATTTGTTGTTCTAGTGAGGACCATGGGACCATAGATCAGACCCAGAACACTCCCCCCACTTCAGCATTGGGCAAAAGGCTGCAATGGCGCTGTGTCTGCAGACACGTGCTGAGACAGTCACTGAAATGACCCCAGAACAAAGCCAACCGCGTACTCCCAGGAGCTGTCTGTTGGGCAGCTGGGTCCCTTGTAGCGGGGTCTTTTCCATGCAGTACATCCTGTAGGAAGTTGCCAAGGCAGATGGTGGGCTGCCCAGGGAGACAGGCTGGGTTTACCGAAGAGCAGCGGCATCTGACCATGCAGACTGGGCTTCCAGACAATGTGAGGAGGAATCCCATCCAGGTGGAGCTGGAGGCTTTAGCAGATCCCGCCGGCCTGGTGCTGCCTCCCCAGGTCAGAGGCTGAGGGCGGCCCTGGAAGGTGCCTTTGAGTGCAACTGCTGGCTGCAGGGCCTGGGGACCACAGACTGTGGCCTCAAACACATTGTGGAGGTGGAGACTTCTAAGGATCAATCACATTGATTAGTCACCTCAAAGGCCAGAGAGAACCCTCACCGCTCATTCCTCAGAGGGCTTGAGCCCCACTGTCCAGTACTTGGGGGGGGGGGGGAGGTTGAGATGGTGCTGTGTGTACTGAGAATTGCTGGGAAGAGTGGGGGGCAATCCTCAACCTCTGAGGCTGGGAGTCAGCGGATCAGTGCTTGGGGATGTGGGCAGGGCACTGACCACGCCTTTTACATCGCCCTCTCCATCTTCCCTCCCCTTTCTCCTTTCTTCCTCTTTTGCTTTCCACCTCTCACCTCTAGATTCTTATTGTTCCTCATCTTCTCAGCATCTTTTCCTACAGTGCCTGGAATCCATGTTTCTTAAAGTGTGGCCCCTCGACTATCCAGGATTCTTGTTAAAAATATAGATACAGGGTCCTGCCTCAGCCCCAGTAAAGCAGAACCTTTGGTTATGGGCCTGGGAAGCTGCATTTAAACAATATCCCAAATGATTCTGATGCGCGAGGAAGCTGCTGCTCTAATCCACTACATCCCGGTGGCAACAGGGATTTGCCGGTCAGTTCTGGAATCTCCAGGCCCCGCCCCGGCCCCCACCTGCCCACCTGCCTCCTTGGGCTTGGTTGACACTGTGATCACCTCACTTCTCTCCAGGCTCCAGCTACTTCACTGTATGTAGCATAATATCCAGTTCACAGAGTTACACACAGTCATACCATTATTCAAGTGGCTTTGTACATGACCAGGCAGCATAATATAGCTATGTACAGACTCTGTGACAATTTTACAGTGTGTGCGCATGCAAGCAAACACACACACACACACACACACACACAGATGTCTCACGGTGAACCACCAAATCACACACAGCAATGCACCATCTCACAATAACACGGCACACAGATTGTCACAGCATGGAAAAGGGCACTTTAGAGCCTTCTGGTGACATAGCTACACACCACACAATACAGCTGCACAGCAAGACAGAAACACACACACACTCACACACACACACACACACACACACACACACACACACACTCAAACCACAGCAGCACACATGGACTCTTACATACTGGCCCCAGAGACACACAGACATGGCCATCCACGGTCCTGGCCATAACATAACACATTCTGCTGAAATAACACACCATCTCACAGCCTCTCTGCACCCCTGTAGCACACAGTCCAACTGGACTGATTCAGCCACAGACAGAGCAGGGCGGCATGGGGCTGCGATGGAGACGATGCCAGGGAAAAGGTTGGCTTTGTTTGAACAGATGTCCGCTAAAGGAGCTGGGGTGTTACTTAGCCGCTTCCATGAGCTGTTGGATTCCAGTAGCTCCGAGCCTGCGGGATTCATTAGTGGCCCCAGAGCAATTGCTGCTCCTTCACACTCTCCACCCTCACTGACGTTCACTTCCTTGCCACAGCAGCCAGCCTCCAGCCCCACTGCCAATGCCCTATTTGAACAAGAAGGGCAGAAGCCAAGCAAATATTTGTGTCTTCAGGCCTCACTTGGCACTGCCTGTGGTGGGGTTTCCTTCTGAGATCTAGACTAACCCGTTGCCAGGCAGATTTTGCTCGACTTGGCCTGGGCAGGAGGTGGGGGCCAGGCTGAGATCTGTCCGGACCTCTCCTGTTATGCTGGGATGATCCTTCTCCCTCTCTCCCCACACTCACCACACTGCCTCCTCTTCCATTGACAGCCAGCCTCTCCTAAGAGTGGGCCACACCATCATCTCCCATCCCGCTGTAATCTGGGACCCACTCAACATCGCCCCAATGCCTTCATCCAGGGCCTCCAATGTCATCCTCCTGCTCCACAGCCACTTGGTGGCCTTCACAGTTTTGGGCCCAATTCTGCGCCCCCCCCCCATCTGATATAAGCATACACCCATCTCCTGCTTCTTTTCCTGCCCCTTAGCTTGCCCCTTCCCATCTCCTTCCCAACGCTTTCTTGGCTGCTGCCCTTAGATATGGTACTACCCAGCGCTCAGTCAGGGACCCTCTCTAGTTGCTCCCAGAAGAACCTGAGAACTCCTACCCCCCATGCCATCTAGGACCTGCTGCCCTTAGATATGGTACTACCCAGCGCTCAGTCACGGACCCTCTCTAGCTGTTCCCAGAAGAACCTGAGAGCTCCCACCCCCATGCCATCTAGGACACCTTCTGTTGGTGGCCAAGTGCAGTGGTTGAGAGCACTACTCCCTGCATTGCCTTGGTTCAAACCCTTGCTTTGGCATTTGCTGTCTGTGTGGCCTTGGAGATGTTGCTTTGCTTTTGTGTGCCGTGGTTTTCTCATCTGTAAAATGGGGGGAGGGGGGGGCAATGATAACTTTTGGGTTTTGAAATGGTTAAATGAGTTAATATATGTAAAGTGCTTAGGACATGCCCAATACATAATAACTGCTGTATAAGGGCTGACTGCTATTATTACCGTGACATGGTGATACCTTACACACCTGCATTTGTAATAAAAGAGAAATATGCTGTGGTAGCTAGCCTCGTGGAGCTGGAATGCAAAGGGAAACAAAGACTAAGAGGTGGCCCCCCAAACACAGGCAGATATGACTGAGGAACTCCCAGTTTATGAACAAGCACAGTGGTGTCCCCCTTGACCCATGTCACCAATGGGATATTGTGAAAGTGACAATACGTGACTCCCCGTACTGGGTCAGGAAAGACCTGCAGTTGCCACCTTGCTCTGTCTCGGACCACAGGGTCTGGGGGCAGCCGGGTGCCCTGTTTCAAGGACACTCAGGCAGCCCTAGGGGGAGGCCCATGTGCAGAGGGATTGAGGCCTTTCACCAACAGCCAGTCAATTTGCTCTCCAGGTGGGTGAGTCCTCCTGGAAGTAGATCTGAGGTCCCTCAGATGACAGCTGACATCCTGACTGCAACCTTATCGAGACCCAAACCAGAACCTCCCAGCTAAGCCAATCCTGAATTCTTTTTTTTAAATCCTCATCCGAGGATATTTTTCCATTGATTTTTAGAGAGAGTGGAAAAGAAAGAGGGAAAGACAGAGAAAAATATCGATTTGAGAGAAACACATAGATTGGTTGCCTCCTGCACACTCCCCGACCAGGGTCCGGGGCAGGGAGGAGCCTGAAACCAAGGCACATGCCCTTGACTGGAATCAAACCCAGGACCCTTCGGTCCACAGGCTGATGCTCTATCCACTGAACCAAACCAGCTAGGGCCCAATCCTGAATTCTTAATTCACAGGAACCATAAGAGAGAATAAATATTTATTGTTGTTTTAAGCTGCATGTTTGGGATCATTTTTTTCATCCAGACATAGATAATATACCCACATTTTCCAATACAGCACTCTTAAGAAGTGACAAAAAAAAGATTCTTTTATGCTATTATGCCCATTGGAGAGCCCTGCCCAGTCTTTATTCGTACCTCTGTTCCTCCAATTGAACCCTTGAACTCTATCCCTTATCTTGATGGGGACAAAGGTTGATGTATGGCTTGAAGGCAATGTAAGAGTTTATCTAATAAGTGGGCACTTAACTTGTCCTCAGGAAATACATGGACTTCTTGAAATTGTCAATGGAATGTATGTGCAAGGGTATCCTCTGAGGAGAGTCCATAGCTTCAATGAAATTTCCAAAGGTGTCAGGACACTAAAATATTTAGAACCACTGATCCAATGCAGCACCCATTTAAAAGATGGGAAGACTGAGACTCACCTGAGATTGTCCAGTAAGACCGTATCAGAGGCAAGACTGGGAACCACATGTTGTGGGAAATGGTCTCCTCTGCACTAGTGCCACATACAGTGTAACCTCACTGTTCAGAAGACCTAGTGGACTGTTTTGCAGAGATGTAGAAAGCAAGATATCAGACCAAAGAGATTCGGGGAAGCTTTTTTAGTGGAAGCTTAAGAATGAGGTGTTAGCCTTGGCTGGTTTGGTTCAGTGGATAGAACGTCAGCCTGGCGACTGAAGGGTCCCAGGTTTGATTCCGGTCAAGGGCACATGCATGCTTGATCCCCAGTAGGGGGTGTGCAGGAGGCAGCCGATCAATGATTCTCTCTCATCATTGATGTTTCTATCTCTCTCTCCCCGTTTCTTCCTCTTGAAATCAATTTTTTTAAAAAAAGAATGAGGTGATATTTGCTACACTCACTGGGGAATGGGAGAAGGAATGAAGAGAGCATGCAGAAGGACTTCTGGCAACAATCAGGGTCCAGAGAATGTTAGAGACCAGAAATTTGTAGGAACACTTAGCACACCAAATATAAGGGCCAAGAGTGAATGGGATTGGATAAAGCCTGGGGCTCTAGCAGAGAACTAATGTATGTCTTCTTTACTATAGTCTCTCTAGAACCCAGCACTGTGCTCAATAACAATGTATTGGATGAATAAATGAATGAGTGAGTGAGTAAATGAGGGCAGCAGAAGGACTCCCTAGCAGCCTCTGTGGGATAAGCAGGTGGAAAGAGAACTTCTTATATGTTATCATCCATTAATACCTGCTCTAGAGATAACATGATTAACTCCAGAGAACAGGGGTCAGAGAGTGGGTGTATACTGGGGGCCAGGGTTCCCCGGGTGACAGGAGGAACTCCGGAGGCCTGCTGGGAGGAGGGGGTCCTGCTGAGGTGAAGGGGTCAGAGACAAGCTTCAGGCCCTGCTGCTTTGCCCTGGAGGCTCTGTGCAGGCCCCTCCCTCAGTGGAGGGGCTGCTCATTGTTCCCTTATCTCTGGAAGCCAGTGACAGCCCGTCATCCAAGGCTGCTGATCAGTGGCATTGTTATCACCCTGTGCCTGTCACCGGCCAGGGCTGTGGGGCTGTTCATTTCTGATGAACAGCACCTGAGCGCCAGAGGGAATCTGTTCTTGGCCTTATCTCTGGCCTGTGTATCCTGCTTGGGCTCCACGTTCATGATCCCAGTGGAGCCATCACTGTGCCAATAGCAGTCCCTGGGGCACCCAGATAAGGCATTAGCTGCCTATGCCCTGAGCTTTGAAGTCAATGGCTGTGGGAAAGAGCAGCATCCAGGCTGGCTTCTCTGGGCCAGGTCAGCATCTCAGGGCACTGTGGCATCCCTGGCCACATCAAAGGCACAGCATTTAGCTTGGGGAATGTCCCCAGCTTCAACACTCGCCAGCTGTGTGACGTTACATGTCTTCATTTGCATATAGTTTCCTTTCACCAGCTGAACAAGGGAGAACACTGTGTCAGCTCCTAGGACAGCACATTGCAAGGTTTTCCTCTAAGGACAGGAGTGGTGGGGGGAGAACAGTGAGGGGAGGGAAAGGAGAATTCTTTTGCAGGCCAAATAATGGTGTGCTATTTCTGGGTTTGTACTTTCCAACTTGCCCAGTGGTTGAAGAAAAGATTGACTATTTGGCCAAGGTAGGGTGAGTGAGACTAAAATTCCTTCTGACCTTGGACAAGCAAGACTTGGGGCAATTAGATATGTCACACCAATAGCGGCCAAAGAAGGAACCTGAAGGAAGTGACAACAACAATAACAAAGTTAGCTTACTATGACATGCTCTGTACTAAGTTCTTTACATGCTACAACTCACAGAATCTATTCACAAACCTTGTGATATAGATGCTATTATATCCTACACATTACAGATGCGGAAACAGAATATGAGGGAAACTTAGCAACTAGCTGAAGTCACACTATCAGCAGATGGCATTGCCTGTGACTAGGGAGGAACTAGATCCCTGCGTAGCTTCCCCTCCATCCTACCCTTCCTGACCCTTCTCTGTCTGCTCTGAGTGCCCAGTATCTCTTTGAACTTTTAATACAAAGCTGGCCACCCTCCAACTAATTGGTTTATGTGTCCCCATGTTTGCAAGAGGAGAGTCCTGGGTTCCACCTTTTAGCTTCAAAAGCTCGCTTAGATTTTTCCTGGGCTGCAATCAGCCAATGAGTGCATGGTTAGTTCCACATGCTCTGAGGCAGAGAAGGAGCTGATCAGGGAAGGCCCCAGGGTCACACTGTGGCTGATTCCCAAGGAGGGGTGAGACTCAAATGCATGCAGACGGACCTTTGATATTGTCAAGTATAAACTTATCTCAGGAAAGCTCCATGTGCCTTTGGCTGATCCCATGTGAAAGGAGTAGTCAGAAAGCAATGTGAACCCCAGGTCCAGCTTTGACTTTACTGTCAACTGTCAGTGATCCTCAGCAAAATGCCTCTTCTCCATATGCCACGGAGGCCCCACAATTTCAAACATGGCGGACACTTGGCATACATTATTGAGTAAGTGTGAGTTTTCTCCATCTAGTTCTCTTTGGAAAGTCAAGAAGGGCTTCACTGCGTTGTAGCACAGCCCCATCTGAGTGTCTGGGCCTGTGTCCCACATGAGGATGAAACTGGAGAAGGAGATGGCAGAGCATCTTCTACGGGGGAGCTTAACACCAAGCAAGAAGCGGGGAGGTGCATGGCAGATGGGAGAAGGTTTGGGCAGCCTGGATAAATGAGAGTTGCCACATTCTCTAACTCTTTGGGGAAGCTCAGAGATCCTTCCTAATACCCTGCATACATTGGAATTCTCAAAGACATAATTCTTGAGCCACAGAACAGGGGGATGTAACTTTTGGTGAAAGGAGACAAGATGTTTTCACAGCTCTTCCTCCCCATGACTCTCCCTGATAAGCCCTTTTTGGGACTCCCCTCTGTCCTTATGGATAACTTCTTTCTTACCACCCCATGGAGAATAATGCTATTATCTTCACCCAGAACTTCAAGGCAGATGTAATCAACCCTATTTTACAGACAAGGAGACTAAGGCTCAGAGTCTAAGGTCTAATGGCTAGTAAGTAGTACTTCAAGGTCTACATGCAAAGTCCATGCCACACTGTCCCTCCCCTTGTAGGGAAATACCCTATAGACACATTTTTTTTTAATGCAAAGGATAAACTGTATAAGTTTGGCCAGAAAGGACAAGGCTGACCCTCCAAATCACAGTGGTAGGAGACTCTGGGCTCAGAATAAGGCGTGGTTGGGTGGCAACTACCATGATCCATTTAGGATGTTCCCTGAACAAACCCCAAGTTATGTTCATGCCCACTTTCCAATCCCACACATTTGAATGCCTCTCGGGCAGTCAATGTTTTCAGTGATCCCAGCTCTTCCCAGTTCCAGAAGCCAATAAAGCAATGTCCATGCAAGGAGTGACTTAAAGCCAGTTCCATTTGCCTTCTCAGATGAGCCAGTGAAGCAGAAAATGTAGACAATAAAGAGAGTTAATGACAGGCTTCCCCAGCTGGCCGAGCTGGCCCTTGGGGACAGGGAGTCAATGAGCTGCTGTCACTGGTGTGCCGGCTTCTCGATTTCTTCATCTTCTCGATCCTGCACAGCCTCCTCCCTGCCTTGCTCACTGCCTTGGACATTGATTTCAGCAGCTCATGCAGAGAAATGAGACCACGTGGGCTCTGGGGTGTCTCTAGGTCAGAGGCGGGGGTGGGAGGTATGCCAGCCAACTTGGTTCTCTTGGCGAATGATCGCACAACTTCCCCAGCTCCTTAAAAAAGAAGATCCTCAGGAATCCCTTAAAGTTGACATACAAAGAGGTCCCTCAGAATTAATGGTTAAAAATACCACTAATAATAACTAACACTGAGGGACATTATTATGTTGGGCATTATGCCAAGTGGATTACATACAGTAAGTACCTCATTTAGTTCATACAACTGCCTTTCAATGCTGATGTTATTAATATTCCCATTTTACAGAAGAGGAGACTGAGCTCAGAGAAGTGACATTATTTTCCTAAGATCACTCAGCATGTACTTGGTAGATGTGGGATTCAAAGCCAAGCCAGTATGATTCCAAAGCCCCGGCTGCATTGCCTTTCTTCTACACTTTGCCATGTAAGACAATAAGTCAGTTTCATTAATTTATTCAAAAACTATCCAGTGACCTTTACTGGTGGAGGTAGTGGTCACTAAGCTAGGTGTCTATCACTTCCCTTATTTTTTGGGGGGGGGGGGCGGCACACTATGCCTTTACCACTAAAACCTCAGGTTGGACATTCTCTTGATATTAGCTGAATCATATGGTTAACACTCTTAAGTCTGTGGTCAACTAGAATGTCCAAATCTTTTTCATATAAACTGGAATCAATAGTGTCTGGCCTGAATTCACACAAAGCACAATGAATGGTCTCAAGAGGCTCTACTGCCATAGGGACTTGGTATCCCTAGTTCAAAACAGGGGTGTTGCATTTAGATTGGGTTCACTTTTTAAAAAATCAAGGTACAACTAATACATAGTAATGTATAATAATCTCAAGTATATTTCCAATTTGATTAATTTTCACCCAGATCAAATAGAGAATGTTTTCCCAATAAGATTCCTAATCAACTCCCCTACTGCAGAATTCGTCACTATGGTTTTCACTTTTCAGTCTTCAGTATCCACTATTACAAACCATTAACTTCTGAAAAATAGATTTAAAAGTGTCATGGAATTCTTCTATCCAGGATATTAAAATAGTTAGTCTTTCCCTTTTTTCCAATTGTTTCTAAGCTCTGAAAGTCCATTTTCCTCCTGAGATTTGATAATGTTTCAACTTCATGTTTTCTGTTTTAAAAATACTTTGTTGTTGTTAATCATCACCTGAGGACATTTTTTCCATTGATTTTTTAAAATATATATTTTATTGTTTTTTTACAGAGAGGAAGGGAGAGGGATAGAGAGTTGGAAACATCCATGAGAGAGAACCATGAATCAGCTGCCTCCTGCACACCCCCTACTGGGGATGTGCCCACAACCAAGGTACATGCCCTTGACCGGAATTGAACCTGGGACTCTTCAGTCCACAGGCCGATGCTCTAGCCACTGAGCCAAACTGGTCAGGGCTCCATTGATTTTTTTTAGAGAGAGTGTAAGGAGGGGAGGACAGGGAAGAGCAAGAGAGAAGGAAAGCACAAGAGAGAAGCATCAATGTGAGAGAGACACATTGATTGGATGCCTCCTGCACGCACCCCAACCAGGGCCAGGGATCAAGCCTGCAACCCAGGTATGTACCCTTGACCAAAATCAAACCAGCGACCCTTCAGTGCAAGGGCTGACACTCTAATCACTGAGCAACAACTGCCAGGGCTAAAAATACTTTCTATGTTTGTATTATTTATATTTAAGTATTTAATTCACTTGGAATTTATTTGATGACTGCTCTGATGTGAAGGTCAAAATATGTTTTTTTCTGACCAATTATCCTTGTACCACTTATTGACTAGCTGCTCCCCTTTAAATTGATGTTTAAATGTTATTTTCTTATAAATTAGATTTGTCTATGTAACCCATTTCACATTTCCAAATTGGGATGCTAATGATGCCCACCCCACAAATGAGTGTGAAAATCAGATCATGTGAGATAAAGTAAAGCATTTGTCACTGTCACAGTTCTGACACATAGTGGGTTCTCAACAGTGTTAATTCCATCCCCTTCCACTCACTCCCATACTCACTTGCCCCATCCATATTTAAGGTGCTATAACTATGCAGAAGGAAGACCTTTATAACAAGACTGTCCAACAGGCTGACCAAGGAGGTCATATGTGCATCCAGAAGTTAGATGATCTCTGCTCAGGACATTCATGGAGAGATTCTACTTATTTCCTGAGGCCTGGATGATGGCTCAATTACTCCCAAATGCCAGTGTTGAAACTGATGCCAGTACATGATGGAATTTTCTGTGGCTCTTAGCCAAATGTGAAAAATAAAAATAATAAAGTGAGTTTTTATAAAGCCATTTTAAATAACTATATTTTACTCTAAGATTATATCCTTTGTACCTTTTAAGTTATAAATTTTTCTCTTTTTTAAAAAATTAAAAGATGGAGAAAGTAGGTGGTAGTTGATGTTCTTAAATGTCTTCAGTACTTGGCATTGCTCTTGATTGTTTTAAACTTTACTGGTTCACAAAGTCCTTAAATATTGGAATAATATCAATTTTAAGGCTCACTGCATTATTTAGGGAGCAGGATCCAATGATTCTGGGTTGTTATTTTTTCCCATTCTTCAGAGCACCATCCACTATACATAGTAGGTGATTAGTAACTTTTGTGGGTCAAATGAATGAATGATATTGTGGTGATATTTTTATCATTGACTGGAAAGAAACTGGTGAAAGACCAAACTTGATGGGCTGAGAAGTACGGACCAGGCATTTACCTCTGGCAAGAAATCCTCTCATCCAGCTGTCAGCACCTCGGACAGCTCAGCTATAATAATGTGGGTCTCGGAGGAAACCTAACTAAACACAAAGGCGTTTTTACATTATCTTTTCTCCGCTTCATTATTTAAACAAGCACATCTTGTTAATACACAAGTTTTCCTCTTTGCTCATTTAAACCTCCCTCTCAGATTATTTGCCTCACCGCCTGCAATTCCCCAGCAAAATGGCCAGTTCCAACCCGAGCTTCAGAAATGCCAATTTTAATTAAAAGTGCAATTTTCAAATCCACCCACAGCTCAGATAGGATATGGCACACTTGCCACCCTGTGATCTTTCTGGCTGCTTTGTTGATTAAAATGGGTGCTGCTCTAAGTGCTTTGTCAAATCTTCTCAAAAACAAGGAGAAATTGACATTTACACCTTTATACCAGCAAGAAAGTGATATATTAGATTCACCCCTATTTCCACAAAAGCTTGCTTTGGGCTTAAGGGCAGCATGAGGCCAACAGGTCCCCAGTGATATCTCTGTTTCGATGTTTCAACCTGAAGGGCTCTCTCTCCAGCTGCCAATGGTGTGTGTGTGTGTGTGTGTGTGTGTGTGTGTGTGTGTGTGTGTGTGTGCTGGGGGCAGGGGAAGAGTTACTATAATATACCATTTTCCCATTGAGTTCTTCACCCCAGCTTTTCAGAGAGTACCCTTTGTGCTCATGTAAGAACTTTGAGTTTTTAGGGTGATGGTTACCTAACTTTAGTAAATAAAAGAAAAATATTTTTTAAATTCTCTTAGCAGATTCCTCGTATCTTCTAGTGATTCTGATTCAATAGAGTTTGGGTAGCCCCAGTATATGAATTTTTAATAAAGCACCAGATTATTCTGATGAGGGAAGATCATACTCTGAGAAAATTTGTTCTAGCAATTCCAAGAAATTTTACCACAAGAGTCTAAGCTATGAAGTGGGCCAGGGATACAACCTGTACAGGGAATCTAGAAGTGTGACTTGTCCAGTTCTGACATTTGCATTCTAGTGTCATTCTAGTGTCCTCAGGCAACTCACTTCTTTGTGTTACCTCTTTTCTATCTTTATAAATGAAGGAACATGCGATAGACTATGGGTTGGTACTCTTAATGTGAACAGATCTTCTGCAAAACAACAATAAAAAGATCAACCATCTGGTACAGAGATAGCTAAGTGATATGCACAAGCATTTCCTGGGAAAGAAAATACAAATGATGAACAAATATTTGAGAAGTAATCAAGCTTAAGAATCACCAGGGCCCTAACCGGTTTGGCTCAATGGATAGAGCATTGGCCTGCGGACTCAAGGGTCCCAGGTTCAATTCCATTCAAGGGCATGTACCTTGGTTGTGGGCACATCCCCAGTGGGGAGTGTGCAGGAGGCGGCTGATCGATGTTTCTCTCTCATCGATGTTTCTAACTCTCTATCCCTCTCCCTTCCTCTTTGTAAAAAATCAATAAAAAATATTTTTAAAAAGAATCACCAGGAAAAGTAAATAAAAATAACAATAAGGGGGTTTTGGTAGTGTTTCTTTGTTTTTGTTTCTATTTTTTCTTCTTTTGCTCACTTGCTTATCATATTGGGAGGAGGAAATCCTGTGTGTCGATAACAGCCATTGCTGGAAAGAGAGCGGGCATATGAAAATCCCCTGCACTGCTGATAAAAGTGTGAACGACCACAACGGTTAGATAAAGTGTCAGAATGAATGAACTCGATCCCCAGTAGGGGGCATGCAGGAGGCAGCAGATTAATGATTCTCATCATTGATGTTTCTATCTCTCTCCCCTGCTCTCTTCCTCTCTCTAAAATTAATAAAAAGCATATATTAAAATTAATAAAAGCATATGGATATAAACAATGGACATTTATTCGTTAGTGCAAAAATAGAAAATTGCTTAAAAGTCTATCAACAAGGGAATGGTTGAGAAAATTATGCTACATCCAAACTGAAGAATATTTCATAGCTATGAAAAAGATCTATTAGATCTGGAAGCACTGATCTTGAATGATGTCCATAATATATTGTTATGTGAAATGTCAAGTTGCAGAGTAATGATATAATATTAGCCCCTTTTTGAAAAAGAAGAAAGCCCCAGATTGTGTTTGCATGTATGTGTATGAGCTTGGCATGACATGTGGAAGAAAGCAGATAAGGCTATTAATGTTGATTAATAGATTATAGGATGAGATTATAAGAGGGTTGAGAAAACTATAATACTTTATTTACTTCCAAAGTATATGATTTGTTCCAAAAGAATGTATTTTTCATATAAGTGAATAATTGTAAAGTTGACTTTAGACTTAATCAAGAGCCAAAAAGTATTAAGGGCTGGACTCAGGGATCACTCAGATCCCTTCCAGCTCTGACCACCTTGGAGCACTCGTTGCCTTCCTCCGCCCTGAGTTTTAAGATCAATTTATGTGAAGGATTCACAGTCACCCAGAACTACACCAGATCCTCATGTGATGTCCTTTCTAGTGCACCCAACTCAGAGCTCATGTAGGAGAGACACAGGCCCTTAAAGTTGGATTTCATAATCAGATTGCACCTCTAGATTCTAGCCCAGCCTGGGAACTTACAGGCGAAAAGACAAAGCAATGTCCTATATTTCCTCCGGTTCTCCCAGAGCATCACCTGGTTCCTTTCAAACCTGTGAAACTTACACCCAAGCCCACCTGGGATTCTCTGAAGACTGAGCCATGGAAATGGTTTAAGGTGACTCTCAAGGTCTTCAGGCCGCAGGAAGCCCTGGTACCACCATTGTGAGAGTTGTCTGGGGTCCACATATGCACACACAACAAAGCAGGATGCTGGCTCTAGTTCCCGAGAGCCACCTCCAGCCCTCCCCCATCAGCATGCCAGGCTTCTAATGGGTATAACTAGAATAACTGCCCTTTTTAAAAAATATATATTTTTATTGATTTTTTACAGAGAGGAAGGGAGAGGGATAGAGCGTTAGAAACATCTATGAGAGAAACATCGATCAGCTGCCTCCTGCACACCCCCTACTGGGGATGTGCCCACAACCAAGGTACATGCCCTTGACCAGAATCGAACCTGGGACCCTTCAGTCTGCAGGCCGAAGCTCTATCCACTGACCCAAACCAGCTAGGGCAAATAACTTCCCTCTTAACAAAAATCATGAAATACACCACACATCTAGGAAAATTTATGATATAAATGTGCAGTTATTTAATAATTCTAAACTAAACACCTGTGTAACTACCATTCAAATTAAGAAATAGGACATTGCCTGAAACTCTCCATGTGATCTTTTGAATCATGCCCTCATCCTCTCCCTAGAATAAACCATGATTCCACCTGCTACTGTCAATCATTTCCTTTTCTTTTATAGCTTTACCACCTTTATATGCATACCCAATGTTTTGATTTTGCCCACTTTTAATTTAGTATAAATGGACTTATGTTGTATGTATTCTCCAGTGTCAATATAAGAAAGATTTATCCATGTTGCTGTGTAGCTGTAGTTCATTCATTTTCACTTGTGTATAGTATTCTGCTGTATGATTATACCACAGTTAATCCTTCTACATTTAATCAGTATTTGGGTTGTTTCCACTTACTGGCTCCTACAAACCATGCTGGTATGGTCATTGTTTGTATGTCTCCTTATGTTGTGTACAGAATGTCTCTAGAAAAAAAATGGAATTGCTTCATCACAGGGCTTGCATATCTCTCACTTTGCTGTTTACTAAAATTTATCAGTTTACACTCCCACCAGCAGTGACTGAGAATTCTTAATACTCCACCTTCTCGCCAAAATTTTCTGGCTATGCATTCTCTTCTCAAAGTCTTTGGACATGTTGATGTTTTTTCCTAGAGCATTTCTTTTATCTTGCTACTAGGTGATCATTAAGAACTCTTCCTCTTGGCAGCCTCCCCTGATCCTTTAAATCTGTGTTCTGTGCCCCACATACTCCCATAGCACCCTACATTGTGCCCTTCATAGTATGTATTACACTGTATTGTAACTACCTATTATACACTTGCTTGCCTTACTCCACCCTCCACCGCCCCTGCGCCCGCCCCACACACACACCAGACTAAGGGATCCCTGAGGGCAGGGGTTGAATCTTGATCTAACGCAGTGCCTGGCACACAGTAGGTGCTCAATACATGACTAATGAATAAACAAGTGGAATCCATTTCTTCCCTCAACTCATGGCTCCCTTCAACCATTGGGAAGCCAAGGTGAGTATTAAGGCTTTTCAGAGAATTGTTGCCAAAACAATAAATAATAACTCTGTGGAAATTAATTGTCAGATCTGGCTCTTTCATTAGTAGCTCATCAAAGTACTGTGAGCTCCCAGGGGGACTCTTAAAAATAAGTAACCGATCAGCATGGAAGGAAGGCATCCTCTTCTCAGCGCACACTCCACCACCACCGATAACACACAAACAGATACACCTCCTGTGAATCGCTGGGCCTGGCCATTTAACACAGTTATTACCAACTCCCACTTAGTGAATTATGAGCAAGAGCCTCGAGAGAGCTTTCAAAGATTTTCAAATGGATGTTTAAAAGCCTGCAGTTGCTCAGACAGGATCAGCTAATGGCATTTATTACTTGGAGGATAGGGTATTTACATAAAGCTGGATTTTTATTATAATGGTCAGATGGTTCTTGAGAGGGAGGGTGGAAGGGAGAAGGAGGGTGAAGATGCAAATGTTCTACTTACATTTTATTTGAACAGATGCTGTCAAACCTAGGGCAAGGGTTACGCAGGGTGAGCCTGGGGCAGCAAGGACCAGGTACAGAAAATGGTACTGGGTTTCCCTAGAACAAGACAGTCAACACCCTGGACAGTTCATAGCATCTGTCATTGACCTGCTGGTAGGTACACTTTCAGACAACTTCCATTCTCACGAGGGTCCTCCCATTGATGATTTAGGGGAGGCCCCTCAGGGACCCCAGCTATCATCCGAAGTGGGGATAATACAGGGCATTCACTGTCTCTTGGCTTCATCAGTGGCTCTAGCTATAGCCTATGTACTCTGTATATCAACAGTCAAGATGAAGATGAATAGAAGCCAATTGCTGCTGGCTTCAAGAAGTTTGTATTAGTTGTGCATTGCTGTATAATAAACCACGTTCAAAACTTAGAGGCAAAAACCAACAATTGTTTCTTGTGATTCTGCTGATTGGGTAATTCTTCTACTGGCCTTGCCTGAGTAAATCATGCAATTGTAACCAGCTAGTGGAGTCACTGGGGCTGGAGGGTCAGGCAGTGAGTATGAATTTAATGGAGGAGGAGATGCCAAAGATGGGTCTGGAAGCTGTGTCTTCTAGGTGGGCATCACTGAGAACATTTTAGAAGCAGCAGCAGCAGCAGCAGCAGCAGCACATGAGCAAAATATAAACCAACCAGGAGCTGTTTGGGGGCCATAGAGGTTGGTCAGTGGTTCTGAATGATCAGATATTAACTCTGGGGAGGTGAATAGGACATTAGGAGTTATATAGGGGAACTGGCCATTATTTTGTAGATTTTGAGATCTATGGTGATAAATATTATTTAAAAGAATACTTACTACATACCAGGAATACTACTGAACACTTGAGATGTAGCATTATCTTATTTAATCCTTGCTATTATTAGCATTTTACACTTGAAGAAATTGAGGCTTACCCAGGGTCACATGGCTAGTAAGCAATGGGGATGTGATGCAGAACCCAAGTAGTCTAGCTTTAGAAGTGGTTATTTTAGTTACTATATTCCATAGCCTTTCTGGGAGGACTTTGAGTCGGGAGTGGGACAGGTAATGCTAAATGAGGCAGGATTACATTTTCATTCAGAAAAATGGGGGAGAGGGGAGATATGGAAATACTGGAAAATATTTCATTAAACAAATCTCTATCTATCCCAAACACCCAGAACCGTACCAGACATATAGTAGATGCTCAATAAAAGTGTACTGAATTAATTAATATTGGAAAGCTCTAAGGCAGTGGTTCTCAACCTTGGCTGCACATTAGAATCACCTGGGAATCTTTTTAAAATCCTGATTTCTGGGCCTCATCCTCCGGAAATTCTGTTTCTTTGTTACTAATGTTGTGGCCCCACCCCATAACAAAGAAACAGAATTTCCGGAGGATGAGGCCCAGAAATCAGGATTTAAAAAAGATTCCCAGGTGATTCTAATGTGCAGCCAAGGTTGAGAACCACTCCTCTAAGGGCTTCCACATTCCAAAATTATTTAACTATAGAGTAGTTCTTCACCATGATTTTTTCCCTATTGATCCTTAAGGAAGTGTAAAATACTCTATGGAACACAATTGAGAAATTCAGCTTTAGAGTACATGAAAATGAAATCAAACTTTTATTGTGTCCCCACTGTGTTTCAGACACTAGTCTTCATTCATGCCTCCAGGAAACATGAACTGAGAGCTTGCCTTTCGTCAGGTCTCCTACAAAGGACTAGGAACAAAGGTAAGAAGCCATGGCCCAGGCCCTCAGGAGGTGCCCAACCAGAGGGCATTTTCCCATTTTGCACAGGATTTAATTTTAAGTCATTCTTAACAGTCTGGTGAGGTTTTCTACTTCATAAGAGAACTGAGGCTCAGAGAGGTGAAATGACTTTCCTAAGGTCTTAGCAGAACCAGGTGGGAACTGCTGGCCACCTGCATGATGGACACCTCTCCCTGACTGGTGGAGGCAAGAGAAGCAGCGAGTGGCCTAGAGGATCCCACCCCATCTAGACACTAGAATCCTGGATAATCTAGGGCCAGGGCTGCACTGTCCCTTCAGACAGATAAACTGAGGTTGTCACTGTTTCCTCCTGACCATGCAGGAGACTTCTGAGGCAGAGAAGCAGCTGACCCCAGGCTGTGACAAGGGCTTCCTAGGCCACCCAGTGGGTGGTCCTTCCTGTGAAGGCCAGTCCTCTTGCTGTCAGAGCAGGTGAGGCGGTGGTGGGGCTTCCCCCATTATCCAAGGGTCCCACTTCCTGTCTTCACACAGGCACACACATACGTGACTGTGCACACATATGCAGAGACCTACACAAATCATACACAGAGCCTGTACCACACATGCACATCCATTACAGCACAGAATGGGGCCACACACATGCACAATCACATACCTGATAACCAATCCTCGATAAGATAATGCTACATTATCCTCACTCTGGAATGCTCCAAGCTTTCCTTAGCATCCAGAATTCCAGAAGTGGGTATGCAGATTGTCACATATGCACACTCCCTGAACGAGACTCTTAGTGTGCTGGAGAACAATCATTTAAAAGGAAGGGGATCATTGAAATATGTCTTCCTTTATCAGCCCATTTTCCAACAAAACTGACCGACTCCAGCATGCTTAATTCAGATGAAATGCACGTTCTAAAGTCTATAAAAATGACTTTATCACAGTCAAGAAGAGAACGATGAAAAGAAATGAATGTGTGGGTGATTGAATACAGGATGTCCAATGACAGGGGATGGAAGATGCGATTGCTATCTTGGTTCAGCCTCGGCTCGGTTTACCATGCTTTCGGCGGCTGCCCCATCACTGAGCAGAGGCAGGATGGCCCCAGAGCAAATGCTGCCCCAGCCACACCTGGCAGCCATCACTTGGCACAGAGAATGGTTGGCTGGCCGGGCCTGGCCGCACCCAGCCTCCCGCTGTGGTCAGTGCAGAGAAAGCACAGAATGTGGAACCAGGAGTCAGCCTGCCTTGTTTGGACACCAGCTCTCCTACAGAATAGCTGTGTGGCCTTAGATGAGCTGGCCAACCTCACACTGTGCCTCACTTTCTCCTGGAAAATAGGGATGATGATAACCATGGGGATTTCACACAGTTTGCTGTGCAGAGTAAATGTTGTAATGCACATGAAGTGGAGCAATGGTCCCATGGAGGCCGGGCTGGCTGACTTTGTTGGTGCCAGTGTTTCCTCCCACTCAGACTTCTGCTGACTTTCCAGGCCTGTCTGGGGGCCACATGGGGCTTCTGATCCCTTGAGAAGGGATCACATTAGCCAGAGGCACCTTGCATGTGGCTGTGAGAATGCCTTTGGCCCTTTCCAAAAAGCATGGCATCCACCTACTGTTCTATGACTGGGTAACAGTGTAGCCTCTGTAGCCAACTTTTGGGGTTCAGATTCTGGCCCTGCCCTTTGCTAGCTCTGTGAATTTGGGCATATTATTCCACCTCTCTGAGCCCTAGCTTTCTTATCTGTGTGATAGGGTTGGTGGGAAGGCTAAATGAGATAACTCATTGAAGCAGGTGGCACAGCCCTGGGGTGAAGGAGGTGCTGTTACTCATCTATTGTCCTGATGGTATCTCATGGCACCACTTCTCAGCTTCTGACTAGATTTTATCTGCTAGGTTTTGAGGCAACTGCCCATTCATTCATGCATTTTTAGAAGAAACTGCCATTGAGTGTTGGCCCCCCGGACACAGTGATAAACCTGTGAGGCCTGGTCCCTACACTGCCTCACTCATTCATTCATTACATTCATTGGCCAAATCTCAACCAGCGCTGCTCCAAGCCCTGGGGACACAGCCCAGAAGAGAGTAAGGCCTCTGTCCTCTGGAGCTCAGAGTCCAGCCAGGAAGACAGACAAGAAACCAAAGGGCAAGTCCAAATACAGCTTCCGTGGTCATTGCTGTGAAGAAAACGGGCAGGGGAGGGCGTTGGGGTGGGGGTGGGGGGCAATGGGGAAGGTCCCGCGCCTTCCTTGCTTCTCAGGAGTGGTCACCAAAGTCCCAATCCTGAGGTGCCCTCACCTCCTCCTGCCTCCTCCCCTGCGGACTTTACTCCCTGGGTAGCTCTTTGAGTCTCTCCGCTCTGTCCCCCAGACCCCCCTCAGTCACAGTACCCTCCCTCACCTGCACCATAGCAGTGGCCTCCTCCCTGGTCTCCCCTCCCCTCCCTTCCAGGCCCCCTAAACCAGAGGGATCTTTCTAGAACACAATGTGATCAAGACACCCCTGACCACCGCCACCCCCAGGCTCCCTGCGGACCCCTGCCCCTCAGGTGGCCCCAGGTCCTTTGCCGGAATTCAAGGCCCTCCAAGCCCTCACCGCACCCCCGCTCCAGGCTCGGTGGGCTCTCCTCCTTCCGGACCCCACAGGCTGAGTTTGGGGGCCCTGCGCTGGGGCTCCGGGGAACCTCTCAGTCTTAGGCGTGGGTGTCCTCACTGAATGAAGGAACGGACGGAGCGGGCGAGCACTGGGCAGGGAGTCCGGAGACCCCGGCCCGGAATTTGGCGTAGGACTGAGCAGCACTCAACACTCCCTTGGAGCCCCGCCACCCTGGGCAGGAAAAGGGCCCGGCAGGAGGCTCGAGCCGGAGACCACAGGCATCCCCGGGGCACGGCGCTCGCCAGGGGAGCCCGGGAGCCTCGAGAACAAAGAGCCGCAAGCGCC
>NW_005359397.1:2500343-2514166 GCF_000412655.1 Myotis brandtii | reverse complement strand
GCTGGGGAGAAGGTGGGGGCGTCGGGATGGAACAATGGCCAGAGGGGCGAGGACGCCGACCGTGGGCCTCCGTGAGCGCCCCTCCCGCCCCGCCCCGCCCTTGGGGAGCTGGGGAGCGGAAGGGGGACAGGAGCTAGGGGACCCGCGATCTGAGAAGGGGCCCCCAAAAGGCCCAGGGCCCTTCCAGCCGGGGCCCAGCTTTGACTGTTTCCGACATGCAGTGTCCTATCTGGGTACTTGGGTTGAAAAAACCCCGACTCCTCACCATGGCCCATGAGACCCGGTGCGACCCGGCCCTGCACCGCTCCAGCCCGCCCGGTACCGGTACCGGTGTCCCTTCAGGAGCCTCCACATCCAGGTCCTCCTTCCTGCTCCTTGGACAAGCCAGCCCTGTCCTCAGGTCTTTGCACCTGCTGTTCCCCCTGCCTGGAAAGCTGTGGCCTGCTCTTTGCATGGCTGGCTCCTTTGATCTCGGCTTAAACATCACCTCCTTCAAGACGTCCTCCCTCCCGTGGCCGGTGGCCCAGTGGTTAGAGCGCGACCCCGCTCGGAAGGCTCTCGGGTTCCATTCCCCGTCAAGGGCACCTACCTGGTTTGCATGTTCAGTCCCCACCGCTGTCATGGGTCGTGGGTCGGGGGGTCAAGGTGCTTGCGGGATGTCTCTCTCCCCCTCCCTCCCTCTCTTCCATTCTCTCTAAAAATCAATGGGAAAATTATTCTCAGGTGAGGATTAACAGCAACAAAAAAAGTTCTCCCCGACCATCCATTTGGAAGTGGAATTCCCACCCCCTGTTAGTCTCCACATTACCCTGTGCGTTTCCTTCTCTTTCAAGGCTTGTATTTAAATTAGAAATTAGACCTTTATTTCTTTAAATCTTCATAAGAACCCTCTCTTCCATTCTCTCTAAAAATCAATGGAAAAATTATTCTCAGGTGAGGATTAACAAAACAAAAAAGAAAAGAAAAAACGGAGAAGTTGTCCCTGACCATCCAATTGGAAGTGGAATTCCCACCCCCCTGTTAGTCTCTACATTACCCTGTGTGTTTCCTTCTCTTTCAAGGCATGCATTTAAATTAGAAATTAGATTTTTATTTCTTTAAATCTTCATAAGAACAGGGGACGCCTTTTTCTTGTTCATGTCCTAGGTTCTCCTGCATCTCCCTCCACATTCTCTCCCCACCCCCCACCCCCCAAATCCAGCCTCAGGCTCTGAGCAGCTGGCACTGTAGGCTCTGCACTGTCCAATTCAAGTGGAAACCAAGGGCAAGAAAGCACGTGGTCCCTGTGATGGTGACAAAGAGCATCTCCCTGGTCATCACTGTAGAAACTCCCCCTTAAATGCAGTTTAAAGGCCACACAAGTAACAAAGATGCCTAATAAATAAGAGCAAACACCTGGTGCTATGTCTTAGCACCATTCTAGGCACCACACATATTTTGACCCATTTATCCCTCACAACAACCTTTCAGGAAAGGCAATATCTCCACCCTCCTTTTGCAGAGGGGAAAACTGCAGCACAGAGAGGTTAAGTAACTGGCCCGAGGTCACACTGTGGGAGTCACAGAACTGGATTTGAACCCAGGCAGCTAGGCCTCAGCACCAGTCTCCTTAACTCTGTGGTATCTTCACGTTTATAGTGGGCAACACAGACGACCCAGTGGTTGCAACACAACTGAGGTGAGTGCCCTCTTAAATAAGCGAATGTTTTATAGTAAAAATCATCCGTGATGAGAAAGGAGAAGTCTTTAGGCAACGTCTTGTTTACTGTCTGCTCACGGGAGTACAGCCATGTTGTCAGGCAGGGAAGATAAACTTAAGGTGACACGGTGGGACAAGAGAGCCCTGAGCTCAGTGAAGAGGACTTGAGTGCTGGGCCTGCTCATGCTGCTGACTTGCATATCCTTGCCCTCCCTGGGTCTCCAAACACAGCACGAGAATACAACCGAGCTCACCTGGGCCGGGAGCTGTGCTGGGCATGTTACATGCATCACAATAAGACTTTGAGGTTTGGATCAGCAGCCTCACGTCGGCGGTGGAGAGACTGAGGCTGGGGCAGGTGAACAGTCTTCATGGGAAGGTGGGCACGGGGCGCAGGGTGTTCCCCGCTGGGGAGGGAGGCCAGTGCTGCTTGCTGAGCAGGGACGGGGAGGAGGAGAGGCGGGGCCAGCTTGGTCTCTTTCCAGCTATGAATAGTTAAAAGGCAATTACGATGCTAATTTGCAGCCCTAATAGCTGCAGCTCTGAGCGAGGAGTAGCTGAAAGGTACTGTCAGTCAGAGCTGCTAGCCCAGGGCCCTACAGGGACAGTTTTCTTGAGACCCCTGGACCATGGCCGGGTCTAGGCAGAAACACTGCTCCTTGTCCCCAAAACACAGTGGCCTCTAAGGGTCCCTCTGAGTGAAGGGAGTGTAGCCAGGACTTCACGCCAGTGGTCAGAGGGGGCTGCAGACTCTGAGGGCAATGAAAATGCTCAGGAAATTTTCTGATTTTCTCCCTCCTTCCCTTCCTCTCTCCCTCCCCTCCCTGGAATAAGACCAAAAATACCAACAACAAAAGCAAAATGTGCTTGTCTGTTGGAGTCAGGCTGCCTGTGGGTCACCAGCACTGTGCCTTTGGAAAATGTATTTTACTTCCTGTGCCTCAATATCCTCATCTGTAGAACAGGGATGAAAACAGTAGTGCACACCTCATAGGGCCATTATCAAGTTTAAAGGACACAGTGCCCTCTAGCCCCTTGGTGGATACTGGAATGACCAGCTGCTAGAATGGCGATGACACTGGACAGGGCGCTGGGGATGTCACACTGAGAATTATGCACAAAATCCCCACCTTGCGGTAGAGAGACAGTTAAACAAGAGGACAGCATCAGAGGTGCTATAATGGGAAAGGTTGAGGGGGCATAATCCAGATGAGGGTTGAGTGGGGAGTGGTAGGCAGGGAGGGCTTCATGGAAGAAGTGGCAACCCAAGGCCAAGACTGAGAATGAGTGAGTCAAAGGCTTGGGTGAAGGGGTTGGGGTTGCTTCCAGGAGATTTCTTCTCCATAAATGTCCCATCAGCAAATTCATCCATGCCCGGCCGAGCCCTCTCCAGTCATCACACATGAGAGGCCGTCTCTCTCAGAAATCAGGGCTCAGGGGCTGAACTGTAGGAGTGGTTTGGTGTGACAGTGGTACATAACACAGGCACATGAATAAGGGAATTGCCCACAATTATCCGTGATTATGTCATTGTGCTGATGCTGTAATACATGGCAAAAGTGTCCTTGAGTGGGAGAGAGAGAGACAAGGACAGATGTTAGAATAGATGCTGCCAAAAGGGATTGAGAAATTGCCCCCATGAAGGAGGAAGACTTTGGAGGCAGCAGGGGGGTGGTCCTAGACCTGCTGACTCCCTGTCGTACCTCCATGCCACACATCCGCCCCTCAAGGCTCTCTTCTTTGCCATCCCCCAGCCAAGGGCTTTTAGAACACCGGCTTTAGCCCCATCCACAGTGTTTCTGACCCAGTAGGTTTGGGGAAAGGCCCAAGAATTTGTGTTTCTTACAGCCTCCCAGGTGGCTGATGCTGCTGGTCCATGGACCACACTTTGAGAACCCAGTTCTCTAGCCTCATCTCCTCCCAGCCCATCCCATGCCCTCTACACACCACACCTTTGCCCCACCCCATGCCAGTTGCCCAAGATCAGGATTTTTTTTTTTAAAAGCCACCAGGTGGTTTCAATGTGCAGCAAGAGTCAAAAAAGCCTGACCCAAACACACAGGGTGAGACAATGGAATTCTGAACGGAATTGACTAGGACACCTGAACAAACCAAAATAAACCCTGAAGCTGCCCTGCTGGTCTATGCAGGGCTCAGGGTAGGAACGCATGCCCGGCCCCCTCTGCTCCAGGCCCCTCATTCCCCATCCAGGCAGGCCCAGGGGAGCTACTCACAGAGGCCAACAGACCGGGTGCTCAGAAGGCACGTGTATGACACCTGTGCCTAGATTCTCTGCCTCGCCCACTGCAGAAACCACGAAGCAGTCGCAGCTCTCGGCCCTGGAGCTCAGACTGAGCCTCAGAGCCTTTCCCACCACGGTCCAGGCAGCCATTTCCAAGTAAGCAGAGTTCGGACTTGAATTCAAACTTCCTGCCCAGGGACTGAGGTTGCCTTCCCACCTCCTGTTTTGACCCCTTTAGTTGCTAATTGCTAGTACGTCATCATCCCCTCTGTCCCTGAGCTCTTGCTTCCATTCTCCTGCCGCTGTGCTGTCTCCCGTAACCCCCAGCCCCTCAGCCTTTTAGACATCGGCTCTCCTGAGTGGCATTTTGCTTTGGAGCTTAGCACAGGGCCTGCATACATTAGGCACTTAAACCATGTTTCTGAATATCCGAGAGTCTATGAATGACGAAGTAAGCTCTCCTGGTGTCTTGGTTATTATTGCATAACAAGCTACTCCAAAAATTACTGTCTTAAAGGAATGGTTTTATTTGCTCGTGGTTCTGTGGGTCTAGGATTTGGTCAGGGTTCTGCTTACATGGCATCACATGGCTTTCTCATGTGGCTGGCAAATGACACAGACTTCAGGAGGGCCTTTCCACGTGGCTGCTTGGACTTCCTCACTTCATGGTGGTTGGGCTCCAAGAAGGAGCATTCCAAGTGGCAAAGGTAGAAGCTGCTAATCTCAGAGTTACACAGTGTCACTGTTGGCACATTCTACTGGCCAAACAGGCCAGAGTCGACCCTGATTCAAAAGGAAGGGGAATAAACTACACCTGTCCATGGGAGGAGCAGCAAAGAATTTGCAGCCCATTTTAACTCACTCAATTTGGGGAGTTTAGGGTATGGCACCCAGAAGGTGCTCAGTAAATATGTTTTCCCCAATCCTCACCTGAGGACATTTTTCCATTGAATTTTCAAGAGAGTAAAAGGGAGGAAGAGGCGGGAGAGATAGAGAGAAAGAGAGACACATCGATTGGTTGCCTCCTGCACTCGAACCCAAGACATGAGAGAGACACATCAATTGGTTGCCTCCTGCACTGGAACCCAAGACCCCCTGGTATGCAGGCCGATGCTGTAACCACTGAGCACACTGGCCAGAGCACAATTTCTTAATGAATGAGTAAATCAATTCCATTGCTCCCCCAGTTCACACAAGCATTCCCGTGTACAAACCCAGTCCTAGCTCCTGACCCAGCTCCATGCTGCAGCTGGAGGGTGATTGGTGAATTCCCAGCCCCCAGCCTGACATGGAGGAGGCAAGAGTGAGGTGCAGGCTGAAGAGTGAGGGCCCTGCCAAGAGATGGGGGTTGAGGCTTCTTGCAAATGAGCCACACTTGGGGGCAGGGCGTCTGGGCTGCCCCCAGCCCATTTCCATCTACTGATGTAGAGTTGGAAAAATGCTGATTTTTTTTTTTTTGAGCACTGGAGACAGAGAGCAATCTGGGTTGCTATGCAACCAGCGCCTGTGCCCAGCTGATAACACCAGAGGAATTAACTGTCCTTGTCCTGCTCAGGCTCTGGAGGAGGGGGCTGCTGCCGCTTCCCAGCGCCTGGCCGCAGCCCCCACCAGCTGCATCTCCGGCCCAGTTAGGGGTGGGGGAGACTGGAGCCAGGTCCCAGCCCCTCTCTGGCTCCACAAGGAGCAACCAGAGGGGGAGTCCCTTTTCTCTTGCCAACGGGAGCACCTTTGGAGAGTGAGGAGGGGGCTGCCCGA
The DNA here is from genome assembly GCF_000412655.1 of Myotis brandtii. Classification (NCBI taxonomy): domain Eukaryota; kingdom Metazoa; phylum Chordata; class Mammalia; order Chiroptera; family Vespertilionidae; genus Myotis; species Myotis brandtii. The sequence goes on along the minus strand of NW_005359397.1, from coordinate 2,508,470 downwards.
GGGTCTCTTGGCCGCAGGTCATCTCCAACCTCTTTGATCTGCTAATGAGCTGAGAATTAAAGACAAACCTGAACTCAGAGGGAGGCTTTAAGGAGGTAAGGGGCTGGCCTAGAGTGAGGACAAGATGGGCAGAATGAGGCCAGCTCCTGGGGCAAGAGAGAAGCACAAATACAGCCCTGAGCAGGGGTCCAGGCCGCACTGCCCATACCACAGGGCCCCCAAGGCTTGGAGAAGCAAGCCAGGCGAGGGTGAGATGCCCTTCGGTGCAGGGGGGCCCTGTGTGGGGTGGCAGACCCTTGGCATCCTTAGAAGGTCAAAGCTTCTCATATCCAGAGGCTGAAGAGTTGCAGGAAGCCTGTCTGGGGTCTTGAGGGATGCTCAGGAATTGGGGGGAGACTTAGAGAAACACATTTAATGTGTCCATCTCCCCACTATGGTGCCTTTAGTGCAAGGAACGTGTAACATATGGGTTTCAGAGTCAGATCTAGGTTCAAATCCAGCCACTTACAGCTGTGGGACCTTAGGCTGGTCCCTTCACCTTCCCGAACATCAGTCTTCTCAGCCACAAAGAGAAGGATAATCCTATCTCTTCATAAGGATGAAATCAATCACGCATCAGCTTACACCTAATGTTTCTGGGTGAAAGCTGGTCCAATATTGGCTCTTTCATTTGGTTCAACCTAAAAGTTCAAGACTGAGCACTCGGTAAGTAGAAGCAGCTATTCATGTCTTTTGTTGCACTGGCTGTGGCCCAGTGCGCATGTTCAGTGAATGAACGAAGAAAACCAGGACCGGGCTGAGCAGGGACTAAGTAGCAGGTGGCTTGTCCCTGAGCCCAGAAGACACTGTGACATGATGGGGGCTCCTGCCCTGAGCCAAGAGAGAGCCACTGACCCAGTGTCTGCTACTCCCCTCCCTTCATCCCTCCCCTTCCCGTGTGTGCCCTCTGTGTTTATTTCTCTCTCTTGCCTCATTTACTGAGCAAAAGTCTTGTTTTTAGGTTACCATGGTTACCATTTACTTGCATACTTACTCTGTGCCAGGCTCCAATCTGAGCAATTTGCAGGCATTAACTCATTTACTCCTGACAACAGGCTAACTTGAACCTTATTTTTAACCCTTTGTTTGAAGTAAGGTGAATCCACTTTGCCCCACCCTGTATTTATTGACTGAATGCATGCATGTATGGATGAATGAATGAATGAGTGAATGAATGATAGCCATGCTTTTCAAAGAAGTGTATGAGTAGCCCGGAGCAGCGGTCTCCAACCTTTCGGACCTCATGGACCACCAGTGGTCTGTGGACCACCGATTGGCAACCGCTGGCCTGGAGGGTACCAGAGAGCGCCAGAGGCCATGGGTACCCATTTTTGGAATGTCCATTTTATTCAGAGTATGAGGGAAACCATGTAACCGATAACATCATTTTGGGGGGTTATTTTTTTTTTAGCGCGGTAAAATATATATAACACTATAGTGGTTTCTTTAAAAATATATAAACATGGAATAACCATGTGATTCAGCAATTCCACTCCTGGGTCTAGCCCCAAAAGACTTGAAAATAGAAACTCGAACAGATACGTGTACGCCAATGCTGAGGTATTATTCACAACAGCCAAAGGGTGGAAACGACCACATGTACGTCAACAGATGGACAGATACACATGTGGTACACCCATACAATGGACTATCACTCAGCCTTACAAAGAAAGGAAACTCTGATACATGCTCCAACATGATAAAGCTTGAAGACATTATACTTAATGAAATAAGCCAGTCACAAAAGGAAATATACTGTATGATTCTGCTTACAGAGGTACCTGGAGTGGTCAGATTCCTAGAGGCAGAGCGCAGCATGCTGGTTACAGTAGGGGCTAGGGCGGGAAGGAACAGGGAGTCCTCTCGTGAGTAGAGTTTTCTATTGGGGAAGATGAAAGAGTTCTGGTGGTCATGGTCACACAACAATGTGAATGTCTTAATGCCACTGAACTGTAAAACGGTAAATGTTATGTGGATATTTTAAACTGTGGTGAAGCATACATAACTCCACAGCATGGAAATCATTTGATCGGGGCCACCCCTCTGTCTCAGCGCGGTAAAATATATATAACACTATAGTGATATTCTATGGAGGTACAGTGTCCAGGCTGCAGTTTGGATGGAGCAGGCACGGGAGGGGGGAGATGGGGTGATTCAAGGGGCCATGTCCAGTTAGCTGATTTCACCATAACACACCAAATTAATTTTCTTTACCAAATATCTCTTGAGTGTGCACCAAGCACAGGTTTATGGGGCGGCGCCGCGGTGAGGGGTACAGAGGCAAATCGTGCCCAGGCTCTGGCCCCCAGAGCACCCAGGCCCAGAGGAAAGGGCCAAGACCCACATCTGCAAAACAGGACCGGACCTGCTCCCTGGGTGGGAAGGGCCTGGCGCCGAGCGAGAGGCTAGGAGATGCCAGCCTCCTTCCTGGTTTTCTGACTTTGGACTCTCGGAGGAGGTAGAGGTCCAAGTCAGGTACCCGGTGGGTTCGGAGTCCTGGGAAACAGAACAGCCAGAGGCCTTCTTTCTTTTCAATGCCGGAGAAAAATCTCACCACGGAGGGAGCAAAGTGGGGTCTTAGTGAATCATGATTTCTCTGCATTTCCCCACCCCCACCCCAATCAAGGGCCTAGTCTAACATCAATCGCCGCCCCCTCCTAGGCTCTGTGCCCCCACCCGCATGAGTCACGCTTCTCAGATCCGATTGTTCACGGGCCTCCTCAGTCCAAAGCTCTTGATGGATTTGGTAATTGGAGTAATTACGGTAATTTTACCTTAAAGACAGGCAGCTGCAGATTTCCTATTGGGGAGGCCCCTCCCTGGGCCTCCTGCCAGCCAGTATTCAGGGACAATGACAAGTGGCTCCCATTCCCTTCCCCCAGAATGCAAAGTGGTGGGTGGGGTGATGTTCTCAATAGAGGGCATCTCAGCAGCCCCCGCCTCCCCCTTCCCAGGGCTGGGGGCAGCAGGACAGGTTTGTCAGGAATCATTCTCCTTCCCTCCAGCCCAGCCCTGGTTCTAGGCACTTGCAAAGCTCAGCAGCGACATCCTCTTGTTCCCTATCCAGGCCTGCAAACCAAGACCCAGGACCTCTCAGTCTGTGGGTGGAGTTCTTTCCAGATTCCTCGATGCCCCAGTTACACCTGCTCTGTGGTCTCGGGTGTGAGGGACAGGCAGGAGGAATGGACCCTTGAACATGGCCGGGGAGAGTCACCTGTCCACAGCCAGGTGCCAGGCAGCACCCTTCCCCGCTCCACCCCAGTCAGAGCCGGGGCTGCCCTGTCCCTGGGGCAGCCTGTGGAATGTTTGCCTTCCTCCCAGTGCCCCTCAGATGCCAAAGAGGAAAGTGCTGGGGAGGACGTGGGCGGCGGAGCGCTCTTCTGATTTCCAGGGTAGAAGGCTTCTCAGCGGAGGGACTTCAATGAAGGCCTCAAAGAACGTGTGAGACGCCTCTGGAGGGCCTGGCGCAGTCAGCAAGGCAGCTCATGCAGGGGATTTGGGACCCTATGGAAGGCTGTCAGGGCAAAGTTGGGGCGGTCTCAGAATTCCCAGCGCGGTGGTTTGGTAGATTTAAACACTTCCGGTCTTCCCAAATCTCTTAGGATCCGTTTCCAGTCCCTACCAATCTGCCCACTGCCCACTTCCACACCAGCCTCTCAGTGTCTCTCTGCTCAGGGCCGAACACACACTGTTCCTACTGCCTGATGCCCTTCCACCTCTCACCTGTTCATCTTTCAAGTTCAGCTTAACCATCGCTCCCGGAAGAGGCCTCCTGGGAAACTCCAGACTCCTCCCCTCCCCCTGCCCTCTGCATCTGTGGCTCCTCTCCTTGGCCTCACTCCCCACGACTGTATTTATAAAGCAATTTGTGAGATGGGTTATTTTAACATCTTTCTTCCTTCCCAAGACCGTAAACTCTGAAAGGAAGGTCTGTGTTGATTAATGCTCCGTCCCCAGTGCATGGCTCGGAATATAAATTTTTGTTGATTGCATGTTGAAAATTGTCAACAGGCAGAGAGCGGGTGAAGGTGCCTTCTCAGAAGAGGAACAACATAAGCAAAGGCTCAGAGGCCAGAGAGGACAGAGTAGGTTCAGAAAATGTTGGGGCCAAAGTGGAGGGCGAGCCAGGAGCCAGGTATGGGGCAAATGGGAGGGGCCTGCTCTGCTTCTTGGGACCAGGGCAGGGTTGCATTGGTGGTATGGGCACCCCCCCACCAAGGAAGCCTCCTGGAGATACTACACCTTGCTGCCCAGGGCTGCTTGAGTTGGGGAGCTGGGGGCTGGGAGAAGGGCTGAGGGAGCAATGTTCAAAGGGGGGAAGTGGCACCCTAGGTTAGCCTCCTCGGTTTGCAGGAATTACTGAGGACTGGGACTCTGGTGGATTGGATTGTGAGTAAGTGAGGTAACACTGTGTGCTTTGCAAGTTCACTCCACTCCACCAAAGTTCCAAGGAAATGGGGCATCCCCCCAGCACACACTTGCAAAACAACCCTCAGCCAATAACGGGTGGGAGCGGGCTTTCAAATGCTCCTCTTCCTCTCGCCTCGGGAGTGCATTCCTCTGAGGAGTGTTCAGTGCTGTCTCCCTGAGTCCTTGATGGGCCACCACAGACAGGACACCCCTCAGACAGGACTCCAGCAGCCTTACTGGGTCACCTCACTATCATTCTCCACTTGACTTGGCCATTAGGCTGGACTGGGGCTCCCTGGGGTTGCTGGGGGGTTGGGCCACCTAGAACCACAAGGAGGCATGCCCCTTGTGGCCTGAGAGCATCACTGAGTGGCCAGGGAGGCTCCTCCCCTTTTCCTCCGGCTCTGGGGAAGCGAGGGCAGTACTGGCTGCAGAATTTCAACTAGTCTTGCCTCTCACATCCCTCAGGCAGGCGGTGTCCCTCCACCCCTCCCACCTCTCTCAGGGCCAATGAGTGGATAAAGCCTCCGAGATTGACCCCCCAAACCCCTCCCACCGTCTCCTGATGAGCCAATCACTGGGTGCGCTGTAAGTGGGGACAAAGGGTGGGAAGGATATGGATGACGGCGGTGGGGAGAGCAGGAGGGGAAAGCTCTGGGAGGGGTCCTGACCCATCCCTTAGGCCAGGCTGCTCCAGAGAGCCTCTGCCCGCACATGCTGCTGCAACAGCAACAGCCTTGGCTGAGGTCTGTTCCCTGTATCATTTTGATGTTAGTTCAAGTGTCACCTCCTCAGAGAGGTCTTCTGTAGCAGATGCTACACCCCCTCTCTCCCACCACATTCCTGGGCACCCACTGTTCCCGTCCTCACTGAGGGCTTCCTATTACAAGCACCTGGGTCTCTCTGCCCAGGATCTTTCTCTGACACAGTGAGGTGCTCAGCCTGCGTGTCTGAATACCCGGGGAGGTACTTCCTCTGTGCAGGGCTCACGTCTGCCTTTGCTCAAGGAAACATTCCCACCAGAGGCATATTTCCAACCCCACCCTCCTCTCGCGGAAGCTGGAGGAAGCAAGGGCTTGTCACAGTCTGCTCAAGGGGGCTTACGCAGCAGATATTAATTTTCTCACAGTTCTGGGAGCTAAAAGTCCAAGGTCTACAAGGTGCTGTGAGTTTGGTTTCCGGGGAGGATTCTCTTCCTGGCTTGCAGGTAGCTGCCATCTCACTGTGTTCTCGCGGGGCCATTCCTCTCTGTGCATGGAAAGAGCATTATGACGTCTCATAGTCTGCTTGTAAGGACACCAGTCCTATGGGATAGGGCCCCACCCTTATGACCGCCTTTAACCTTAATTACCTCTGTAAGAGCCCTATCTCCAAATACAGTTACCTTGGGAGTTAGGAAAGAGCATTATGACGTCTCATAGTCTGCTTGTAAGGGGTCCTATGGGACAGGGCCCCACCCTTATGACCGCCTTAACCTTAATTACCTCTGTAAGAGCCCCATCTCCAAATACAGTTACCTTGGGAGTTAAGGCTCCAACATATGAACTTGGGAGGAGGGGACACAATTTAGTCCTTAACAGGCTTCTTAAAAGAAATATGCTCTCAGTCCTAGCTGGCCCCAGACGGCAGAGCCCGGAGAAGCTGGGCACCCACTGTGAGCTGTGCTAACCCAGCAGCGCACTGGTGCGGGATCATCAATCACCATGATGCCACAGGGTGGAAAAAGATGAGCCCCCAGATAGCGCGAAGATGAATGGAGACACTGACATGTGATTAAACTGGGATCCTCACTGATAACTGCAGACCCACTCTGCGTGCAAAGTTAGTGAAAAATCAAACAGAGGCCTAAAACCAGGACTACAGGCTTTATTAGAGGAGAAGCACCTGCCGGGCTGTCTCCCAAGGGGAGAACAGCAGCACGTGCAGAGGTAGGCACGCCTTTTGAGGGGCGGAATGGGAAGGGGTGGGGGGCTTAGTGTACTCGGCGCACACTGATTGGTGGCTTACTGCATTGTCCATATAGGACAAGGGCTTAGGGTATTTGGCAGGTGTGGATTGGTGGTCCAATGTATAGTCCATATAAGGTACCTGGTTAGTCACTCAGGTATTTCTGGGCTGCAGGTTACATCATACCCTGCCTACCAGTTGGGGGAAGGGAGGATCTATCAGCACAGCCAGGCCTGGGTTCTGGCACCCACCAGGACACCTGCCCCTCCCCCTGCCAAGGTTAAAGAACTGTACTCTATCCAAACAGCTCCTTGTCATGCTGGCTCTGTAACTGACGCGTGAGGCATGCCAGGGGACAAGCACAGTTGCTGGGAACCGTGGGGCCAATCTTGTCATTAGTCACCATTTCAGGCTGCCTGGCTCTTGTTAATAATTCATAATAATGATGACAGCACTGGATGCGCACTTGCTATAGGTACTTCAGGAGCGTTTCTTCATTTTCACAACTCAAACCAAGTCAGGTGGTGAGGACAACAGTTTCTGGAAGAAACAGGTAGAGGGGTAGAGAGCTATTCAAATGCATTCACTCACCTGATGGATTTTATGGGGCACCTACTATGTGCCATCATATCCATAAAGGTGAGCAAAACCCACAAGGTCTCTGCCTTATGTTGAAGAGACAGATGATAAAAAACTAATTAAACAAAATAATTTCAGGTAATGATAATCAACTAATTTAATTAATTAAGGAGAGAGAGAGAGAGAGAGAGAGAGAGAGAGAGAGAGAGAGAGAGAGAGAAGAGCAAAACTTCAAGCGGCATGGTCAGAGAAGGCCTCTTGAAGGAAGGGACATCTGAGGTGAGACCTGGAGGTGAGAGGAGCTGCCATGGGAGTATCTTGTGGGAGAGTGTTCTAGGCAGAGAGACCAGCAAGTGCAAAAGCTCAAAAGCAGGAATGAACTTGGTGTCTTAGGAATTGAAAGAGTGCTCACGTGGCTGACTCTGCAAAGGGAGGGGCAGCGTGAGAGAAAGGGCATCAGAAACATTAAATGGGCCTCATAGGTCAGGGTAAGGACACTATTTTAAGTGGTATGGGGTCCCTCTGGAAGGTTTTTTGTAGGGTTGAATTTTAGTAGAATTGAATTTTGTTCTAAAAAGGGTCACTTTACAGAGGATAGCTAAGAGGGCAAGAAGGGAGAGACAGAAGTACAAGAAAGCATTGAAGACACTAACATTTTGGACCATTATCAACACCATCCTGATCACTATCGTCATCATCACCATGATCATCACTATCATCAGCATCACCATCATCAATATCATCATCATCACCATACCACCACCACCAGCACTACCACCACCACCACAATACCATCATCATCATTACTACCACCACATCACCGTTGCTATCACTATCATCAGCATCAGCATCACCATCAGCATCACCACCATCATGGTCATTACCTTACAGGGTCAAGCAGGTTCTATGAATGCACCACTAGTACCGCTTCAGCTAGTACTATTTCAGTGTACAGTGGCCAATTTCTAATTGTCAGCATCTGTATCTCTTTACTGGAGCGCTTTCTCTGGCTCCTGGAGCCCACTATGCCTGTACTCATGAAGGCTGACAGTGCCAGGGAACAAACGCCCACCCTCCTCAGGAGGAGCCCTCAACCAATGACTCACAGGAGTTGATGATTAAATACCCCACTCCCTTGCCCCTTGGGTGGGA
>NW_005359397.1:2494431-2499771 GCF_000412655.1 Myotis brandtii | reverse complement strand
CCCCCCCCCCCCCCCCCTCTTCAACAACTGTTGTCATGACTCCATCCCTCCCCCTTCTGAGTTCTCCTCCAGCCCCTCCAGGTGGCTGCAGGTTCAAGGTGTGGCCAGACCACGTTGAGAAACAAGGCATCCTCCTCCCTAAGCTCCCATGTTAACTTACTGCCAGAATAACAGCCATGAGAGCGGGGCTGGGGAGAAAAAAACTTGAACAAAGTAAAAGTGACATTTAACTTGTGCCTTTAATGTTCCAACAGAATTTAAATATCATTATAAAATCACAAGCTTGTGCAAAGCTACATTGAGAGCTGTGAAGGGCAGTTTTTCTCTTTCCAGTTCTCTGGGGGCTGTTCTTGGCCACAGTGTCAGCCCCGCACTGCCTGAGGCCCAACCCCCTTCAACTTTCCAGGGGGCTCAGAGAGTGCAAGGGGCTGGCCAAGGCCACAGAGCTCGCCAGCTGCCCCCCATTCGCTGTAGGGCTACTTGAAAGCATCCCCCCAGGGCTCTGGCGGAGGAGCCGGCCAGCCAGAGCCCTTCCAGGACCTGAGGGGCGCTGCAGAGAAGACGCCTGGAGGAGGAGCTAGACCTCCCCTCAGCAGCTGTGCTCCCGCGCTGACTACACCGCATGGGGGCGGGGCGGCGGGCTGTGGCACCCAGGGCTGCTCCGTACCGTCCCGGCTTAGGTGGGGCTCTGTTTAATGACCCACTCGCCATAGGGGTTGGCGCGGTACAGATCTAAGAGGTAGGCGTCTGGGTCCAGGCGATGCTCACCTGTGGGAAGCAGGGACAAGGAGGTTGAGGTGGTGTTGGTGGAAGATGCTGCTGGCCCACCCGAAGCTCCTCACCGGGCCAGGTTCCGCCCTCGCACCTGTGTGAACCTTGGCTGCTGTGGCTCCCAGCTACCCCTGGCTCAGAATTGCCCTCCGCTGACGTCAGATGCCTGGGGGTGGGGCGGGATTATGGCCAAAGACTGACTGACACTGAGGTAGGACGACCACCCTCCCTACCCCTACGCTGATGCAGTTGGCGCTCCAGAGCCCCCTTGTGGCCAAGGCTAGACTTCAACCCTTCTCCTCCTTCCCGCCGTTGCAAGGCTCTTCCTAAAGAGCACCCCCTCAATGCTTGACTTGTGGCCAAGGCTAGACTTCAACCCTTCTCCTCCTTCCTGCCGTTGCAAGGCTCTTCTAAAGAGCACCCCCTCAATGCTTGACTACTCCCAAAGCCTCGTGGCTCTCAACTGCGGTCCCTGCACCGGCAGCATCAGTAGCTCCTGGAAACTTGTTAAAATGCAGATTCTCAGGGCCCAGCCACCTGAGTCTTATCAGCCTGCGGTGAATCTGACACACCCTTAAAGTTTGAGAGTCGCTGCTCTAAAGAAGCAGCTGAGGACAGCTGCCCTTCTTGGTTCCCACAGAGCCAGGGGCCCCTCAGAGCTGGATATGTGTTTGCAGAATTCCTTAAGGCAGCGGTTCTCAACCTGTGGGCTGCGACCCCTTTGGGGGTCGAACGACCCTTTCGCAGGTGTCGCTTAAGACCATTGGAAAACACATATATAATTACATATTGTTTTTGTGATTAATCTCTATGCTTTAATTATGTTCAATTTGTAACAATGAAAATACATCCTGCATATCAGATATTTACATTACGATTCATAACAGTAGCAAAATTACAGTTCTGAAGTAGCAACGAAAATAATTTTATGGTTGGGGGTCACCACAACATGAGGAACTGTATTAAATGGTTGTGGCATTAGGAAGGTTGAGAACCACTGCCTTAAGGCATCCATGGCCACAGGCCCAGAGCAGTGGTGCTGAAAAGCACGGCACTAGGCAAAAAATCCTGCCCTCTCCAAGCCAGAGGTCACTCCAGGCCATACTCCAAACTCCAAGATGGAATCCTAAGGCATGGCCACAAGCTGACCTTTAACCTCACAGCAGGGTTTTACCTGGTTTCCTGGGAGACAGAGGCCTGAGGGAAAGGCTCAACCCAAGGTGGACTCTGGCCTCCCCGAGAGGGGCCCAGTGAGCCCTGATGGTCGGAGAGCTGCAGGGGCCTGGGCTCAGACCCACTCCCCACTGGGAACTTACTGAGATTCCCTCCAACTTCGCAAAGGACGATGTCGGCTGACTTCCTCAACCTGCTGCTGCAAGACAGAGAGGAGAGACTCACCGACCTCTTCTGCTCGAGGCTGCAGGACCAGCAACTGCTTCCAGACCTCAGGCCTGGGAGGGGCAGTCCTCACTAATATTTGGTCCCAGCTGGGAGATGAGACATAAGGGCCTTCCTGAGAAAGCTGGAGCCACGAAGGAGCCCAGCTCCAGAGACATGGAAGAGGCAGGTGGACGGCACTTGGGGAGGGATGGTCATGGGTCCCCCACCACAAGGCCCCTACCTGCTGGGTATCAGAATGGAAGCTATGAGAGTGGCAGGATGAGGAGTGACATGTGGGGACAGGAGCCTGCTGTGAGGGGCAAATTCTGAGTTAAAATGAATTGTGAATATTGTGTGATTATGTATGATAATTATAGTTATCATATAAGTATGTAATTACCATATGAATTCAATTCCACAATCTGTTCCCAATTTGCCTGTGGCTCTGGGCAAGCCTCTTCCCCTCTCTGGGCCTTGGTTTTCCCATCTGTACAAGGAGAAAATGGACTAGTCCAAGAACTGGACTAGACACTTGCTAATGACTGACACTGCTAGGTCCATCATGGAGGCATCTGAGCTCAAGCTGTTCCTTGCATCCTGGAATGATAGTTGCATATCAGCCCCTCTGATCCTCTTTCAGCTCTTTGGCCACGCTGCCTCAGGACCTTTGCACATGCAATTTTCTGTGTCTGGAAGTCTTACCTCATTCCCCAGACTATACCAAGTGCCTTGTCTTACATTCACATTGTTCCCTGTATTTCCTATAAAACGGAATACAGTTTGTGACCTGCCCTGTGAACTGCCTGATTTTGACTTTGTGGCTATTTGACACATGTCTATCTCTTCCACAGGGCTATGAACTTGTAAGTCCAGGGCCCCTGACTGCTCTTTTCACTGTGATTCTAGCATTCCACAGGGTACCTGGTCTATAGCAGCCATTCATGAAATACCTGTTAAACGGAATAAATGAATGCTATTATCACTTTATTTGAAGCCAAGAGGCTCTCTGAGAAGGTTGGAGAACCCAGTTCTGACCACCCCAGAAAGGGAAAGGTCAACAGCCTGTGCAACTCCCCTGCTGGCCTTCGGCTCTGAGCGGGGACCCCTCCTCGGAATTGCTCCCTGCTCCTTGCCGGAGAGAGGCTCCTGTCTTGGGGAGGTGCCCCTTACCGTGGGAGGAGGCTGTCCTTGTCCTCATTGCCCTCTTGACCCTGTAAACCAGGGCTGAGGCGCCCTGTGAACTGCCTGAGGACATGAGCCACTTTGGTGCTGGGGGTCAGGGGCACCTCCAGGGTATCTTTGATAAGCCAGGCCACCTGGATCTTTGCCACTGTGGGAGTCTGCAGAGAGAGAAAGCTCCATAGGCATGGGCACACACATGCATACCTGGAATTCAAATGTGTGCACATAAATATGCACACACATGCACTTACACAAATACCCACACTAAAAATAAAAGATGCTCACGTACACATATACACCAGTCGCTTACTCACAGATCATACCTTGTCCACATACATGACGCCCCTACAGTGTGCATACACAGACACAGGCACAGAAACATGCGTGTAGATGCATTCATACTGATACACACAACAGGAGGGCATGAAATGCACCTACGAACACACGCACATTGGTTTATAAAATACTCATCCCCCATGCACATCATGCACAGCGCGACACAGGTCAATTTCTCTGTTTGGGACTCTAATAAGGAACCTGTTCAGGATTCCTCCCAGGAGCACTCAATATTCTTGGAAAGCCCTTTCCTTCTATTACCCCTTCCTGGTCCAAATCACCCCACACCCCGCAAAGCGACTCCCACTTTCCCAACCCTCCGCCAGGCACACAAAGGGCTGCCTAAAATGGGGCAAGGAAGACAGCTTCTAGAAGTCCCTGCACCACGCCATTTCCCTATCCTCAGCGCTGTCATCTCCCCGGTTTCTAAGACACCTGCTTCTCACTCTGCGGTGGGGCCTGCGCGACCCCTGGTGGCTGCAACCGGAAGCGCAATGGCAGAGAATACCCGGAGGATGCGGGAGCGCTAGGTGCCCTCCCGCCGCCTCTTTCTCCCCGCATCTGGGGTTGGGGTGTGAGCGGGCACTCACCGCCTCGGGGCCATCCCCCGCCTTGTCCCTGTCTGCGTGTGACCTTCGCAGCCAGGTTTTGAGGCCCGCGTCGCAGAGCTGGGGGCGCCTGCTACTGCTGTCGTTCAGGTTTCGCACCTGGGCGACCAAGAAAGAGGAGACCTGGTCGGAGAGAATCGCGTCTTAGCGGGAGCACGGGGCTGCCGGCAGAGGCAGAGCCCGCCAGTCCCTGTGGCATCTTCCTTGTCCCGGCACCGCACACGGAGTTGCCAATACATATTTGTTGAACTTGGAACTGAAGCACTAGTTTGGTGGGAAGAGAGGGGCCATTTGGCCCCTAAAGAGGGCCATGGAGTAGGGGACTCGGAGAGCCCACCCTTGGCTTTGGCTGGAGGCTCCCACACCTGCTGTGGCATGGCTGCTCATGGGCACACTCAGGCAGGGATGTCCCCAAACACACCTGGAGTGGGCTAATGCTCGGAGAATCCCCAGCCAGCCCTGCGTTGGCAAATTCCCACAGGGACCCATACTCCTCTGGAATCAGAAGCCGGCAGAGGGAGTGACCCTGAGAATGAGGAGCATGTGCTCTGGGGTCTGACAGGCCTGGTTCCATTCTGGGCCCCTCTGCTTACTGGCTCTATGTATGATGCCTGAACAGGATGATACACATGGAGGAAGAAGGAGGGGGAATTCTCCCATTTTGTGTATCAACATCTATGTTGCCTAAAACTTTTACAGCAAGAAGGCATGTAGGCGTTTCTTGACTTTAAAACTCCCTTCAATAAAAAGTGTTATAATCAAACTAGAGGCCCAGTGCATGAAATTTGTGCACTGGTAGGGTCCCTAGCCTGGTCAGCAATCAGGGCTAATCAGATTCCCTGCCTCCCCACCTCCTCCTTCCCTCGCTCCCTCAGGGCCCTGCTGCCACCACTGGTCACCCGCCATGTTCCACGCCACCCCCTGGTGGTCAGCACACGTCATAGCGAGTGATTGAACTCACAGTGCCTGCCTCCCCCCCCCCTCCTTCCCTCGCTCCCTCAGGGCCCTGCTGCCACCACTGGTCCCCCGCCATGTTCCACGCCACCCCCTGGTGGTCAGCACA
>NW_005359397.1:2492921-2493121 GCF_000412655.1 Myotis brandtii | reverse complement strand
GTATGTGGATGAAACCAAAACACTGGTCGGATCTAGGAAGGCAGGGAGAGTTAAGGCAGAGGCATAGAAATTGCCCTTCCCCTCTCTCGTCAACCCATGTCTATGGCCTTCTTTTTCTTTTTTTCTTTTTTTCTATTCTGGGCCAGCTTTAGCTCTGAGGCTGCTGAAAGCAGGTTTCTGGCCTTTACCTGTATTTGATA
>NW_005359397.1:2448106-2492816 GCF_000412655.1 Myotis brandtii | reverse complement strand
AGGCGGGGAACGTTGGAGTCCGCAGTCACTGGAGCAAGCAAGCCTCCCTGTTCGCTTCAGTGCATGGCTGCCGGCCACCATCTTGGCTGACAGTTAATTTGCATAAGGATATGCTGATTAGCCAATGGGAAGGGTAGCGGTCGTACGTTAATTACCATGTTTCTCTTTTATTAGTGTAGATAGATGTGTTTTAGTAGCCACATGACCTCAGAGAGCTGAAGGGGCACAGAGAAGGCAGGAACTATGGGCTGTAGGTACAGGCCTATATGGGGGAGTGGCAGGGGTTTTCCATAGGGTTGACTCTTGAACTAGGTCGGTGATGGCAAACCTTTTGAGCTCGGCTTGTCAGCATTTTGAAAAACCCTAACTTAACTCTGGTGCCGTGTCATATATAGAAATTATCTATTGCAGTGATGGCGAACCTTTTGAGCTCGGCGTGTCAGCATTTTGAAAAACCCTAACTTAACTCTGGTGCCGTGTCACATATAGAAATTTTTTGATATTTGCAACCATAGTAAAACAAAGACTTATATTTTTGATATTTATTTTATATATTTAAATGCCATTTAACAAAGAAAAATCAACCAAAAAAAATGAGTTCACGTGTCACCTCTGACACACCTGTCATAGGTTCGCCATCACTGAACTAGGTCTTGAAGAATAAGCAGAGGGTCAACACCAAAAAAACAAGCAACCCAATTAAAAAATGGGCAAAGGACCTGAGTAAACACTTCTCCAAAGGTCATACAGATGGCCAATAGACATATGAAAAAATGCTCAATATCACTAATCACTAGAGAGATGCAAATTAAAACCATCCTATATAATAAAAGCCTAATATGCTAAGTGCCCGGTCGTTCGATTGTCCATTCAACCAATCAAAGCATAACATGCTAATGATATGCTAAGGCCACTCAACTGCTCGCTATGACATGCACTGACCACCAAGGGGCAGATGCTCTGACCAGTAGGTTAGCTTGCTGCTGGGGTCTGGCTGAATGGGACTGAGCAAGATGGGCCGGACATGCTCTGGAGTCCTCCCGCAGTCCCTCCCAGGCTGGCCAACCTTCTGAGTCCTTCCCCAGACCCAATTGTGCACCAGTGGGGTCCCTCAGCCTGGCCTATGCCCTCTTGCAATCCAGGACCCCTTGAGGGGATATTGGAGAGCTGGTTTCAGCCTGATCCCGCAGGCCAGGCCGAGGGACCCCACTGGTGCATGAATTCATGCACTGGGCCTCTAGTCTATATATATAAAAGGCTAATATGCAAAATGTCCCCTTGGGACTTTGACAGGAGTTCAATTGCTCGCTATGATGTGCACTGACCACCAGGGGGCGGCACAGAATGAAGGATGGCCCTAGCCGGCAGCCAGAAGGCCCTGATTGGCCCTGATCGCCAGCCAGGCCTAGGGACCTACCATTACATAAATTTCATGCACTGGGCCTCTAGTAATGAGACATCACCACATGCCTGTCAGAATGGCTACCATCAATAAATCAGTAAACAAGTGCTGTCGAGGATGTGGAGAAAAGGGAACCCTAGTGCACTGTTGGTAGGAATGTAGTTTGGTGCAATTACTGTGAAAAACAGTATGTAAGTTCCTCAAAAAATTAAAAATGGAACTGCCATTTGACCCAGTGATTCCACTTAGGGAATTTATCTGAAGAAACCAGAAAACACTAATTCGAAAGCATATAAACACCCCTATGTTCATTGCAAGATCTGGTAGCAGCCCAAGTGTCCATCAGTAGATGAGTGAATAAAAAAGCTGTGGTACATTTACACAATGGAATACTACTCAGCCATAAAAAGAAGGAAATCTTACCCTTTGCAACAGCATGGATGGACCTGGTGAGTATTGTGCTAAGTGAAATAAGCCAGTCAGAGAAAAACAAATGCCATATGATTTCACTCATATGTAGAATCTAATGAACGAAATGAATTAACAAGCAAAATAGAGGCAGATTCATAGAGAGCAGGCTGACAGCTGTTGCTGGGGTGTGTAGAGCACTGGGGGTGTTGCAGGGGTTGAACAGAAGAGAAAAAAACTCATGGACATGGACAACAGTGTGTTAATTGCTATGGGGGGTAGGGGGAATTGTAGAAGTGTATGGGGGGATAAATGATGATGAAAGGAGACTTGATTTGGGGTGGTGAACATACAATACAGTGTACAGATTGTGTTTTGGAATTGTACACCTGAAGTATAATATTGTTAACAAGTATCACCCCAATAAGTTCAATAAAAAGAAAAAACAAAGAAAAGAAAAAGAATAAGCAGAGGTTACCAGTTTCCATAAGTAAAAACTCAGAGGTGTGAAGTGCAGGCTGAGTGAGGAGAACCAGCTGGCATTTGGTGCGTTTAGAACACAAAGGGGCACCTGGGTGCGATGAGGGAGAAACTGAGAAGAGTCAGAGAGCTTCACTTTCTGGTTTCTGGAATTGAAAATTATCTTAATAACTTTATGGGTGGAGGGAAGAATAGGAAGAAGGAAGGAAGAAAGGAAGGGAGGAAGGGAGGGAGGGAGGGAAGAACGGTAAGTGGATCATGGATAGATCGATTGGTGGGTAGGTGGATGGATGAATGCATGGATTGGTTGGTGGGTGAGTGAGTGGGTGGATGGATGGATGGATGGATGGATGGATGGATGGATGGATGGATAGATGGATGGATGCATGCATGGATGCATGGATGCATGGCTAAATGGTAGATGGATGGATGCATGGGTTGGTGGGTGGGTGAGTGAGTGGGTGGATGGATGGATGGATGGATTAGTGAGTGAGTGAATGGGTGGATGGCTGGGTGGGTGACTAAATGGAAGGATGAATGGAGAGATGGAAGGAAGAGGCTACACATTTCTAAGGGAAGTGGCCTGAGCAGCAGTGCTGGGCAGTGCTATCTTGCACCCATGGGAGTCTCAGGTGCTGCAGGGTTCTTAGTGTTTCTGTTCCATCCCCCAACTGTCAGCAGGCCTTGCATGTCCACACCACAGAGGGACCTCTTTCCCTACCCCTGCCCCTTGTCCTTGCTTTGGATTGTTACACAAGGCAAGGCTCATAGGGAAAGCGGGTGTCTTGGTTATCTGGCTCAGGCCTCTGTCTTAGTCAGGCCCTGTGTCCATAAGCCTGTGGTGGAACAGGGGTGAGGGTGGCTTTTTCAACATCATTAAAGCTTTGAGGTGAAGGAATCATTTGTGGGAGCTCAGGGAACACCCTTAACCTGGGGTAGACCAGATGGCCATAGATTGGCTGGGAGGTGTGGGAGTGTGGACACCTTTTGGACAGTAAGGCAGGGGAAAAAGAAGACATAGATCATACATAGGAGCCAACAAAGGTCCCAGAAGAGACACAACTAGGATCTGAAAGGACAGTACCCACAATCATGGATGGCAGGGACAACAGGGCAGCTGTACTCAGAGGAGAAAAAGGGCCTGTGCCTACTACCCAGATGGACAGTGTGTCCCCTTCCCTCACAGTTGGCCCACAGCACTCACCATCCAGAGCAGGTCCTGGTAGTGCACCATCATCTGTACCACCTCGGCGGCCCCCTCTGCCAGCTGCTTTTCCCTGCCCTTGAGGAGTTTGGGGGGCTGCCCTCGGTGAAGGAAGAGATTAGGGGCCATTACCGTGGAAACATTCCACAGTGTCATCTTGTTGCTCTGCTCCTGGGCCACCACCTTCCTGAGGAATTCCAGGAGTGCCTGTGGAAGGGCACAGAACTTTCTTCAAATCTTAGCACACCCCTCGTGTGCCCTACCTTCCCCAGAACATCCTGCTGTGCTACTTGGGGGCCTTGCAAGGAGCCAGGGGCTGGAATAAGGGTTTTAGTTTCAACTTTGCCATCAGCACACTCTGTGACCTCTGTCTGTTTCTGACAAAACATGGCCAAAACTTTCCCCCTTCCCTGCTCCCTCAGAGGCTAATGAGACATCCGGGTCAAACTTCAACTTCCAGGCAGAAAAGAGCCACCACTCTGGGGAGTGGGTATTTTCCTGGCAAGCCCAACACAGTTCCTTCACCTGGATCTGGGGTGTCTGAATCTGCCCAAAAGGCAAGGGAAAGAACAGGGAAGCAGAGACAATGGGAAGGAAGGGAGATGGCGGTAACAGCTGCCATTTAGTAAGTGTTCTTTGTGTTCCTGGTCCCTTAGCTAGCACCTTACATGCATTGATCATCTCATTTAATTCCCACAACTCTCTAAAGTAGGTTCTACCATTTGTACCCATTACACAGAGAAGGAAAACTGTGGCTTGGAGAATGTGCCCAAGGCCACATAGACATTAAGGATGAACAGAAGGAGGGAGGATAGAAGGATGGAAAGATGGTTGGATGGATGGATGGATTGATGGATGGATGGATGGATGGATGGGTGGATGGATGGATGGATGGATGGATGGATGGGTGGTTGGTGGATGAGGGGGGATGGAAGGAAGGAAGGGAGGAGGGAGGGAAGAAGGAGGATCGGGGGAGGGAGGAAATGTATTAAACACTTGCTAAGTACCACATCATCTACTCTGTGATTCCTTCTGTATTAGCTCTTGTGTTCCACAAACAATCACACAGATGGTATTATTAGCCTACATTTACTAAAAAGGAAACAAATTAAAGAGGCTGTCTCTTCAACAAAGCTGAGGCACAAGGCGTGATGGTCACTTGAGCCCAGGTCTATCTGGTTATAAATACTCCTTTAGGGCCTCCTGTGTCCACATCAGGCAAGGGTTCCAGTAGACCTGGGGTCTCCTCACAGCCACACCCTAGCGGTATGTCTTGGATTTGACCCAAGGACAGCCAGGAAGGTGCTGGGACCTAAGCCCGGGCTGCACCCCAGCCCCAGCCCCCAGTCCTGAATACCCGTTCCCATAATACACAGTGGGAGTTCCCCAAGTGAGTATTTCCCAAACTAGTGTTCCACAGAACATCATGCAATGCAATGCTTTCCATAACAAAAGAGGTCCCTGGACACCTGACTCAGGAACTGCTACACACTCTAGTCCCACCCAGACATTCGCAAAGCCTTGGCATATCAATGCTCTGAGAAGTCCTGTAGGAAGGGATGATCTTAACCTTACTTCACTGACTCAGTGTCCACCCATCTTATCTGGGCAGAGAGCCTTCTCCCTGGGACCAACAATGATGTTGGGCAGTGCACACTCCAGTGAGCACCATGTCCTCTCAGGGCTCATCTCCTTTCTTTAGGGAAAAGGTCTCAGGAAAGACGAGGCCGTCACTGTTGGTCATCACTGCACCCCAGCTCCTGGCAGAGTTGTTGAATGAATGAATGAACGGGCACACTTGGAGCCATTACTGTGGCTGTGGGCTGAGGTGACAGAGTGGAGGCAGCTGGAGGTAGCTTTCACCTTCAGGGCGTTCCTGTTGGGTTCCGGGAGAATCAGGATGAGCAGGTGGAGGGCCTGCAGGCGCTGCCTCAGGTCAGGGATGTCTGAGGGAAGAGGGCAGACTTGGTCTCAGTCTCTCAGTGAGGCCAGAGACTCTCCCTTAGTCTGAAGCCCCCTTCTTGGGGGAGGAGAGATTCCAAAAAACCCTTCTTTTAAAAAAATGTTTTTTTTAAACATTGATTTGAGAGAGAAAGAAAGGGAGAGGGAGAGAGATAGAGATAAGAACAATAATGAGAGAGAAACATCGATTGGCTACCTCCCACAACTCCCTACTGGGGATCAAGCCCACAACCTGGGCATGTACCCTGACTGGGAATCGAACCAGTGACCTCTTGGTTTATGGATCAACACTCAACCAACTGAGCCACACCGGCCAGGGCAGGAAACCCTTCTTTATAAGGCCTTGAACTGTTTCCTGGGCTAGTGTTAGCTCAGACAGAGCCCCAACCAGTGCTGGTCTTGAGGCTCGCTATACCGTGTGAATAAAAAATAACACACACATGTGCATGCACACACACACATACACATGCACATACAGACACCCAGACATGCAGCCTGAGAGGTATATCCCAGGGTCAGAAATGCAATTGGTTCGCCTCGTCACACTGCACACGCACACTCATGCACATTCACAGACAACACACACATACATGCACACACACACAATACACATGCACATGTACACACATGCACACACATACTCACACACACACATGCCCTTCCTCTCCCATCAGGCAGGGATCAGGTAGTCCCATCTTCCCACCACCTTCCCTCCCAGGCCATCAAAAGCTCTTCTCCCAAATGCAAAGGGCCGGGACACTCACTGGGCACCACGGCGAAGGCCGGCAGGTACTCAGCAGTGAGCAGAGGTGCCGGCAGCTCCCGGATAAACCTTTTGAGCAAATCGGACGCATCATTGTGGTGAACCTCGTCCCAGCTAAACAGGCCAGTGTAGAAATCTCTCTCCAGCCTTTGTTCCAGCCCCTGGAGAAAAGAGGGGCACTAATGAGAAGTTGGCTCAAGGCTCCAGGAAAAGTTGCTCCACCACTTCTCTGGGCCTCAGTTTCCTCAACTGCAAAATGGGGACAATAATAGCACTCTTCTCATAGGAGTTTTGTGAGGATTAAATGGCCTAATGTGTGTAAGTCACTCAACAAATGTCGACAGTCTCAAGCCTATGCTATATTGTGCCACCTCTAGCCTTTCAAACCCTCTTGAATTCCAGACCCAAACAGAGACCAACAGGCCGTGAACTGGATTCTCTTCAGGATTAACGCACACGTGCGGATGCTGGGAGATGCTACTTCAGTGAGGTGGGGGAAGCCAAGCCATTACCTTGACCCTGGCCTGCGATCCAGGCACTCTGAGAATGCCTTCCATGTCCAGCCCCCTCTTTTCCAAACAGGACAGCAGCTGTGAGAAAAAGAAACCACCACTTAAACCAGCAACCACTGAAAAGTGGGATTCAAACTGGTGTGTTTGTGTCCCAAAAAAACAAGGCAGAGAGAGGCAAAGAATGGCTTTCTTGGCCACTCCCATGAGCCATTGTTCTGTGAGCTTTTTTTTCCTAAATATGCATTTTTCTCATTCAATCTCTAATAAGAGAATACTGTTATTCTAACCCCACTTCACAAACACTGAAAGGCAGGCTCAGAGAGGCTCAAAAATCCGCCCAAGTCTCAACTAGCATGTGTCAGAGCCAGAATCGGAACCCAGGTCTCCTGATTCTGAAGTCCACATCGTATCTCCCAGGCCAGCCATCAGGGTGCCCAGGGCCAGCCTCTGGCTGGCTAACTGAGCTCAATCTGGGGACAACTTACAGCTTGAAGTACCAGCGGCACCTGGGTGCTGGGGAGGGCTTTGCGGTCAGCTTCCAGCAGGGCTTCAAGGGGCACCCCAAAAAGGCGAGTTTCTGCGGGAAGTCCAAAGAATAGAAGGGGTGTTTCACTTCCTGGAATGACAGCTGGGCTCCAGCCTGCAACATCTCCTGGGCGACTAGAATCAGACTCCTTTCCCTGTGTGAGGCCTGAGCTCTGGAGGGTGGCTGAGCTCAACCTGCTCTCAAGCAGAACACGAGGCCTCAGCAATAATGAGAACATTCGATGCATCACAGAGCAGAACGTCTCAGCTGGATAAAGAGGCGTTGAAAGAAAAGGTGCTGCTGCCCCGGGGAGCACTGGGTGCCAAGTGTAACAGTGGTCTGGGGAGAGGATTTTGCTCAGCAGGGATGGACCAAGTTCCAATGAAATGTACTTCCCAGGTCTTCTCAACCATCCTGCCTTGCAGGCTTCTCAGAGAAACTCATCTTTCCAAGTCAACTCAGCAATGTTCTTCCTTCTCATTCACTTGCCTAGCCCTTTCTCTACCAAACCCCTTCTCCTGGTCTACCCATCCATCATCCTCTTGTCTTTATCAAGAAACAAACAAAAAATTGCAATGCGTCATGTTGACAATGATGCAGTAAGATGAACAGTCTCATACACTATTGAAGGGTAATATATACCCAGAACGTCACCACTATATTCTAAAACAATCTAAGATGCATTCAAAGTTGAATGTGCAGCAATGAGCCCAATCTGGGGACACCCACCAACATCTGAGAAGAGTAAACAATTGTTGATTTAAGTCATGAGTTTTGAGGTTGCCTGTTATATAGCACTATTGTGGCAATAGCTGAATGAGACGAAAACTCAGAAATGTCCATAGTTCTATACTATAAAGTGAAAAGGGGTTTATATACATGGGGTGGGAGAGGAAGATGATACTCTAAAAGCGAATAGTGCTTACATCTGAATTATATTTTTCCTTTTTGGATTTTACTCAAATTTCCTACAGTGAGCAGGAACTGTTTTCAGATGCAGAACAAGTACATAGAACTGAAGGAAATAAAGCAGCTAAGCATATTCTGGTGCAAGATTCCCCACGCAACTCGCTCAATGAGAAAGCCAGGACGTTAGTCACAGGGCTTTGAAGTGCTGGACTGCTGACCTGCTGCCTTCTGCTTCCCCGCCTTGCTCCTCTTCAGGTCCAAGCCCAGGACGTCGCAGAGCGCAGTCAGCTCGATGAGGGCCAGGGCGGCGATCTTCTTCAGGTCCTGCGAGGACAGGTCTCCAATCCTCGTCAAGCCAAGTCTGCCTTTGGGGATCCTAAACTTCTAGGGAGGGAAGCAGAGACAAGCAAGCCAGATGTCCTGTAAGTGTGTTGAGGCCTTGCCCCCATCCCATCCCACCCCCAGGCGGTTAGAGGGAGAAAGAACAGAGTGGATGAGAGCCCCTGCTTCATCCCAGGTTCAAGTCCCACCTCCACCTGACCTCCACCTCACATTGTGAACCTCTAATTCCCCATTTGTAATCATACAACAGTGCTTACCTCATAGTTTTTGAGGGTAAAATGGGCTAAGGGGTATAAAGGGTGCCAAGCACATAACAGTAATGGGAAGCTCTCTTTACTGCCTGTATTCCAACCTGGGGGCTGGAGGAGAGGGATCACCCCATGGGCCTCTTATTTTGCTTCTATTCTGATCTTTTGTTGCTCTTCCTCGCCCCACCTATCCCTATCCTTGCTCTGCCATACCCCAACCCAATGCTCCTCTTCCTCAGTATTGATTGAAAAAATAAATGATGCTCGACCGCGCCATCTAAAGGCAAGAATGGGGATCTACAGGCATATTCCGCTGCGCCCCTCCCCACCCCCATCCCCCTACTGCCATAGGTGAAAAGTCGAAAACCGCAAGAGGGAGGGGCAAATGTGTTTGGTATTTGCCTGGAGGACTTGACCAGATTATGCCCCAGTGCCCATTCGAGTGCTAAGGGAAAGGAAGCGTGCTGTGGTTGTAGGTCGTAATGTTATGGCTATCAGACAGCCCGTGCTTGCTCTACGGTGCATAGAGCCAAACTTCCTGGGTTCAAATCCTGACTTCACCTGTGAGTTTGGGTAAATAATTTTACCTTTCTGTGTGTCCATTTTCTTACCTGTAAAGTGGGGCTAATAACAGTATCCACTTCACAGGGTTTTGGGGGGAGATTAAATTTGATAAAGTGATAAAACACAGTGCCTGACAAAGTAAGTCCTCAATTATTATAACTATCACTATTTTTTAAGTATTTACACAATTGCCGTTAACATAACAGATGAAATTAAATCATGTATGTATAGTATTTGGTATATGCCCGGTCTATGGTAAAAGGTCTATATGTGGTATCTTCGGCATTATTATTATCATTCATAGTTTAATGGGAAAATCAAATCATCAAGGATAGAAGATATGATAATGTTGAACATTAATTATCTATGATGCTTTAGAAATAGAAAGTCAGTCTTTAAAAACTTCGACATACCATGATTACATAAGAGACTATCACTGGGAGAAACCAGGTGAGTAGCACATGGGAACTCTCCTTGTGACTCTAAAATTATTTCAAAGTAAATAGAAAAATCCTATTTGCATGAATGAAAGCACCTTCACACTGCAGTAGAGGTTACTGCACTTTCCCTAAGGAGTAGAGAGGAATGGTCAGCGGGGGCCTGGCCCCAGCCCCATGGGCAGCATCCTCACCGGCAGGGACCCCTTGCTCCAGGCACAGGTGCCTCCCGGGCGCTGCCTGCCCCTCTGCAGGAGCAGTGCGGCCTGTTCCGAGTAGGCGGTGTCCATGTGGAAGGCGTGCTCCATCCCAGCCTGTGCCTGCGGCCCCTCAGGCTCTGCTGCTGCTGCTGCTGCTGCGGGAAAACAGGACAGAGAGGCAGTCAGCACCTGCCGCCTCCCTGCCTCCTGCCCAGAGCCCCAGGGAGCAATTTCTCAGGCTTTGGCCCTTCTCAGTAGCGACTGCCTAAGACCAGGGGGCTGAGATCGTGACCCCAGAAGCAAGTTCTTAAGCTGAGGACTCAAGCCCTTTGCCCCAAGAAGTGATTTCCCAGGATCAAAACCCCAGGACCAAATCAATACCGTTAGGGATCAGATCCATTGCCCCAGGAAGTAATTTCCTGCTGGCCCATTGCCCCAGGAAGTAGTTTCCTGCTAAGGCCCATTGCCCCAGGAAGTAGTTTCCTGCTAAGGCCCATTGCCCCAGGAAGTAGTTTCCTGGCTAAGGCCCATTGCCCCAGGAAGTGGTTTACTGGCTAAGGCCCATTGCCCCCGGAAGTAGTTTCTAGCTAAGGCCCATTGCCCCAGGAAGTAATTTTCCAGGCTAAGGTCCATGGGTCTGCTGGGAAAACCCACTCAAGAGCCAACCTTGTCCCTTGGGGTTTCTTCCTACTGCCCTGGAGCAGGGAAGGCACGGAACCAGCAAGAGGAGAAAAACACTCAGAGGTGTGCACCTTCCTTACCTCACAGAGCAGCCCTGTGCAGCCTGGAGGACTCCCAGGGCCCAGGAAAATGAAGGCCACTTACCTGGAGGAGACTTAGGGCTCCCGGAACTGAGCAGGGTCCATTTCATACCTGAATCCCCATTCTCTGAAGGCATTTCCTAAACAAATTACAGACAATTTCCAATTAATTCTATTTCCCAACCCTGGGAAATAGAAGCCATTAGTGACCCCGTCTTCACGGATGGAGCAGCTGAAGCGCAGAGATCTTGCCCCAGACCCCAGGCTGCTGTGTGTGTGTGTGGAGGGGGGGGGAGCGCTGGCCCAGGCCTCTCTGCCTTCAATGCCTATTGCATTAAGCACATGTCATGCCACTTCTGGGGGGGGGGGGGGGGGGGAGGGGGCGCTGGCCCGGGCCTCTCTGCCTTCAATGCCTATTGCATTAAGCACGTGTCATGCCACTTCAGCAAGTACAAAAGAAAGAATAAAATGCCCGTAACCTCTCAGGTTACAAGTGTCGGCAGTATATACAACTGATAAAAACATATTATAATTGTCCTGACAATAGTTATATATAGAGAGAACCTAAGCTTTCAGGCCCAGGCAAGCACACATGGTGGCAACAGGAAATGCACACACAGCGGGCAGCCCTGCCTGCAACCTGGGGACACAGTGGCCTGCAGGCACCCGCCAACACAGCCTTGCAGCAGGACCAGCTTCACTGAGGATGTGAATGGGCCCAGCAGACAGGGCCTGCAGTCACCCTTGTGCTGCTGACTTACCCCTGCCTTGAAGCCCCCAAAGATGTCCCTGACATCTCTAACAGGTGCCTTGGGGCGTCTTCGTGCCGAGCGGGCGTAGATGTCCAGCCGGCGGCGCACAGCGGCCACCTGGGTCTGTGTGAGGGTGGACAGGAGCCCCCGGTGATGACTGTCCAAGCCCAGGCCACCAAGGAGGTCCGACAGGCCTGTGTCCTGCAGCCACTGGGATTCAGTTTCTCCTTCTGCCAATAGAGGGAGACCATCCAGATAAACACACACAACTACACTCTCCGCCACACGCACTAACCGAGTCACATGCAGAAACACACACTCAACCTGAGTGCAAGAAACACCCACACATCTGACCACGAGACTCACTAACACCAACCACACTCTTCAATGTGGAGAAGACCTAACAAAATATCAGAGAACTTGGGGGGCATGGATGGCATTAACCAGTATCTGGATTTAAACCTATACAATCATATTCTCTTGGAAACAGCAGGCTGAGGAGGGGCGCCTGCATGTTCTGCATCTGGAATGTAGCCAACGACTCACTCCCCCTCCCAAATCTGACAGAGATCACACAGGGTCACATGGGCCCAGCGTGGAGAGCACGGGCAAGCAGCTGCTGTCCCTTGGAAAGTCTCACTCTATTCAAGACCTTATCTGTGTTGGAATAATCCCCTCAACTGTGCTTTGTAAGGAAACGGTCATGGTCTTACAGCAAAACCATTCTTCCAAACTGTGGGGTGGTGTTGAGACTGCAGGTCCCTGGGTCCCACCTCCAGAGATTCTGCCCTAGGAGTTCAGGCTCAGGACCTGGGAACCTGCACTTGAACTCCCGCCTTCCCGCCTTCCTGCCCAGATGATTCTAATACAATGGAGTCTTCAGATCACACTTGGGAAACACTGGTGAGTTCCGTCTTATTATGGGGAAAACGGACGAGAACTTGGGGAGGAAGCTGTACCCATGTGCGAGCTGCTTGCTGGGGTGCCCAGTTTGACCAATTAGTTAACCAAGTGCTGGTGGTTCAAAATATCCGAACTGCTTTCACGGCAGGCAGCCTGAGCTGTGGCATGCACAGACGTTTCCCCATCGCATCCCCCATGCACTTGGGAACCAAACAAACGCTGCCAGGGTGGCCACAATGTTGTGGGTCCTCCCCTGACCTGTGCCAGCTGGTGAAGGCACCAATCCCACTGTGATGCCAGGACCTGCTTCTCTCCTCTCACCACGGGATCTCTTCCAAACACCAGTGTTTCCTGAAGGTATCCCAGGAGATCTGAGTCTCCCCCATGACCACACATGCTGTACACCATGGGCTAGCACAGCTGACTCATAGGCCAAATCCAGGTTTCTGTGCCCATGCCCTTTCATTCCCTCACTCATCGAACACGTGAGAAGGAGTACAAGAATGGGCTTGGCTCTGTTCTAGGCCTGAGGGTATAGCAGCGATGGGCAATGGCCCAGACCTCTTGGAGCTTACATTCTACTGGGGGACACAGACAAAGCACAAATAAATGCACTGTGTCATGTCAGGTGCGGGGATGTGCTCTAACGATAAATAAGGTGGGTCAAGGGGCTAGAGAGTGAGGGGCGGGGTGCTGCTTTACTTAAGGAAGTCAAGATTTCCAAGGAGGTGACATTTGAGCCCAATCCTGATTGGAGAGAACAAACCAGGCAGATCCCTGAGGGAAGGGCGTGCCAGGCAGAGGGAACAGTGAGGACGAAGGCTCAGAGGCTCGAGTGTGCTTTCCTGGTCAAGGAAGCAAGGAGGCCTGAGTGGAGGCAGAAGTGGAGACATAGGAAGATGGTGGGAGGGCACGAGGCAGAGGGGCCTGGGGCTGATTTTGTAAAGCCTTGTAACCTGTGATGTGTAGGTTCTGCATGTCCCCAAACTCTTTGACACACACCCCATTAAGAGGTGGGTCTAATTCCCTCCCCTGGGATATGGGCTGGGCGCAGGAAAACAGGGTGTAGCAGAAGTGCCTCTGCCTGCCTTCCAAAGCCGGGTCATGAATGGCGAGCTGGCTTCTGCCTCTTCTCTCTCACTGTCTCTCTCTGTCTCTCTGTCTCTCTCTCTCCTCCCGCTCTTGGGACCCTGTTGCTTAGCTGTAAGGAAGCCCAGGCCCACACAGAAGCAAACAGTAGGCATTACAGTCCTAGATGAGGCCCAGCTGACGTCACAGCCACCACCAGACTCAGAAGTGAGAAATCCTTTGAGACGACTCCAGCCCTGGCCACCATCTGATTGTAGTTCCACGGGAGCCCCAGAGTGAGGACCGCCCAGCTGAGCCCTGCCGGCCCCTAGAACTGTGACACTGTCAGAATAATGATAGCTGCTTTACACCGCTCAGTTTGCAGCGGTTGATTATGCAGTAATGGATAACAGATACGCTGAGAGAGGTGGGGACACCTGTGGGATGTTGAGCAAAGGATTTAGGATTCCACTCAAATGTTAGTTCCACGGGGAGACTGCTTTGTGTTCACGGTTGTATCCCTGGTGCCTAAAACAGTGCCTGGCAAGAAAGGGGCAATTATACACGTGTGCTGAGTGACCTAATCTAAGGAGGGACGTCATCTAATTTAGGGTGACAAGGGAGTGAGGGGGGAGCAGGGAGACCAGGGAAGAAGCTACTGCAACAGCCTGAGAGAGATAAAGCCCTTGCATGTATGGTCTGTGCCTGGAGCTTGCACATGTCTCCCCTGCCACAGGGGCCTCCCTCCACCCAGCAGCCCCTGCCAGCACTCCTCACCCTCTGGGGGCCGGCCTTCGCCCCCGCTGCCATCCTCTTCTCTCAGCTCATCCCTCTGTTGGATCCGCTCCACCTCCATCCAAAAGCCATCCAGGGACAAGCTCTCGGCTGAGGACATCCGGGAGTGGGAGCGTTCCGCAGGGCATGCTCGCAGGGGGTTCTTCTGCGGGAGCTGACTCACTGGGCCCGACGAGGGGCCAGAGCTGCAGCAGGCGGGAGGGAGGAGAGAAGTCAGGCAGAGGCCCGCTCACGATGGGGTCTGTCCGGGGCTTGGAGGTTCTCCAGAAACCGATCTGCGGCTCCTGGGAGCTGGGCAAGCTTCCTGAGCAAACTTCCCAGGGGGGACAGACACACGGCCAGGCTCGCAAACTGACCACGTTACCCATCGTCCCTGAGAATCACACGGACACAGATGATGCCCAGAGGGTGGAGAAAGGCCAGGCAGCACCGCTTTGTCCCACCTTCCTGGGCAAGGCAAGCAATCCTGGACCCGCAGAGGGTAGAGTGAACATTGATGAGAGGGAGTTAAACACCAGGAAAATGAGAGGAAATGACAGTGCAGCGCCTGACTCATCTCACTGAATTTCTACCCAAAATGGCAGGTATCTTCTCCCCACCCGCACCCCCTTATCTGTGAGTCTGACTCCCACAGCCCTGGTTTCCCTGTCTCTACCATGTGACCACCTCATCCCCTGCTCTCCAGCCAGATCTGAGCAGACCAAAGTGCCAGTTCACAGAATGCAAAGGAGCAAAAATTAAAAGTAAAAAAAAAAGATGGACCAAATATTAGGTAAGTGCTAACAAAAAGGACAAACATATCAATATCACTTCCAGATTAAGAATTCATTCCAAGGGAGGGAAAGAGAAAATCCACAAAGAACCTACGCCAGCCTCTAACCTGACCCACCCCAGCCTCGTCACAGAAACTGGAAGTAAAGAAAGAGCTGCCGGAAGTGTGAGGTTGGCGGACACGCGTGGGCCTCAGCGTTGGCCATTTCCCTGCAGGAACTGATTTTCCAGTTGCAAGTTTGCAAGTTCCCCAGTCTCTCTCAGACCTCCATGTCTTTGCATAATTTGTCCCCTCTACTAAGGCTGGGCTTCCCCAGTCCCAGCCACACATCCCTTCTACGGCCGATCTGGCCCATGATTGCTGCACTCGAGACGGTCTTAAAATGAGACTAGGGCCCAGCGGGCGTGGCTCAGTGGTTGAGCACTGACTCATGAACCAGGAGGTCATGGTTCCATTCCCAGTCAGGGCACATGCCTGGGTTGCTGGCTCGATCCCTAGTAGGGGACATGCAGGAGGCAGCCGATGGATGATTCTCATCACTGATGTTTCTATATCTCTCTCCCCCTCCCTTCCTCTCTGAAATCAATAAAAATATATTTTTAAAAAATGAGACTTGGAGAGAGAGGGAAAGCATCTCTGAAAGCCAGGCAAATGCAGGAGGTCGTCAGCGTTGTTGGCCAAGGGGTGGGAAAGGGATGTCACCACGAGCCCGAGCCCGGTGGGTGGAGCACAGGGGCGGTGACCACAGTGGCTGCCTTCCCAGCCTCCTTCCCACTCACCCCGCTCTGTGTAGCAGGCATGACCCCACCCCAGCCTCGTCACAGAAACAGGTCCAGGCCGGTTTGGATTAAGAGCCATTGTGTGAGTGCCTGCTCCTGGGGACGGCATTTCTTGGGGGTGACGAACATGTTCTAAGATTGATTGTGATGATGGTTGCGCAACTCTGTGAATATACAAAAAACCGTTGGACTGTACACTTGAAATGGGTCAATTGTATGGTGCATCATTTTCTTATCAATAGAGCTGTTAGTTAAAAACAAAAGTACCAGCCCTGGCCGGCTTGGCTCAGTGGATAGAGCGTCGGCCTGCGGACTGAGGGGTCCCGGGTTCGATTCCGGCCAAGGGCACATGCCTGGGTTGCGGGCTCAGTCCCCAGTGGGGGTGTTCAGGAGGCAGCCGATCAATGATTCTCTCTCTCATCATTGATGTTTCTATCTCTCTCTCCTTCTCCCTTCCTCTCTGAAACCAATAAAGAAATATATTTAAAAAAGAAAAACCAAAAAAAAAAAAAAACCCAAAAGCACCGTTGTGCGCATTCCTCCAGCCACAGGAATTATTCCACAGACGGAAGCACCCGGGCCTTTGGTGGGGATTCTGGGGTACAGACAGCTTGCTCCAGACCTGGCTTACAGTCAGTCTCCTCAAGGAGTGGGCAGTCACACAGGGGGACCCAGGCTTCGGCCAGAGTGGGTGCCACACACAGCAATAGAAAGAAGTGTTAACACTGGGCCCTGGGGGTCCCCCACCCAGGGCATGTTGCCGAAGCACCCTCCTCGGTGTGCGGCGGGGTTCTCACCCACCCCCTGTGACAGGCGCTTGCGTGTTTTCATTTGTATCACAAGTGACCCTGCGACAAGCATCCCTGTGTTTACTGCCGTGGCCCTCTGTGCAGAGGTGACCGTGGAAGAGCGAGTGCCAGAAGCGGGATTGCTGAGCCAAAGGGTTTTTGCCAAATCGTCTTCCAAAAAGGATTGTTCCATTGGAGCTATTTGGTTGTTTTTGTTTGTGTCTGTGGCCCAGGACAGGGAGTTAATTTTGCTCCTGCTGCCTACCTGGCCTTTGTCTTGTGGGGTTCTGTGCCCTGGGGTCCCTGAGGCTGTGTTTTTCCCACAGCTGGAGACCCCATCCATAGATGTCCCCCCAACTTCGGAGGTGGGTTAGTATCGAGGCCAGCCACATGGATGTGGGGCTGCGCAGTCCTGCCCAGGAGGCCTCCGGCGTGGTTAGTGCTCTGCCATCGCCATGTCGAAATGCGTGATCATTTTTGAACAAAGGCCCCGTTTCATTTTGCAGGTGGCCTGTCCCACCAGTACCTCACCCATGCACCCATGTGCCTTTTCCCCAGTGTCCTGCCCACATACTGGGCTCGACTCCAAATTATAAACACTTCCGTCCCCAAACATACGCCGATGTGGTCAAGCAAAGAAATCTCAAGCCTGCCAAGAGCCCAGAGGAGGAGGCCGGGCACACAGCCTGTCCGCAACAACAGCTTGGCCGTCTCCACCAGCAGAAGCTGAACTGGAGACCGATTCCCAGTTCATTATGAAGTTGGCTGTTCCGCTCTATTTATGCTTTTGGGGAAACTGCTTGTCAGCACGCCTCCTGCGAATGTGGTTGCCCCCTGCTGGTGCACAGCTCGGCTTCCTCAGTGGCTTTGTCATTCGCTTGGAAATTACCAGCATCTGCATGCTTTTGTGACACAGCAATAAAAAGAGTGAGTAAACCAAAACAAAAGTGATCAACTGTGTCACCGCTTTCACAGCCAAGCAGTGAGAGGAGGGCGATCGCCTCCAGCACGCCTCCTGCGAATGTGGTTGCCCCCTGCTGGTGCACAGCTCGGCTTCCTCAGTGGCTTTGTCATTCGCTTGGAAATTACCAGCATCTGCATGCTTTTGTGACACAGCAATAAAAAGAGTGAGTAAACCCAAACAAAAGTGATCAACTGTGTCACCGCTTTCACAGCCAAGCAGTGAGAGGAGGGCGACCGCCGCCTTGGGTGAACTTTTTGAGGAGATCAGGTGGGGGCGCAGGAAAAACCAGAAAGGAAATAAAACCCCGACAGTTCTAGAGGCGTCATTGTTCCAAGCCCACATTTTGCAGTGTGGCAACGAGACCCCCATTTAGTCAGAGAATGGGCCTCAGCACATCCACAAAATCTGTTCTGAGCTTCACAAACAACCCACTTTTTTGTTTCAATTTTGATGGGGGATGGTGCCCCTTTGGATGTAACAGCCTATGCCGCGCACAACCTGAGCATCAGTACACAGCAACCCTGCC
Source organism: Myotis brandtii (assembly GCF_000412655.1). Lineage (NCBI taxonomy): Eukaryota > Metazoa > Chordata > Mammalia > Chiroptera > Vespertilionidae > Myotis > Myotis brandtii. Next base: position 2,474,751 of record NW_005359397.1, on the reverse strand, counting down.
ACCTATGAAGCAATCCCATGGGCTGGGGTGGGGGCTGGGCAGAAAAGAGATATGAAAGGCAAACTCTGTGTTTACACTTTTCAGTATCATCTTAACTGAGTTCCTCAAATCTCCATAAGACACCACCAGACGGACTGGCTCACTCAGGGGGCGTGCTCATTCTTGAATTGTTCAGCGACGCTCACCGCATTTCTTCCACATAATTCCACTAGAGCTGGTCTCTGGGTCACAGAACTTTCGAGTGTGACTATTTGTGTTCTGGACCACAACAGTAACAACACTTTGACATATGATGTTACAAGTTAGCTTCCTGACTCAGACCTGGGGCTGGGCCAGGAGACGGAGGAAGGCACGGGGGTGGGTGCTCCCTGCAGCTGGGCCAGGTGGGCGAGAGCCAGAGATGCATGAGCCCTGCTGAGCCGAGGAGCTGCATTCCAGGTGTGGAGACCCGGCCCACAGGCCAGTGAGTCTCAACCCTGAGTGTGCACCTGAACCACCCAGCTGCTTTTCAAACTCCCAGGGCCCAGGCAATGCCCCAGACCAAGGGCAGCAAAAGCATCGGAAATGGGAGCTGGGCACCGGCATTGCTCGGAGCATTGGGCAGCCGACCGCATTGGGCAGCCAGGCTGGGAGGCACTGTGGGGAGCGTCGGTACATGGCTGGGTTCAGAGACCTGCAGAGGAGTTCTCAGGAGTGGGGAGGGAATGGATGGATTGCATCGAAATTCTCACCTGGCACTTCTGGGAGGGGCAGCCTGCATTTCTGAGATGACTGAAGGAGATTAAGGTTCTGCCCATGACCTCTGAGATGACAAATGTACCCGACCGGAAGATCAGGACCAGCCAATCTCTGTGTGGAGTAGCAGAGAGGCCACTCCACTGAAGTTCAACACATTTCAAATAGCTTGCCATCATTTGGACACGAGGAAGTCTCACATTTTAAAACCCGCTAATTCCAATGCTCTCCACCACAATAAAATCAAAAGAGATGATAATCCTGGGCCCCTGTCCCTAAGTGACAACTGGCTGAAGCTGAGTGGTGGTGGTCCCTCGAAACGGGCTTCTGGCTGAGTCGCTTAGTCAGATGTACATACGGTGTTGGCCCGGACAGCTGCCACTAGTCCCTGTGGCTGCTGAGCACTTGGAATGTGGTCAGTATGACTGAGGAGCTGAATTTTTTACTTTATTTCATTTTAACTAATTTCCATTCAATACTGGATGCTTGATTCGGTTACTGGAAAACCTGGATCTGTGGACCCATTCTGCAAATTCTCAGTCCTTGCCCGAGAACTACTGAATGAGAAACTGGGAGTGGGCACAGCAGTCGGGGTTTAAACAAGCCTTCTGGGTGATTCCGAGTCACCCATCTAACCCGCAGCTTCTGAGGGGGTGAGGCAGGATGAGGCCGGGTAGAGGCAGGTGACGACGGTTTGGAGAAGCAGCATGGAAAAGCGGCTGTGGTAGGCAGAATCTGCCCCACCCCAACCCCCCGACCCCGAGTCCCCGCCAAAAAAAGATGCTCAGGTCCTAATCCCTGGAATCTGTGGCTGTTACGTTACATGAGGGGAGGTGGGTTAAGGTTACAGAAGGGATTATGGTTGCTGATCAACTGACCTTGAGATGGGGAGGTCATCCTGGACTAGCTGGTGGGCCCAGTGAAATCACAAGGGCCCTTAAATGGGGGAGAGGGAGGCAGAAGAGTGGAGACCAGAGAGAAGGCAGCGTGAGAAGGGCTCACCTCGCCACTGCTGGCTTTGAGGCTGGAAGGGGGCCTCTGGAAGCGGCACAGCGGGCTCTCCCCAGGTTCTCCAGAAAGAACCACAATCCCGCTAACACCTTGCTTTTAGCCCGGGGAGGCCCATGTTGGCCTTTGGGCCTGCAGAACTCTGAGGGAATACATTTGGATTGTTTAAGACCCTAAATTAGGGCAGCAATACAAGACATTTGGCACAGTGGCCAAGGGCCCAGGCCCTGGCGTCAGACTGTGCAGGTCTGCGTCTGTCTTCTCGATGTGTGAGCCTGGGAAAGTATCTTAGCCTTCCCTCCCCACCCTACAGAATGGGAGTGCTGATGACGATAATTGTATATACAAGGTTGTGAGCATGCAATGTATGCAAAGCATTTGCCCCATAGTAAGTGCCCTATCAGATACTTAAAAGCAACACTGTGTCCCAAGCAATTATGAGGCCAACAGCCCAACAGACAGAGCAGTGACCAGGGTGGGATGGGGTTGAGCAGAACAGGCTCCCTGGAGGAGGTGATGTTGGAACCCAGCTTTTAAGGAACATCAGAGAGGAAGGGAGATTGCAAAGCTCACAGGAAGGGGAAGAGGTCATGATGGTGGTAAGTACAAAAGAATTTCCCCTGGTGGATAGGAGCCTGCATTGGGGTTTGATGGGAATGAAGCCCAGGAGAAATGAGGGGTGGAGGGAATCATCCCCCCAAGCAAAATAAAAGCCAAAAGCTATCACAGAAAAATGCCTGGGGTTTGATTCCATCAAAATTTAACACGTCTGTATAACAAACTCATCATAGACAGATTAATAAGACCAGTGATCAGCTGAGAGAAAATATTCACAACAAATAGTGTTACTATCTAGTCTATATAAAGAGCTCCTAGAAATCAATTAGGAAAAAAAATACTCCCCCAAAATCCAATAGAAAGGGAAACAGCAGATATGAATCAACAGTCACTGAAGATAAAATACAAAAATGCTCAATATGGAAAGATGTTAAACTCCACAAGTCATTGTGGAAATGCAAATTAAAACAGTGAAATGTTTTCAGCCATCAGATTGGCAAACATCAGATTGCTAACACCCAGGGTTGGCAAGTAGCAAGGAAATGAAATTCTCACATGCTGTGGGCATCAGCCGGCCAACCTGGGTGGTGTCAGCAATACCTGGGAACGGAGGGGGGGGCGGGGGGACAGCTGGAGGGGTGGAGAAGCCCAGGGCCTGAAGGGGGCAGCCTAACCCTCCGTGTAATTAGAGCCTTCTCCCTCGGCTCAGCAGGGCAGCCAGAGAGGAAACAGGAAGCCCTGTCAGAAGAGACCTGCCCTTTCGGGCGTGCAGGCGAGAAGGGGAGGGGCCGGTTCCTCCTGAGAGAATTTGCCTGCAAGGGCTTTTCCGGCGGAGCAGCACCCAGGTGGCAGTTCTGCAGTGGAGATCCCGGAGGACTTGACCATGACTCTGATTAGAATGACTGGGTTGTACACCTGAAGCTAATGTAATATTGTATGTCAACTGTAATGGAAAAATAAAAAACAATGTAAAGTAAAAAAAAAAAAAGACTTATTTTGCAAATAAAGGAACAGGCTCAGAGAGGCGCCATAAGTGAAAGTGACTTGGGGCTCAAATGCAGACCTTTCTACCATCCCGAGGCCTCAGGAGGCCTGAGTTCCCCTGACCCCCTGGAAACAAACTGTGCTGTGGGTGTCAGCTCCCAAATCTTCCCCTTGGGCGGTAATGCCTGGCGCGCAGTGCGCACTCCCCATACCTGCCCTGCGCTATCTTCGCAAGCACGCGTTTCATTTTTCCCTCCAGGAGGTAGGAACTGTCATTTGCAACCATCTTGCAGAAAAGGAAACTGAGGCTCAGAGAGGTCAGGTAACTTCCCCAGAATCCCACAGCAGCTAAGTGGTGAGGCTGGGCTTTGAGACGCAGTCTGTCCTCTACCACGGATACATTTAAATTGTGTGTGGGTGATCCATTCTGGGCTTGAGGTCACATGGGGGGGGGTGTTTGGAGATTTAAAGGTACATGATATCTACAGAGATTGGTTGACATTAACTGTGATGGCTACACATGAGTAAAATATGTTAAATTTGTAAAAGTGACTTATTTCAAACTCCCTGTGTGCAGTCGGCCAAGTCGCTTAACCAATTGTTAAGGGAATGTGATGGTTGCACTAGACTACCTATGGGCCCCCCAGCCTCCCTGATCTCTCAGACACTCAGCATGTGAAAGACAGCCAACCACCCCAGGAAGAAAAGAAAGGTGAGTTAGAACAAGATGCAACTGGCAAAGACTAACATGAGCCAAAATGTCCTGGCAAGAATGTCAAGAATATAAATAAACAAAAGCTGGCGCCCAGTAGGTGAGTCTGTGATTGGATACAACCTTCCTGGGAAACCATTTGGTGATATGTTCCAAAGTAAAAGCATATGCCTTTGGACTCAAAGATTCTTAATGGGAATTTATCATAAGGATAAGTGCTCAGAGATATGTGTCCAAGACAATGCAGTATAATTTATACAGATAGCAGCCCACTCCCAAAGACAAGGAAACAACCAAAAGTCCATCGCAGGAGGCTAGTTAACAAAAGCAGGGCTCAGTCATAAAATGGAAAATCACGCAGCCTTTACAGAGAACAATGTAGATCTCTATATTTTCATGAAAAGGTATCACATGGAGAAGATCAAATACAAAATGCTACAAGTATATGTGTTCTACACATGGATTGGAGCATATATGTTTTCCACATATAGATATAAATACATATTTATGAAGCATAAAATCTTATAGGATTTATACTGAACTGTTCACAATTGCTATTCTTGTGGGTTGGAAGTGGCAGGGGGAAGTGGATTTCACTTGCTATTTTTTGCATTTTAATAGCAATCATGAATAAATAGAAAATATATTTCTATTTAGGAGTGAGGTTGACTGAATTCCTCCAGAGTCATTAAGACTCCTCCCAAGGGCAACGTTGATCAGTTCTATTGTATGTGAACTATAATTGAAAAATAAGACTACTGTTCTGGAAGTCAGAGTGTTATTTTTGCTTGTTTTGTTTAAAGTAACAAAGGGAATGCAACAAAATTCATTTGTTCATTCATAGTCACATAGAGAGCCTATGTCCCACTCACTTTGTGGGAAGTTCTATTTGATGACAACACTGACTCTAGTCATCCCTGCTCAGACCTTTCTCATCAGCATTTAGTGCATCATATTGCAGTGGACCAGTCCTAGGTCTTCCTCCTGGACCAGCCTGTGGCAGCCCGAGGGCTGGGAGCATCTTATTCATCCTCATGTCCCGTGCCCATCACGGGACTTCACGTAGAGGCAGTGAGCATTTCATTCATTGAGCAAGCATTTCATGAACACCCACAATGCACTGGGTCGTGGAGATACACGAGTGAACAAAACAGATGTGGTCTGACGTCTGGGAGCTTATGGTGTTGAGTAAATAAATGACTCTCAGGTGAGTGAGTGACCAGGGAGATGAATGAACTCAGAGTATAGGAAGAACTGACCTAGTGACTTTGAGGACTGGCCTGGAGCAGACGAACCAGCCTGTCTCAGGGAAGTGGCTTTCACATTTTTTAAAATTTTTTTTTTTTTTTGCCAGTGGAATCTCTTTTCAATAAACAAAATAGAGAACAATAATACTATTATAAACTCTTAAGTTCAACCAAAAGCATTCACGGATCATGCAACCTATGTAATTTTGATGGGCAAAGAACAGCTGAGATATAACACATGACATGTGTGATGCCATTACCAGTTTTTCAATACTCAAAACATAATAAAGATCGAATTCAAATAAAAGATTGACAGAACTCTGGAGTTTGAAAAACTACTGTTCTGGAAGTCAGAGTGTTATTTTTCTTGTTTTGTTTAAAGTAACAAAGGGAATGCAACAAAATTCATTTGTTCATTCATCCAGTAAGTACTGAGCACATTCAATGGGTCAGATACTCTTATAGTGAATTCAATATTAATGGCCTTGGGGATTACAAGGAACTAAGAAATTAAGGGTGGGCATGGTCTCATTTGTGTAGAACTCTACAGGGATAGGTTCACGTACGTCAAAAGGCTCTCCCAGGTATATGCCAAAACTTTAACAGCAGTCAGTGCTGGGGAATAGGCACATTTCTGTCTGCACTGTTGGAATTTCTATAATATTCATTTTGTGATATGCTATAAGCACACATGGGGAGAAATGACTTAAAAAATCCTGGTCTGGCTGTCAGAGGTACCTGAGCAGGAAGAGTGACACAGCTGTCAGCCAGGTGACCACACAGCCACACTCATCCAGCTGAGATCTCATAGCTTAAGATCCTGAACCTTGAACCCCAAACAACCCCTGGGGTGCCTAAAGCTCTCTACATTCAGAAAAAGGGGAAACAGCACATATTGAGCATCACTCACATCTCTAAGAAGCCGAAAATCAGTGTCCCCTGCAGGAGCCAGCAGCAGGAGCCCAGGCCAGTGTTGTGTCCCAGGAAGGGTCTGGGCTTGGGGTCCCATATACCGTCTCCCCACACCACTTGGGCCATTTCCTAGACCTCTCAGAGCATGTTTCCTCATCTGTAGGAAGGGAGAGGGATTCTTGCTTCAGAGGGGTGATGTAAGAACTGAAATGACCTACACCCCCGGCACATGGTAGGTTTTCAATTTGGTCCCCTCATTCCTCAGCCTTGGCCCTGAGACACCAGTAGCCCAAACCTCCCCCATCTCCTCCTGTGATTCCTGTACCTGCAGCCCAGGTCAGTCTGACGCTGGGCACAGCGCCCCGGCCGCCTGGCGATGTGAGCCCGTGGGATCCTGGGACACGGTGAGGCCAGGGACACGGGGGCCAGCCTCCCCATCTGGGCGGTGGGGAGAAGGGCAGGCTCTGCCATGAGCTGGCACCTCACAGCTCACAGGTGCCTCTGCGCTGCTGCTGCCGCTGCCGCGGCCGTTGCTGTGGGGCTGACTCAGGCAGCGATGTGAGCAGGAGAGAGGCTGCTCGCCCAGTTCCCAGACACCCCCTCACCGGGGCAGAGGTCCAACCTCCTCCCAGGTGGGGCTGGCTCAGCCAGGGCCACCTACACACACACACCCCTGAGCCCTGCCCACCTGCCTGCACTATGGTCAAGTGGAAATGGCACCTTTGAAAAACAGCCATAAAATATAATTTATAGTGCCATTTTTCTTACCCACAGGCCTTTCATTGTAGGTAAAACTGCATTAATAAAAGACCAGACTGTCCGGTTGGCTTGGCTCAGTGGTTGAGCGTCGACCTATGAATCAGGAGGTCAGGGTTTGATTCCCAGTCAGGGCACATGCCCGGGTTGCGAGCTCTATATCCAGTGTGGGGCTTGCAGAAGGCAGCCAATCAATGATTCTCTCTCATCATTGATGTTTCTCTCTCTCTCTCTCTCTCTCTCTCTCGGAAATCCATAAAAAAAAATTTGAAATAAATAAATAAAAGACCTGACTAATGTCAACAGGAAAAGCATCCCTGACCCGGGGGGCTTCCCCCAAGTGGCCACACCCTCCGTGACTGTGAGCGGTCTCCCACCTTCTCCCAGCCTTGGCCTCCTCCTCTGTGAAATGGGGATGGGGACTTTGCCAGGAAACAGAAAAGCAAGCAGGCAGGAATGTGTTGGGGGGTGAGAAAGGGCAGGGCTTGGGTGGGAGAAGGAAGGATGCTAAGGGAGGAGGAAACACAAGTGGCCAGCTGTGGGGGTCAGAAGAGCCCCCCTGGGAACTGGCCTTTAGCCCTGAATGTGAAGTAGGGATGAGGAAGGGACATTCCCTCTGGCTTCCCTGGCTTCTGTCCTTCCTCCGAATCTGTATGGGCCAGGAGCCCCTCCCCTTACTCTCTGGCCAGGACAGAATGCCATGATCCACCCCTCCACCCACCGCCTTGCTGCCCTTCCCTCGGCATACTTGCCTTTAAGAAGAGCAGCCCAAGGGTGCTCCTTAGGAGGGGCCTAAAGCCACGGGTCACTGTGGTCTGCTCTGGCCTGGGGGGAGCAAGAAATGGAGCCCAATAACTGGACATCGCCCCACCGGAGCGACAGCGCCCAGGAATATGCATAGTTTTGGCACCAAACGATGGGCAGGGGCCTTTAGGAGCCTGAGTCTCAGGCGGCCATCACTGCTCTCATGTGCAGACTGGGACTGTACAGATGACTGGCTGTCCACTTCTCCCACGCCTTTCCTGAGGAGGAGATCCTGAAACCACACCACCAGGAGGCCAAGTGTCTGGGGTCCCATTGGCGCAGAGGTCCTCCCTCCAAATATGTAAGTGGAAATAGCAGTAAAAGTGGATGAAAAAGTAGTTTGGGAGGCATGAGAAGCTTTGTGTGGAAAACATGGTAGGTGCTTAACATAGGTTGGATGGATGGATGGATGGATGGATGGATGAATGATTGATGGATGGGTGATGGATGGATAGATGATGGCTACATGGATGATGGATGGATGGATTGATGATAGGTGGAAGAGTGAATGGCTGTGTACATGAATGTGAGAGCATGAGTACTTGAGTAAATGAATGAATGAATGAATGAATGAATGAATGAATGAATGAATCAGTGAACCATTAGGTGAATGAGTGGATAAGTAAATGAATGAATAGATAGAGGCTTGAATAAGTCAATATGTTAGTACCTGAATAAATGAACTTCTAGTCCAGCATAGAAAACCTAACATCACTTCCTTCAGGTGTAGGGAACCCTTGGAAAGAAAGCAAGAGGAAGAGAGAGTAGCCTGAATCTTGACTAAACTGCACTTTCAAGCTTCTTAAAGGAAGCACCACCTCTTGGCTTCCTGGAGAGCTGTGTGCACTGAGAATGAAGTGAAGTGTGTCCATGCTCTGGGCAACATTCCTCAGCCCCGGCGGGCCGGGTCCCAGCCCTGGAGTATCGGCTGGGCCGGTTAGGTCGCAGTGGAGTGACTCAGACATGGCGGCCCTGCACCTGGCCACCTGCCAGCACCTCGCCAGGCAGCCTGTGATCCAGCCCACCCACTCCCCATCATCAAGAGCATTCCCTGCCCCTCTGACCCAGGAGGCTCCCCGGGATCACGTGCTATGTGCTCAGCACTCCCTCCCTGCCTTTCTACCCCTCTGAGCAGCTCCCACTCCCCACTATAGTGCTCTCCTACCCTGTGTGATGTAGTGGAGTCTCATAGGCCTGGAATTCATCCTCAGCTCTGCCATTTGGGCTGTGTGACTTCAGGCAAGTGCCTTAACCTCTCTGAGTCCCAGCTTCATCATTTCAATGCAAACCTTGCCTACCTACCACTAGGGGTAGTTGTTAGGATCAGAGGGATAATGCATGCCCAGTCTGTGCCTGGCACATGATGTACACCAAGCATTGTATGTCCAGGTTGCTCAGCTTTTTGCTTTTGGCAACAATTCATGGAGCATTATAAAGCGCCAGCCAAGCACTGTGCTCAGAGCTCTGCGTGTGTTCCCACAGTCGTCCTCACAGAGGGTGTTGGGGGTGGACCTGTGTCCTGCCAGGATTAGCCGTGGACATCCTAACCCCCGGACCTCAGAACATGACATTTGGAAGTAGGGTTTTGACAGAGGTAATCAAGTTCAAATGCAGTCCTCAGGGAGGGCCCTGATCCAATGACTGGTCCTTATGAAAAGGGGACTGGGACACAGCATGCACAGAGGAAGACGGCGTGACACACAGGGAGACCCGTGAGGATGGCGCTGCCAGCAGCTGGGGGAGACAAGGAAGGTTCTCCCCTTCCCAGCACAGGGGGAGCCCCGCCTAACCTGCACCCTGATTCTGGACTTTCAGCTCCTAGACCTGGAGACTCGACATCCCCCCTCTCAGCTGCCCCATTTGTGGTACTTTTGTGAGTGATGGCCACAGGAAGCAAATACAGAGGAGACGGTCCCATGTTACTGATGGTGACACGAGGCCTGAGGGGATGGTGGTGCGAGGGTGAGGGGCTCAGGGCGGAAATGGAGCCCGTGTCTCTGCCGACCCCAGCAGTGTCCCCACCTCACCCTGGGACTGTCCTCTCAGATCCCCGAGCTCTTGGGGCTGGGGAGACACACACACTATTGTTCTGAGTTTCCTCGTATTTTTACAAACATCAACAGCACAACGGGAAGCTGCACGGTTCAGTCCAGGAAGAGCCCGGGGTATTGTGTGGATCCCGGGAAACGCGTCTCAGTTAAGAGTCCGGAAAATAGGCCACTTCCAGGCTCTGCGACTCGGGGCCAGTGACTTAACCGCCATGACCCTGAGTTTCCTCATCTGAAAATGTTACTGCGACCCACCCCAGAGGCTGTGATGAAGAGCAAGTAAGAGAACACATGGGAAGCACTCAGCACTGGGCAGGCACTCAGCGGGCTGCTAAGATGGGGACGATGCCTCTGGGGGTGGGGGGGGGGCTATCACTAGGTCACAGGTGTGTTTGTCAGACACACACGTCTCCTGCCTCACAGGACAAAATGCCAGGAAGGCGGCCCCAATCCACACCCAGGGTCTCAGCCCCCACTCAAAGCAGGAGGGCATCTCCTCACAGCCCTCACCACTTACCTGCCAGTGGCCCTGAGGAGCTGTGGCCCCTGCCTGCTGCTGGGTGATCCCAGGAGTGCGACCAGATGTCCTGCAGGACCAGCTGTGCCAGCTCCTCCTTGGGGTCTGAGCCCCCAAGGCTCCTCTGGCTCCTCCAAAGTGGCTGGAGGGTCAGGGGGTGGGGTGTGGGGTGACTCACCTGGCTTTTCTAGGTCAGCACGGAGGCTGAACAATGGCCAATGGGGGGAGGGGGAGGGCAGTGGCTGACAGGGAGCAGGGTGGTTGGAGAAAATGCCAGACAAGCCAGGAGGAAGCTTCAGCCACAGGGGAGGTTTGTTATCAAAAGTGTTTATTCAACACCAGGAAAGCTCCCAGCAAAACAGCGACAAAGCTCATCAGCCAGAACACAGCCAGAACAAAGCGTGTGTAGAGAGAGGGGTGTGTGTGTGTGAGTGTGTGTGTGTGAGAGTGTGTATGAGTGTGTGTGTGTGAGTGTGTGAGTGTGGTGAGTGTGGGTGTGTGTAAGGGTGTTATTTAGGGCAGCGATCGCCAACCTTTCAGACCTCAGGGACCACCAGTGGTCCGTGGACAACCGGTTGGCGACCACTGATTTAGGGGGTGTTCATGGGCCAGAGGCCAGGAGAAACAGGCACTTTTGTACACACTTTCGGTGCCACCTTTTGGTAAGACAACTTCGCAGTATCTGCAAACTGTAAAGGCACAGATATTATATTCAACAAGTCCTCCTTTCCGAATTTATCCTCCTTTCAGACAGCAGCACACTTGTGTGCAAAGATAGAAGTTCAAGGGCATTCACGGCAGCCTTGCTGGTGAGCACAGAAACCTCACCCAGCAAATGCGGTGGCTCAGATCCCAAAGGGCGGCTCCCCACCACACCAGGAACCTGGCTCTAGCCCAGAGCCGTAGGGAGCTTCAGAGGGCCCTACACAGGGAGACGATGGCGTGTCTGGATCTGTGCTTTGGATGGATTGTTCAGACTAACGGGCAGCAAGGGCAGAGCAGGGGAGACCCAACTCCGGGAGACCAGCCAATAATTCAGGCTCCCTTCTTTCTGCTTGCGGTGGCTGATGGAATGTGTGACGAGAGGGAAAGAGGGGACAAAGGTGAGACTCGGGAAGGCCTGTCCCCTCTACAGCCCACCCACTCTGCTGCCTCTGGGGGGCTGGTGGGGGTACAAGGACAGATTGGGATTTCTTCCAAGTGCCTCCCCATGACTGCCCCCAACAATCCAACCTGGTGAACCATCGGCCCAGTGTGCCAGGGCCAGCTCTGGAGCCGCAGGGCTCAGGTTCACATCCCAACTCCACCATTGCGATTCAACGTTGTTAAAATCAGCCTGAAGGCTAACTGAGGAGTGAGTCTGAAATGAGACAATGGAGGTTCAGAGCAAGATCCCCCCAGCCCTTTGAACAGACGGGAAGGAGGGTCCGGGTTCCCAAATGGGGTCAGGAGGCCCAGGTCGGGGCCAGGGAGGCCCAGGCCCCACAGCTTGTGAATGAATGGACTTGGTCAGGCCCAGAACACGCATCAGGGTCTCCTGAGCTCAGGCAGCCCCTGTTGCCTTTAATATGGACCCACACGCTCAGGCCCAGCCCTGCCCGAGGACCTCTTCTCAATTCATTTGGCTAACTTCCCCGTGTGACTGCTTATACCGTCTTCACAGCTGCGGGCTCTTCCCCGAGACCTGGGGGTCCTCCGGAGACTTTGGAGGGAACGAGGTGGGCGTCCCAGAAAAGTGCCTCAGTCGCTGAAGTCCTCTCCCCTCCTTGGCGAGTCTCTCCCATCCACTTTGGCCATTGCCACTGCCCAGCGGACTCCAGGAAAACCAAGCTGGGAGCAACTGGCAGGTTGGGTCTAGGGATGACAATGGAATGAGAGTGAGAGAGGGACAGATATTGGGGCGGGGGGGGGGGGGGAAGTGCTCTGTGTAAATGGACAGGGTCCCCAAGCAGAGTTTGACTATCTCCTTTTCTTACCCCACTAACTGTATGCAAGCAAGACAGGCTACATAATTTGTGGGGCTCATGAATAATGAGCACATGGGCTCCTTGTTACAAATTATTAAAAATTTCAAGACAGTAACAGCCTAGTATTATACCAAGATGAGCTCTGCTGAACATGGGACCTCATGTGCCCACACAAGTCACGCCCTGTGAAGTTGGCCCCATGCACAGGACTGTGGGGAAAGGGGCCTCAACTATCAAGGTCGTGACCTGGGAAGGCTAAGAATCACTGTAACTGAGGGCACGTCAGGGCCCGTGCTTCTCAGCCCCACCTCCTTCCTCCACTCGGACTGGCAGGGGCTCCAAGTTGTGACCCATGGGGCAGAGCAGGGGGTAGTGACATGTTGCAGGGGCAGACTTCGGAGGAGGGCAGGCCCTGATGGCCAGGGGAAGAGAGAGATGATGAAAGAGATGGAGGATGGGGCGGGACTGCATGTGGGGTGGGAGGCAAAGAGAGCCATGAGGCTGACCCCCAACATGGGGCTCGTGCAGCCAGACCAGCAATGGGAGTGCTGTTCATGGCGATGGAGAGAAGTTAGCAGGTCACGTGTTGTGTTTTGCTTTGTTGGGTTTAGCAAAGGGAATAAACCATCCCATCCTCAGAAGGAAGACTAGGCGAGATACACACATTTGGGGGTCCCTGGCGGGGAGATGGCATTTAGCCCCATTGGATTGGATGAGGCCGCCTGGGTGTGCACAGCTGCGGGGCTCCTTCACGCTGGGCACGTTACCTGCGGCACTGCCGCTCTGCATCCTCGACTGTAAAATGGACACCAGGATACCATCCTCCTTGTGGGCTTTCATAAATGCACTTGTGAGAGGGAAATGCTCAGCACAGGCCTGGTACCCAAGGAGTGTCAGCTGGCATTATTATCAGTATTATTTTATCCCTCCTACAAACATCCATTGAGCCCCCACTGTGGCAAAAGATAAGGGAAAGCAGAGCAGGGGGGCCGTGAAGGTGGGAGAGATGTCCGTAATAAGGAGGGAAGTCGGGGGGACCCTGCTGAGAGAGAGAATTTGAGCAAAACCTCAGAAGTGAGGGAGTGCACCACATGGATGTCTAGGGGAGAAGAGTTCCAGGCGGAGGCAACAGCCAGGGCAAAGCCCCCAGGGAGAGTTGCAGGAGGTGAGGCCAAGAAGCAAAGGGTGGGGGACCTTTGTAAGGTGGCTCCCACATGGCAAGAACAGGTCTCCCACACAATGAGGCAGAAGGTTCTCCGACGCGGCAGAGATGGCAAGCTTTGCAATGGCGGAGGGAGTCAGCTGTCCATCTGGCAGCTGCCCGAGGCTGTGGACAGTCTCTGAGGCCGCCCTCCCCCTTCTCTCCCCACCATCTCCCAAAAAGGGCCTCACCTGGCAGAACAGGCTCACTGGCCGGGCCTCTCCTCCTCTTGGCTCTGGAGTGTACTGTCCCACTCGGCTGGGCCTTTGCTCCATGGCTCCCAGTCAAAGCACAAATCCGACTCATTTTCCTCTGAATCTGTGGAGGAGTAAGACAAAGCTTCTTGGATGGTCACATCCTGTCTCCTATCCCTGATCCACAAGGAGCCCCCTGCCAGGCCTGGGCATCCCTGCAGCCTTGTCTGAGGCCAGGGGGCCAGCCCTGAGACCCCGGGAAGACTTCAGGGCCTGGAATGGTGACCAGGGATCAAAAAGGTTGCTCTGTAACTCACCAAGAGGCCCTGTCCACTACTAAACAGGGAAGGACCCTAAGATGAGCAAATGGCCTACCTGCATTGGGTGCGGTCCAGAAGCAGGCACGGAGGAGACATGAACCCAACCATCCATTTGTCCACCAGTCCATTCATTCACAAATATCTGAGTATATAGGTACAATGATTTCCATTGCAGCCGTTTTGTGGTAAAATACACACACACAACAAAGCACCCTAGAAACCATGTGTGTGCACGTCCACCGTGAGAGTTCCAGTTGGTCAAAGTGTGGCACAGTCACACCTAATGGAGGCCCACCTGTCCATCCGGTGGCAGGTCATGAAGTTATTACAGTAACTGCATTGGGTCTGTACCTTTCTGCTTGCAGGATGTCTATGTGTTTCAAGCAAACTTCAGAGGAATCTATGTGTAGAATTCCCTCCCCCCCCTTTTTTAATAGGAAAACAAAGAATACTCCCTCCTCCATTTATTTTAAACCTGCAGGTGTCATTAAATAGGTGCATGAGCTTGCTCACATGGCTTACCTTGGGAGGCAAGGGGAGAAAGGCGAGAGAGCCGAGGAGGTTGTTATTTTTCTTACTACATATACTCTTACTTCACCAGCTGCAAAGAAGTAAAGAAGGCTGAAAAAGGCCCTCAGATTGCAGACCAAGAGCCGACGTTAGAAAAGACTGAGCCTCATTGTCCTCATCTGTAAAATGGGCACAACAATAGCCTCTTCTATAATGAGGGTTAACTGAAGTGAGGTTTGTAAAACGGGCATTCAATAGTGTTGGCAGTTATCAGTTAAAAATCAGCGCCATAGCTTGAAGTGGCTGATCTTCACTAGATATGGCGATTATTTTCTGAACGCGTACTATGTGCTACGTGTTTTACATACCTCTTCTCATTTAACCCTCTTAATGACTCCCTGAGGCAATTACCGATGTTCTTCATATTCTACAATGGGGAAGGCTCACAGCCAGGAAGTGGTCCTGCTGGACTCAAATGTGCCTCCTGTACTAGGTGCCACGTGTTCCATTGGGTGCACCTGTTTGAGGTCGGGGACCTCAAAGGCAGCTTCGAAATTAACAACTCACTCCAAGGACCAGCTTGAGGAGCGGTCAGGACCCTCAACAGGCATAGCCTATAGTGCCCATTTCTGTTTTAGCCCTAAGTCCATTTACTTGGAGGTCTCCCCTCTTCTTTCTGCAAATTTCAGGGTCTTCCCCTTGAAGGACACGCCTGGCTTGGTCCTCTCTCGCTATATAACAGCAGGGGGTTAATGCTGTCCCCATGGCCAGCTTCCCAGGGCTCACCAGAAAGCTTCCTTCTCTCCGCCCACTTGCTTCCCCCTCGACTGGGGAAATTGCATACTCCTTGGCCACATTGGCCACGAGGTATGTTGCTCAACCCTTGCCTCCTGTGCCCTGAAACTGCCCCGTGGAGCCTGGCCAGGCAGGGGTGGAGGGGAATCAGAGCTACTCTTGTATGCTTTCCACTGGATTCCAGACCGAAATGACTCCAATAAAGAGATCCACAACAGATATTAAACCACAGAGGAGGGTCTTGCAAACCCCAGCCCCCACCAAAGCCCGGCAGGCCCAGACCCTGGATTTGGACCAGTTCCCAGCACAAGGACAGAACAGACGCAGTAATACTGAGAGTTCCAGGAAGACAGAGACGGTGAAGAAGGGCCACTCACTCACTTTAAGGACAGTTTCTGTTCATTCCAGAAATAACAAAAGAACCCTGGCCGGCGTGGCTCAGTGATTAGAGCGTTGGCTTGTGCACTGAAGGGCTGCAGGTTCGATTCCCAGTCAAGGGCATGTACCTGGGTTGCAGGTTCAATCCTGGTTGGGGCACGTTTGGGAGGCAACCAATTGATGTCTCTCTCTTTCACATCGATGTTTCTCTCTCTCTCTCCCTCTCCCTCCTCCCTTCCACTCTAAGACTCAATGAAAAAAATATCCTCAGGTGAGGATTAACCAAAAAAATTAACAAAAAGAATTTATTTATTGGTTGTTCCAGGTGAGATGTCAGCAGGTAAACTGCCTCTCAGGAGAAAGGGGAGAAGGGGTGGGGCAGGGCAGGTGCAGGTAGCTTTCAAGCAGGGCCTCCAAGGAGAATGAATTGGAGGAAATCAGAGCGTTAGACCTCAGGGAAGATGTACCTTCCCCTTCCAGAGATGCCACTCAAAGCCACTGCTATTCTTCCTCCTACCCTGACAAAACCAATATGGACTAGATCATTTCTCAGCCTGCAAGCACCTACTATGTGTACCTGTGCTGTGTGCCCGCCCTTGCTGTGCATCTCTCCAAAAGGGCAGGGACCATTATTATCTCCATTTTGTAGATGAGAAAACCAAGACTTGGGGAGGGCTTGTCCAGGGCTACACAGCTGGTAGGTGCCAGAGTTTTAACTACTCCCTCGGTGTGTGACCTCGGGCAGGTGGCTTCTCTCTCAAGCCTCAGTTTCCTCAGTCGTACAGTAAGGACTACTTCACAGGGTTATTCTGGGGTTAAATGAAACATTACGCATCAGGTACTGAGCACAAGTCCTAGTGCACAGGTTCAGAAAAGCCCAGCTGTCATTATGAACTGTTGAGGGGCAAAGCTGGAATCTGGGCCCACATCCCCTAGACTCCAGACCGACGGCTGTTATATCCACTACACAGACACATGTGCTGACTCCACCAGCCACTGCCTGATGCCCGAGGGCCACGGTGTATCCTGGGAATGAGGAGATCATACTCTAAAAGCTCTCACCAGGAGCTCCCAATATTTACACCATGACCCCCACATTTGAAATCATGGGGTAGTTTAGGGGGTGAACTCCTCACCCCGTCTCAATGCCATCTGACCAGAGGTGACAGCACACTCAGTGCCCTCCCTGCTTGCCCAGTTGGCCAAAGTTCATGGGGCTGAGGAGCAGGAGGTGGGAGGTCAAGCTGTCCCGAGGAAGAGCCCAGGGAGACAGGACGGGCAGGGTGTCATTCCTGCCACGTGGCCAAACTGCATCCCTGCCCACCCCCAGCTTCCAGGGGCCAGCTCCACCCCAGCATGCTGCGCTCAGGACCCTATGTTCCAGAGAAACTGGGGTCCTCCCTGATGTATGGTCCAGGGGAAAGGGTGAGTGGTCACTGGCCCCTGATAAATGCCTAAGGCTGCCACCTCCCACTGTGCAGTGTTTACTGCACAAGAGCACTGAGCTGAAGGGTGAGAGGGACTGAAATCCAGCCTAGCTCTGCTCTCAGAGCCTGTGCCCTGGCTGCACTCACAGGAAGGGACACCTTCTACTAATTCATCTGCCCAGAGGGGTCACCACTTTCTGAGGGCCGTGGCTAGCACCAAAGACCTTACATGCCAGCCGTGGCCCTGAGGGGACACAGACACACACACATACTGCTTCCCGGCCGAACTCAGGGATTTACCCTTGGACTCTAAGAAACGAAACCACCAAATTAGTCATTTTCTCTTTCAGGTGACCACTTGTCGGCTCTGAGCCAGCAGTGAAAATGCCCCCAAAGAAGCTCCTCTCTCCGCAGTGGTTTCCAGACCCCTGCCCAGCTCCAGGATTAGGGCCCAGCCTGGGTGGCTCACCTTGGCTAAGTAAGAAGCGAAACCAGACGATCAATAAGAACAACAGCAAGGCCACGGGCAGGCCGAGCCAGAACACCAGGAAAGAGAACGTGAGGTCGTTCACCAGCGGCACCAGAGGGTACTTCATGGTGCATGTGAGGCCAAGCCGGGCCAGCCTGAGCTGGGCTGGCAGGGCTGCCCTGGGGATCTGGTAGGCTGGGCCATGCTCTGCTCTCAAACCAATTGTGACTGAGCTGGTGACGTAACAAGGAAGTTACAGTGTCCTTCAGGGAAGGGAGAGCTATTTGGATGAATGGTCAGGAGCCGGGGCAGTGAGAGTAAGCCCGGGCAGGCCTGGGTTTGAATCCCTGCTAAGTTGCTGTTGGGTTCATGTGCCACCTCCGGGATCCTCTTGTAGGATGGGAATAATTCTTTCCTCACCAAGCTGCTAAAAGTTAGAAAAGCAAATGCTGGGATAAGCACTGCCCACAGGTGGGTGTTCATATATTTGAGGTCACAGAATCCTCTAGGAGCCAGCTAGGTCCCTGGTCCCAAAATTCAGGCTCCATGTGCCCACACTTACACTTTGTGGGAGTGGTGGGGACTGCAAACCGGATGGAGCGTAGAGCCTATAAAGCAGACAGCTGTCCCAGGAACTGATGTGTGGGAAGTGCAGGTCCAGTACAGCCAGCTCTTCTGACTTCCAAGACAGCCAAAGCATCGGAGTTTTTATGTGAAATCTGCCAATTTAAAAATACTGAATCAAACATTAAAATACTGTTGGCTAAACAAAACAAGTCTGGTGGGCCAGATTGGGTCACTAGGCTGACACTTGAAAACTTTCTAACAAATAGTAGGCCCTCCTATTTAATCAGGAAGCTTTGGCACCTCTCCTTATTAGGGAGTTCAGTGAGGAGCTTCTAAGGCTTTAACCTTGTTCCTTCATCTCCCAAGTGGGCAGAATACTCTCAAATGCCATTCTTACCTCCTCCCACCCCCCTCATTCACTCATTCATTCATGAAGTGAACCTCCACGTGCCAGGCCCTGGGGCAGGAGGCTCCGGAACTCGCAGAGCCTGATAGTCCCTGAGCTGGAGCCTGGTGGGTGCAGGAGGTCAACACAAGTGGCTGCTGTGTGGGAGGGAGGCAGCAGCACGGTGTTCTCTAAGAGGGTCCTTGGACCACCTGCCTGTCACTGCCAGCAGGTGGGTGGGGGGTGCAGGATACTTGGGAAACACGCTGATTCCCATGTTCACCCTGTTCTACTAAGTCAGAACCTCCAGGGGCTGAGGCTCGGGACTCAACACATTAATGGGCAACCATTCTGTTGCAGACTTGATTTCGAGACCACAGCATTTCACGGAGCACAGGTTGGAAAGCTGGGCAGACCCAGTTCCAGGCTGGGGGAGCAGCTGCACAAAGTGGGTGGGAGACCTAGAAGGAGACATGGGTTGAAAGGACCCCCTTCTAGGAAGCCACCAGCCTGGGGAGAAGGGCAAGAGGGCCAGCCACAATACAAACAAGGGAGGGGAGCCCGGCCAGAGTGGCTCGGTTGGTGGAGCATTGTCCTGTGCACCAAAAGGTTGCCAGTTCGATTCCCTGTCAGGGCACATACCTGGACTGTCGGTTCCATCCTTGGTTAGGGCATGTACCACTCATCGACGTTTCTCTCTCACATCGATGTTTCTCTCTCTCTCTCTCTCCCCCCCTTCCTCTAAACATGTCCTCAGGTGAGGATTACTTAAATAGATAGCTAGATAGCTAGAGAGGAGGGAAGAGAGGGGAGAGCTGGGGCTTGGAGGGCCAGTGTGTTTAAAGGGAGTCTTAGCCCAGATGTGGGACAACTAGAGTCCTCAGAGGAAGTCTGGGCAGATGGTATTAGAATGCGTGTCCAAGAAGCAGTGCCTTGATGGGCTGTGCCACTCAAGACCCAGAGTTCAAGACCAGAAACTAGGTGGGCTGGGTTGGGAGTGATTTCTTGGCACCGGGTCCTGAAGGGCCTGGGGTCAGAGAGAGCAGGACAGCCAGGTGAAAAGGGCTCACACACACATTTTCTTGTCAGATCCCAAAACAGGGCCACTGTGCCGCCAGCCCAGAGAGAAGCCTCCCAGGCCCCCAGGGCTGGCTGGAGGTCCTGGGGTGGGCAGGTGTGGACACAACTGCAGGGAGGTGGCTCCCTGGCACAGTCCAGGGGCCGCACACTAACTTCACATGGAATCAGTGATAGGCTGGAAAGGGCGGCTCTAGGCAAAGGCACCCATCTCCACCTCGGGCAGCATGACCACCCATGTGTCATCTAGGCATTAAGATGCTAATCTGGCCCCATGGAACCCTCTGCAGCCAAACCTCCCCCACTTTCCTGACTGGCCAGCTTGGCAGAGCTCAGTCCTCTGTGGGCAGAGAGCACAGTGGGTTCCGTGTGTCTCGGGACTGCTGCTCCTGGGATGTGGCCTCTGCTGGCAGGGACTTCATTATACAAGATCCTTCCAGCGCAGAAGCCAAATACTTTGACCAAGTCTGAATACTTGATGAGACTCCCCCAAACCAGGAGGAAACCGCACAGATCTAATATTGGAAAGAGTAAGTTAGAACACCCACACAGGAGTCAAACCCCGGCCTAGGACCAAAAGCACACACGACGTTAGTAGATAAGAATCTCCTTAAAATTTAATTGACTAAATGTATTACATTCAATATTCCATGGGTTTCTTCTGGACAAAGGATCGGCATAAATACAAACAAGCCTCTGGGCCTTCTTCCCTAACCAACGAAGAGAAAACACAGGAGGCGAGGGACACGGCGCCTTCATATTTACATTTCGCCTTTACTTTACAGTTCAGAGCCAGAAATATTTACAGAAAATACAATAAGAAAAAGGTCATGTCTTGGCAACATATTGAAATTCATACAAATTGTATATATGGTTTCAAGCAAATAATGATACTGCTTATCTTTTAGCCACAACTGCCAAGCCCTTCGGAGGAGAAAGATGTTCTTGGTCACTGCAAGAGACAAGGACTTGGGAAACTTGGTTTGCTTCAACAAATATTTATTGGGCGCCTACTATATGCAAGGCACTGTGGAATCCCAAATTATACCTCTTCCCTCACCATTATAAAAAAAGAAAAGCATCTGGAGAACATGAGTTGATACTCTTGAGAAAAACACTATACAGTAAGTACATGGCTTCTTTAGCTACCAAGAAAAGAACCCCCGTTTGCTTCCACATTGAGCGGGTGGACTACCTCCAATCTCTCTGTCTCAGGAAAAGAGGCTGTCATGGAAATCCTTAAAACAGACCATCTAATGCAACTTATCATTTCATGTAAACATATGAACCATTTTTTAAGGAAGATATAACCTGAATGGGTTTTTAAATGCTGAATGGAGAACTACTGCCAGCAGGAGTGTCAAATTATCTCTATTACACCTTTTACCATCTACTTTTTACAAACCAAGCCTTTGAGCAATGCTGACTCCCACTTTGGGTAAAGTTCACCTGCCAGTAAAAATAAATACTCTTGAAGACTCTGCCTTTTTAAATAGCAGTCTGCAGAACCTGACAGAGTTCCTCCGTGCACGTAGAAGTAACCGTTTGTGAAGACCTCGCGACATTACTGGCCAAAGCTATAGGTTTTCGTATTTATGAGGCCAGAGGAGAATGGGTTGCCCTGAAGTAGAGGACCTGGAAATGGTGAGCAGCATGGATGCGTGTGTGTGTGTGCACGCACGTGTGTGTGTGTGCGTGTGTGAGTGTATGTGTGTGTTTGAGTGTGTGTCTGAGTAGTGTCAACCCACAACGTAACTATTCCTGTCAAACAGCCAATGGGCAGGAGAAGGGGGCACTTAGGGGGAAGCACTGAACAAAAGGGAAAGTTGGCTGAACAAGGAAAGGGTTAAAAAGGCAAAAGCCCTGTTACTGTCCTCAGTGCTTCCAGAGAGAGGGAGAGGAAAGCCTCCATCACCAAGCGCAAGCTAGAAGGATGAGGGACTACCTGACTCTGTCCCTTGGGTAATGCTTTTCTTGTCATGAATGCCACGCTCATCCACCTCCCGGTGCACCTGTCACATACAGCAACTAAACTGCCTAGGCCACAGGCCCAAGCGGTCCCGGCTTCCCTCCAAAGGTTATGAGTGCACACTAGCAAGCTTATAAAGTGGACTTCTAAAAACCGTTACTAGGGACTAAATATGCTCCTCTGCCATTATTCTACTCAAAGTGACTTTAACAAAGGCAGGTAGGTGACCTTAGTGACCATGAACTCAAACCCGTAATTCTAGTGAAAGGTGCAAGGCTCTTATCACACCTCCTTTTAAAGCAGATGTTATTTTGAACAGAAGGAACCAGCACCTGACGAGGTCACGTACCTCGTACTGTTTGTGCCTTACATACTGGACTTCATAGTCCTGAATCCATCCCTCCTTCCCTGGGAGACCACTAGATCTTTCAGGTCACAAATTCCATTCAACACAGATGTTCACTTATCAAAGCCATTCGAATTACAAGGAGTTGCCAGAAATTATAGCAAACTACAGGATCAGGAAGCCTACCTGCAACATGCACACCACAGTACATTTTGCTGACAGTAGTAAAACTAAGCCAAAGGTAAAAGGTTTATCTGAAAAATCTCACTGAGGCAGTACACCTACATCAGCTATTTTTAACCTCTGGAATGTTATAAGTTGCACATTAATTTATAGTCTTCTTTGTTCACAACCACTAGAACAAGGGCCCATTTTCCCCTTGAACGGTCAATCTGGAACTTCCATGAAAACTGTTAAACCTCGCCTTATATCTGCTGAGCTACTAAAACATTTTTAGAGTAGAACTTCCTAAACTTTATCATACATACCCCTCCTCCATGCTGCCACCTGGAAACATCAATTTATTGCCCAGATTACAAAGAAAATCAATTACTGAATAACATCATACCCTGAATGGAAAATGGAGTCATAGGTTTTACCTGAGCTTAAAACAAACATGAAGAAAAAAGTATAGCAAACTTAAAACCAGGAGCCGCTATGCCCACATTTCTTGCTCATACATGACAAAATACGTACTTCTGAAACAGAAGTATCTGCACAGGGAATTAGGCCCTACACACTATCCTCTGCCCCCTAATTACCAAAACATCAAACCAAACAGACCAATGCATCCCTAACCTACAGAATCTATTGATAACAGACTTCAGGTGAGAAATCACCCCTAATACAACTGTGATCACTCCTTTTTGGACTTTAAATGTCACTTATTTTCTTAACATAAAATGATCTTAATAAAGAGGAAAGTGCATAAGAATAAGAGAAATAAGCAGTGTCTACTCTAGAGCTGTAACAGGAATCCTTGTAACGATGTTCTGGGTCTGGCCACCTCAAAACATTTATCCCTGGCAGAAAAGTAGCAGCGAGGTAACAAGTATTTCCAAAACCCGGGCTGGGATTTGTTGTGCCTTCAGCTGGCAAAGTCCAGAAAATATGACAACAATAGCCATTTTTCACAGCAGCCACCCAAGGAGGTGGTCACTAATGTTTGTCAACAGTGATGAAATCCAGTAGCTCTCTGGGAGAGATCTGAATTAGTAGCGGTGAGAGGCTATTTCCTGAACCCCAAATTAGAATCCTTCATAAACTACTGCAGTCTCCTGCTTGGTCCTGAAATAAGAGACAATGAATGAAACCAAATAATTTTCAACCCTTGTTGTGAATTTATATTTCTTACTATTTAACCAAGAAATTACCAAGGAATTACAAACGTTTACCCTGTCATTGTGTCACCAAGCTAGACAATACTGGAGAGAGTGGAGGCATCACTGCTGTCTTACAACTTCTAACCCCACAAACTCCTTCTGTCCCCCTATTAAAGGACAGGGCCATGCCTCCATATTAGATCTGCTCCTGGGCTGCCCAGAAACGAGGCTTTCAGACAGGTCTGTGCAGTAATGAGCATAACAACTTTTTGAAATGTGGAGAGAAAATATGAAAGATTTTAATGCCAGACTTCATATCTGAGCCAAAAACAAGTCCTTTTCTGTCAGCTGGACAGCTGGATGACAGACAGATGACAAATGGATCTAATGAGTGAGCAGAAAGTTGAGATTTCTTTCCTTTTCCTCCATGCTATCAACTTGAGTCTTCAAAGGTCCTGAAGAGTCTGAGACAGATTTTAATTTTGAACACAACCTCCTAAAAAGTGAGGTATAAAATTATCTTCAACTTCTAATTTGCAAATTTGATACTACCAATGCAAGTGTTTAACTGAGATGCATAAAAGCCTTTCTCCTCAAAAGGCTCAGATTTAACTAAAATTGTCACTTTTAAAAGAAAGTTTATGGCTAAAATGTATATCATCATTACCAGAAGGAATATGATTGTGTCTGGAGCCCATTTCACTAGAAAGCTGGAAGTCTTCTATCAGAAGGGTTTAAATGTGTTTCTTCTATTCTGGTGATTAAACAGTAAGCTCTTGGGGAGTGATTTGTTTTTATCTTTACAGTGATCACCTATCAAATTGTTTTACTTTGATATTATAGCCCCAAACTGGAGTTGAAGAATCCTAGACAGTTCAAGAGTCTAAGAACTACAGTTCTTGAGTCCAACCTCCTGGAAAAGTGAAGTATAAAACTCTGGCTCCAACTGCTTGTTCCGGTACTTGTTGACAATGTCAGTGATTTTCTGTTTCCGGCGGACATGTGGTGGACTGTAGGAGTCACTCTCCAGCCTCTTTCTTCTACAAATATTAATTACAGTCTGCCTCACCAGGAAACCTTGAAAACAGAAGGTTTTAAAACAATGTGAATCATCAGTCAGCTAGGTGAACTCTCAGTACTGAAGTGAACTATTCTCCACAAACTCAAACTATCAGCCCATTTGCAAAGCTCTTCCCATCCCCAGAGAGACGGACAGAGCTTGATGAAGATAAAACTATCAGAAGAAACATACAAGGACAAGGAAAAACAGAATAAAAATCTGGTCTGATGACCCAGTTCCTGCCCTGGATTACAAATAGCTATCTTCACTTTCTAATACTGGAATTTTGTGAATTATAGTTCTACTCATACTTACTAGTTAAGCCACTTCAAAGCTTGCTTCCTTTTGAACAAGACCACAGCATTTTTCTACATGTGGGCCCTATTTAGTAACATATTTCCTTATTTCTACTTCATTTTGGTTCATAAAAATATATTTTAAAAAAAGACACGACAACCCTTCAACCACATGTGAAGACCTTACCGAGTGCTCGCCTGCTGACGATCATCCCATCCACAAGAGGGATGACCATGTTAAATTTTCCAGTGGCTCCTTGAATTTTTATCCGGAATAATCCAGTGTTTAAAGGGTGAATGAAGATGACAGGAACTTCCTTCTCAAGAGTGGTAGATCTTAAAAAAGGAAAACACTTTTTACCCCAAATAGTAATGTGTAATATAAGACTACCCAGTGACTTGTTTTCAGGCAGAGTTTGATAAGAGCCAAGGGGTCAGTCTGCTGAGGCCTCTTCCTGGAGGCCCCTGATGAAACACCCCAACACCTGACCCTAAATACCCATCACTGGGGCTGGGTGTTTTGAACTGACAAAAAAGGCACTAAAAATGTGCTTAGAAAACCACTGGGGACACGGAGCAGAAGAAAAGGCCAGAGAAATCTATTGGGGGAGCTATGAATCTAGCAACCAGCTATGGGGACTTGCACTCAGTTCCTCCTCCTTGTAAGGAACAAAAGTGAGCTGAGACAAGTGCAGGGAACTCCACTACAGTCAACACTGGCACCTCAGAGCAAAAATGGGACTCATGGTATCCCCTGATAAAATTTTTTTTCAGGGGATGGGGGAGGAGGTTAGGAGGGACTCCTGGGCAAAGGTGATAAATGGCGACATCTTGGCAGAGCCAAAGCCATTAAAGCATCCGAACAAGTAACAGGTGCTAAGAAAGCAATCATACCTTTGGGAGACCGAGTGACACATCACGAGTCAGGTATATGCCAGTGCATCTACAGATGCCTGTGAGATTCTGTGATGTTACATGTCAGGGTTGGTGTTTTGTTTGTTTGCTTCTAATTGTTTTGCAACACAATGAGCTTTCCTTCTATATAGGTAAAGTGATGTTGGCCAAAGCAACAGTGAGTCAACTTTTCAAGACATTAACTAAAAATCAATCCTATACTAATTCTAGCCTCAAGACAAATCCTAAACTTTGCTAATGCACTAAATACAAATTGTCTAATCATTTTAGAACTTTTGACATAAAAATATTAAAACACTAACAAAAATGAGTGTAAGACAAATGTTTCCTTTCAAAGAAGTTCTAGAAAAATCCATCTCATGAAAACTACTTTAGTCTCTTCAGGAAAAATAAAAACAGGACTGTTCTGACGTAAAAGAGACTGAAGGAATTAATACTAGATGCAAGGTCTGGGAATAGATTCTGGTTTGAACAAATGAGCTATAAAGGATGTTTTAGGGAAAATAGAGAAATTTTAATGTAAACTGGTCACTAGATGAAATTAAGCAATTTTCATTAACTTTATTATCATGATAATGTTATCTTTATCTACTTAAAAAGTGTTCTAAATTTTTAGAGATGTATGCTCAAATACTTAGAACATTAGAATATCTATTCAAAGTAATGTCCATCGCTAGCTACACATTTCCCCCATCTTTCAGGTAATTTGTGGGTACCGTCCCAATAGAACTTTTCTTGTTTTGAGGCAAACCATTCAGAGACCCAATTTTCCACTTCTTCTTATGTTTTGAAGTGCTGCTCAGAAAGTGCATTTGCCATTGATCGGAACAAATGGTAATCTGAAAGAGCAAGGTCTGGTAAATACTCGGGTGGGTTAATACTTCCCAGGCAAGATCTTTTAATGCAGTGGTTCTCAACCTTCCTAGTGCCACGACCCTTTAATACAGTTCCTCATGTTGTGGTGACCCCCAACCATAAAATTATTTTCGTTGCTACTTCATAACTGTAATTTTGTTACTGTTATGAATCGTAATGTAAATATCTGATATGCAGGATGTATTTTCATTGTTACAAATTGAACATAATTAAAGCATAGTGATTAATCACAAAAACAATATGTAATTATATATGTGTTTTCCGATGGTCTTAGGCGACCCCTGTGAAAG
>NW_005359397.1:2447655-2447937 GCF_000412655.1 Myotis brandtii | reverse complement strand
CTCATAATACACCACACCTTCCTGATCCCACCAAACGCAGAGCATTGTCTTCTTTCTGAAGTGATTTGGCCTTGCAGTCAATGTTGACAGTTGACCTGGATCAACCCAAGATTTTGTGTATTTGGGATTCTCAAAATAAATCCACTTTTCATCGCCAGTAACAATTTGATGCAAAAAAGATTTTTTTTCATGCTATTGAAGCAACATTTTACTGATGACTTTTCGGTTTTCCATTTGTCTTTTGTTCAGTTGATGTGGCACCCATTTTCCTTCCTTCAAAAG
>NW_005359397.1:2411363-2447593 GCF_000412655.1 Myotis brandtii | reverse complement strand
TTCTGCAAGTTGTTTTTGAGTTTGACATGCATCTTCATCCAATAATGCTTGTAATTGTTGGTCTTCAAACTTTTTCGGTTGACCTGGACGTTCTTTGTCTTTCACATTGAAATCATCACTTTTAAAACAACGTTCGCAAGTATCTTGAGATGGAGCATGTTCACCATAAGCTTCCCGAAGTATTCAGCTGCACTTTATTTCAAAATAATGAATTAAAACTTCCTACAAATGCTCTTTTTTTTGCACAAAATTCGACATTTTTAAGTGTAAAAATATCTATGATGTTAACACCTTCAGCAAATTTGACATAAAGTTTTGAAGCTTGTTGTCAATACAACAAAATAGCATACATATCAAATTGCATGTATCAACATATGTGTAACTCCATCTATTGAAAAAAATCTGCATTATTAACCGATACACCTAGTAAATTGCTTTAAAATACCTTGGCATAAAAAAACCAGCTCCTGACAATTTACTCTGTACCATGTTAGACATTAGAATATGCTTAATAACTTTAAAAATTAAAAAAAAAATTTCCTTTTTTGTTGTTAATCCTCATCAGAGGGTATTTTTTCCCATTGATTTTTTTTTTTA
The DNA here is from genome assembly GCF_000412655.1 of Myotis brandtii. NCBI lineage: Eukaryota > Metazoa > Chordata > Mammalia > Chiroptera > Vespertilionidae > Myotis > Myotis brandtii. Next base: position 2,446,996 of record NW_005359397.1, on the reverse strand, counting down.
GAAAGAGTGGAAGGGAGGGAGGGAGGGGGGGAGAGAGGGAGGAGGGGGGTGGGGAGATGGAGAGAGAGAGGGAGAGGGAGAGAGAGAGAGAGAGAGAGAGAGAAAGAAAGAAACAGCGATGTGAAAGAGACACATCAATTGGTTGCCTCCCACAAGATCCCTGAACTGGGCCTCTGGGGATAGAACCTGCAAACACAGGTACGTGCCCTTGACCAGGAATTGAACCCATGGTGACCCTTTGGTGCACGGGCCAATCCTCCACTAGCTAGGGCCAAAAACACAAAGTTTTATTAATGACTTGACCTCTTCTAGAAATTTTAAAATATGATAAAATAAATTATCTTTACTGACTTCATTCTACAACAATAATCTAACAATGTTAGACTAAATTCATCTTACACGCAATACAAACCAGATCATGTACACTGAAGGAACTTACGCAAAGTTAAAATATCAGGTTTAGCCTGATAACAAGGGTAGCTCTGTGAGATGTGGGAGATGAGGTTAGCATTTGGATTTAGATTCTTAAATCCTTCATTAATTGAATATGTGATGATGAGGAATATTTTATACCATTTGCAAAATGAAGATGATAATTGTACCCTTGGAATTATTTTAAAGTTATTTGTTTAAGCCAAAAACAGTTAAGCAAAAAATCTTGAAACTATAAAGCCTATACAGATACATTGTGACTATTCTGGCAATCATATTATTTTCTTTTTATCCCGTTTGTGCATGGGCCGCTAAAATAAAAATCTTAACAATTTTTTAATAAAGTTTAAAATATAAACTAAATAGCTCATGTGATTTGGATATTTTAACTGCTATCTGTCCAGAATGTTTTGACCAATTTAACTCCATTATTTTATCTAATACTAGAGGCCCGGTGCACAAAATTCATGCGGGGGGAGGGGGGTTCCTCAGCCCAGCCTGCACCCTCTCCAATCCAGGACCCCTTGGGGGATGTCGGGCCTAAACTGGCAGTCAGACATCTCTCTTGGAATCTGGGACCACTGGCTCCTAACCACTCACCTGCCTGCCTGCCTGATCGCCCCTAACTCCTCTGCCTGCCAGCCTGATCGCCCCTAACTGCCTCTGCCTGCCGGCCTGATCACCCCTAACTGCCTCTGCCTCGGCCCCCACCACCGTGGCTTTGTGAGGATGACCGGAAGATGTCCGGTCGACCCAGTCTAATTAGCATATTACCCATTTATTAGTATAGATTGCTACCCTATTATCAGTTTTCATTAACACTTAGATGCCTTCACATCTCCATTTGTCTTTTTGCTGCAGATAAATGTAAAACAGCAATTAATTATGCCTTTTAAAAATCCTGCTAATTTGATCACCTTATGCACTTATCTACAAAGGTCTTTGGTCCTCCCCACCCCCTCCATTGTTTGGTTATGATTGCCTTCATCCCATTTGTTTCATAAATCTTTCTTGATTAAACTGCAATCAACATATTCTAAAAGACATGCTGATAAACTTCAAGCAAATAAGAGTGTACCTCAGAGAAGTGCTACTATTTGCGGTAGTTTCCACACCAGTACTGATTTCTGTCATCAGGTCTGAGAGGGGAAAGTTTTCTGGAAGAAAATAATAGCATTGCAATTAATATCTCCCTTCTATTTCCCAAACAAATAATAGGAAATCTAATTTTCTAAACTCTCTACACAAGTAGGCAACAAATATTTGGACTATGCTATCCTACAATATAATCTTACAATATAAACTATTCCTCACAAATAAAGAGTTCTCCCTCAACACATATTTTTGCTAAGTTCATCTAAAGCAGATAGTTGTTAGAGAACGTGATCTGTAGTCTTTGAGGGCTTGGAAAGGGTTGTGGAGGGGCTGGAAAGCAACTATCACACTTTCCCATAAACTCTGAGCCAGATGAGATTCTAAGCTAAATATGCATTTCTAAGATTCTTATGTTGCTTATATAAACGTCACAAAGGACTTATCCATAGCAGAATTCCTAAGAATAAATTAATCTTTACACTAAATCTAGATAGTAGGGTTCCAGGGAAGAAGGTAAGGGAAGTGCTCCCCCTTCCCCAAAGTCCTGGGGTGAGTAGGACCAAGTGGCAATAGACCATTAACTGTCATACCATACCAAGCAAAACTAAAGATTTTATATCCACTAGTCTCATCAAATCTTCACAACTATGAACTAGGGAACACGAGTGTCTCCATTGAACAGATAAATACTCCAAAGCTTAAGGAAACTGAGTGGTGGAGCTGGGATGCAGACCCAGGTCTGCTGAATTCCAGTCCCAGCTTCTGGCCGCCACACCACGCCTATGCTGCCATTCCCTTTAGACCTTTAGAAAGTCATGGTCATTCTAATTTTATTTATAGACAACGTCCCTATAATATAGTACCTATATCATCATAGCGTTCCACCCAGACTACAGACACTCTTGTTTCAGGTCCAAGGGGAGGCACGGGGCGGCCCTGAGGCAGCTTCTTCATTCTGGAACTGGGACTGAGCTATATGAGGCAGAGAAAAGCAGGAGAGGAGAAAAAAAAAAAAAAGAACTGGCTTAATTAAACTATAATCATACAGTCCTCAAGCTACCCAGTGACATAAGTATCGGATCTTGGGAAATCAGTTACCTTTATTAAGTCTCAACCTAGAACAGAGGAATGAAGGCCTAACATCCTCAAAGGACCCCAATAAATTTAATAAATACATAAAGAACAAAAAATCCTCAAGGGAAAAAAAACTATATTAAACTGACAATTAATAATTGAAAATTTATGATTTGAGTTCATCTATATGGCCAGAAAGCAGTGTTTTTCCTCATCATGGTAACATCACTGATTTACCTGGAAATCCTTATCTTTTAAATGTCCCACCAGCAAGTTATTCCTCATTCTCATACCAATTACAATTGAAGCCCCCCCAAATTCCTTTGTGTTGTCAGCAGAAAGAAAAAAAGTGTTGCTCAGATCTTCACTATCATGCACAGTTTTCTTTGGCTTCCCTGCCCTCCCAGTCAGCTGTAAGTTCCTTTGAAAGGCTAACAGAACTATGAGTTTCCCCTTTAGCAAATGGCACTCTGAGTCTCATCTACTTTCAGGGCATGCATCAGACCTGAGTTTATGCTAAAGCCCTAAACAAAGTTATGTTGTACAGAAAGAAGGGAAAATCCCAAACTGAAGTTGAATTTTAAGAATAATGATGCTTGCCCTGGCTGGGTGGCTCAGTTGGTTGGAGCATCATCCCATACACCAAAAGGCTGCACATTCGGTTCCCAGTCAGGGCACATATATAAGTTGCAGGTTCGATCCCCAGTATACAGGATGCAAGCGATCGATGTTTCTTTCTCTCTCTCCCCTACTTCCTCTCTCTAAAAAAATCAATAAATATATGGGTGAGGATAAAATAATAATAAAAATAACGCTTGTACACACAAAAATATACATGTTTTTACCAGATGACCAGAGACCATGACAATTCCCCCAAATTCTTATTTCTATCATGACATTCACAGAAAATGAATGACCAAGAGATTTTCCCCAAATTAGTGACAGATACCCAGGCACTCTCAGACACTATTCTTTTAGCATCATGGCTCCTAATCAGCTTTGAATCTCTGACTTCCTACATCTGACTTCCAGCCTTAGACTTGAAAAGCTCCTGTGATTAGGTCAGGCCTACCTGGATTATCCCCCTTTTGATTACCTCAAAGTAACTTTAATCACATCCACAAAACCCCTTTGCCATAAAATGTAACATAATCACAGTCTATCTCCTCATATTCACAAGTTCCACCCACATGGAAGGGGATGACATTCTACAAGGGCAAGAATCATTGGGGGTCATCTTCGAATTCTGCCTAATACACTGACCTTTTTCCTGCTCAACTGTTTTTTTTTGCATCTATTGAGATAATGATTTTTCTTTTTTTAGTTTGTTAATTATTTAAAAATTCAGTATGTAATAAATAAAAAACAATGTGCTTTAAGAGTTTTCATTCTTTGGATTTTAAGGAATAACTAACTATGCTGGCATTCAGAAAATGAGTATAAGAACAGCCAATCACTGACTATTAGATCTGGCTAAAATCCTGCATTACTATCCAATAGACTTGTTCATCTCCCAACGTAGTCTGTAAAATCTTTTTAAATATAGCAACTCCTGATTTTCAAAATCAGTCTACTTCAAAGTGTCCTATACAACTTAACTTTTTTGCCTAAATCAATTTTAAAGGTGAAAACTCCTCCCATATACTTATGTTAAGAACTAGAGGCCCAGTGCACGTGTGCACCAGTGGGATCCCTTGGCCTGGCCTGCGGGATTGGGCGAAACTGGCTCTCCAACATCCCCTGAGGGGTCCCAGATTGTGAGAGGGCACAGGCCAGGCCGAGGGACCCCACCAGTGCACAATCGGGGCTGGGGAGGGACACGAGAGGTTGGCCAGCCAGGGAGGGACCCCGAGAGGGCTCCAAGGAATGTCTGGCCCATCTCACTCAGTCCGGATTGGCCGGACCCCAGCAGCAAGCTAACCTACCAGTCAGAGCGCCTGCCCCGTGGTGGTCAGTGAATGTCATAGAGACTGGTCGACTGTCTGTCCCTTGGTTGTCAGTGCACATCATAGCAAGCGGTTGAGTGGCCTTAGCATATCATTAGCATATTACTCTTTGATTGGTTGAATGGCCAACCAGACACTTAGCATATTATGCTTTTATTATATAGAATCATTTTCACTATGGAAGGAGCCAACGGAAGAATGGCTTCAGTCAAGTTTACACTTCTTTTTTCTTTTTTATTATTTGTTTTAAATATATTTTTATTGATTTCAGAGAGGAAAGGAGGAGAGAAACATTAATGATGAGAGAGAATCAATGATTGGTTGCCTCCTGCACATCACGTCCCCTATTGGGGATCGAGCCCACAACCTGGGCATGTGCCCTAACCGGGAATTGAACCATGACCTCTTGGTTCATAGATCAACACTCAACCACTGAGCCACACCAGCTGGGCTTATTTGTTTTAAATCAATCTTCTTATACTTGTGAACTAGTTCTGTACTCTTGATATTACTTACTTAGTCACTTTCCAGTAAGGTTTAAGAGGTAACATGAGACCCTAGACAGTTTGGCTCAGTGGATAGAGTGTCAGCTTGTAGACCGAAGAGTCCTGGGTTCGATTCTGGTCAAAGGCACATACCTTGGTTGCAGGCTCCTCCCCAGCCTGGGCCCTGGTCAGGGCACGTACAGGAGGCAACCAATCGATGTGTTTCTCTTCTTTCCCTCTCTCTTCCACTCTCTCTAAAAATCAATGGAAAAATAGCCTTGGGTGAGGATTAAAAACAACAAAAAAACTGGTAACATGAGGAGAAAACACAGATAAAGACATAACATCCATTGATATGGTAAGAAAAAAGTAAAATGCTCTCTTCTTGTAGTAGCTGCTGTGTACCTCACTCAGTGTATTCATTCATATATTGAGCTGTTCTCCAAATTGCTACCATTTGTATATAGCCAGACTTGTTTAAGTTGAATGTTGCATGATTAAAGATGTGAATTGTACAGGTACTGCTCCAGTTTTAGTGGATATTTCTGGTACTAAATAAAAACGTAGGCTTAAGAAGAAATGGGTGAGAGAACCAAACATGGTACTAGAATGGCTAAATCAAGGGAAACAAAGGCCGTCTTAGAATGAACTATTTGTTGCAAGCTAAAAAAAAGAGAACCATGAGAATTTGCTTTTAAAAATGGGGACACTAATGAATCAGTGTAACTATCGATTCCTCTCTGGGTTAAAGGCAAAAGCTTTGCAGGCATGATTCTATAATTACCCCCACTATAACTTTTTGGAGATCTAACAACGAAGTGACTTACCCTCTGTGAGGAATTAAGATTGTCTGTGTGATTAGGGAAAAGCTCAAGTGTCAAGGATGGCTGTTTCAGAATTCCTGGCATAAGATCCATATTTGAATCACTGTCTTGGTCCGAGATGTTACTTTCCAATGAATCAGCTATGGCATAAGAGAAAAAAAATTATAATACCTACTACTTGTTTGGAGCAAAAGTTTGTAAACTAATTATGCTAGTAGTCTAACCTAAGTCACTTAAACAAAGCATTACTTCTACAGCATGGGTTGGCAAACATTTTCTGTAAAGCAGGGGTGGGGAATGTCTGGCCTGCAGGCTGTATAAAGCCCTCGAAATCATTTGGTCTGTACTTGTCAAGGCATTAGGAGTGAGTTGATTGTTTGACCAAATATAGCAGGCCAATTTTTAAGTTGACAATTTTGTATGGCCCGTGAATGTTGTTATAAATATCCAAATGGCCCTTGGCAGACAAAAAGTTCCTCACCCCTACAAGGATCAAGTAATAAATATTTTAGATTTCGCTGGCTGTATAGGCCTCTATCACATCTTCTTCTTTATATTTTAATGATAATCCTTTAAAAATGTAAAAACTGCTCTTAGCATTCTGAATTTGGCCTGTGTCCTATAGTTTGCCGGCTCCTGTCCTACAGGATAACTGAAGTAAGATTTGAAAATATTTCACTTTTCAGATGTAGATATAATAAAAGCCATTTGCTATTCTCTGAATTATTCTGATTATATAGCAACCATATAGCATGGTGCTAAGCAGCACTGGGCAATCCTAGTCTCTGTGATTAAGGAATGATCTGACTGGAGGCAAACACACAGAGAACTATAAAAAACAAAGGAAGACAACTCTCAAGAAATAGGAGGAGGCTGATTTGGAGCAGGGGCACAATTGGCACAGGGGATATTTCATGATAGGAGGTGAAGACTCAACTGTGGGAACTGCTATAAGGACATGGATCTAGCTGTGGGAGAACTGGGTTGGTGCAAGCAGGCTGGGCCAGACACATAGGCAGGGACTTGGCCCAGAGAGGATAGATAGGGCCTGGCTTCTAGAATTAGGTGGTAGATCATAGCCTTGACACGAAGGCAAACATCTGCTAAGATACTGACTTAGATCATGGAAGGCCACTACTGCCAGAGACACAACTGGCCCCACAGTATGAAATAGGGAGGGGCCTAGAGTGGGAAATCAAGGGTTCAAGTAAAAGGTTAAGGAGGCTACCAAGGTAGGACCCAAAAAGTCATTAGCCTGGTGATGAGACAGTGAAAATATGATGTGTGGCATCCCATTCTCCAGATGGCCTCAATGAAGAAAAGGGTAAACCTTCCACCCACTGCTTTGTCAGGTACAAAGATATGGGCTTAATTTGTAAGAAGCAAAGGTTCTAGGAAAAATAAGACTGAGTTCTGACTGAAAAGTAATGATCATCCCTGATCCTTACAAAGAACACTTTTGATCACCATCTTTTCTAGGCTGCTGAAGTTTCTCCTGCTCAGTTTTAGATAAGCCAGAGGCCATCATGAGAGCCTTCCAATTGTAAGACTCTCTGGGTTCCATATAAAGGCTCTCACAGGAAATAGGGAAGTAGGTGGGGGCTCAAGCATAATTAGTGAAATGAATAAACTGAAAAACAAGGCTTCTATGTATTGATTATAATTAAAGAAAAACAAAATATGGGCTGAAGTGGGTCTCCTTCACTATTTAAAGAATATAATTAGAAGGTCAGTCTGCTTGTCTTTAACTACTTTTCTTTAGAAATTTAAGAGGAGCCAACATCCTGTACCTTTGCATATTCTAAAAGCTATCATGCTTTAGAAGCAGAATGCCTTAGATGACTTCAGAATCTCTTCCAATGCAATAATACTGCACAAACCAGTGAATACAAAAATAGATCTTAAAATAGCACCATACAAAAAATGCTCTTACTTAATGACTCCACAGGAGAAGGAACCACAAAAGATATTTCTGTAAGGGCATCAGCGTAATACAGCACCTTCTTCTGGCCATTGAAAATACTAGCCCCAATATCTTCAGAGGAAATCACTTCATCTAGGAATGAGAACACTATGTTACTGCTCCAAAAAGTGAAAAAAACAAATATTATCCTGCTTTGTGAAATTTTAACTGGTTAAGAAAGTGATAATAAATAGAAGGTACATTTCCAACAAGAACCAATTAGTGTATAAGAAGAATAAATTCTACATGTTCTTTAAATGTCTTCACACGAACTTTAAATTATGAAATTTTAATTTCATAGTCTCTAAAACTTCTGTAAGTCAGACCACTTCTGATTTGCAGGGCCTTTGGTTCACCTGTATGCAGCAGATTAAGGAAACAGTCTTTTTGGAAGAGGCAATGATCAAAAGAAACAAGACCACTAGAATCCCTCTGAAGGGAGCAGGCAAGTGTCCGCGTGTGTACTCTTGCTTTCAAGGCATTTTGGTTCCTGGTTTCTCTCCACTGCTCCTCAGCTCTGCTCTGTCCCCCCTTCCCCAATGGTCAGTGATATCATATAAAATGTACAGGAAGTTTTAGTAATAGTATCTGCTCTAAGCCAGCAAGATTGAATTAATAAAAGTAGCATTCCTGAGAGTTAGTATAGTTCTCCATTAAAATGAACACAATTAAAATGTCCTATCAGTAGTACATAAAAGACCAACAACCTGAAAAAAGTTGGGAAGAAATGAATAAGCAGTTCTCAGGAAAAAAAATAAAAACACGCTAAAAGATGCTAAAAACAATCATACTTTAAAATAGAAAAGTTCTCACCTAACAGATTGAAAGATATCTAATGTTGGTGAGGATGTGACAAACAGAAAATTTAGACCAGAGTAGCAGACTATTTCTGTAAGGATCAGAGAGTAACTGTAGGCCATGACTACTCAAGTCTGCTATTGTATCAAAGACAATACATAAACAAGTGTTTTGTGCCCTAACTGGTTTAGCTCAGTGGATAGAGCGTCAGCCTGTGGACTTAAGGGTCCCAGGTTCGATTCCGATCAAGGGCACATGCCTGGGTTGCGGTTGCGGGCTTGATCCTCTGTGGGGGACGTGCAGGAGGCAGCCAATCAATGATTCTCTCTCATCATTGATATTTCTATCTCTCTTTCCCTCTCCCTTCCTCTCTGAAATTAATAAAGATATATTTAAAAATAAAAAATAAAAATAAACAAGTGTTCTGTAAGTTATTTAAAATTCTAATAAAACTTTATTTACAAAAACGGACATGGGCTGTAGTTTGCTGACTCCTGGTTTAGACGCTGGGAAGGCATTTTGTACCTACTGCAGTGGATACTATGTTTACTGCTTCAATACCCACCCCACCCTCCCCTACTCTGTGTAGCAGGTGTGAACTGTGGGCAGGATTGTCTCTTCACTACCAGTTCTACCTTGTCTATAGCTCTCTTCTGAGGGTCATTCCATCTCTCCTGCCATAGCAATAGATTGGGTTGGTCCAATCCCTAAGTATCTCAGGATTTGGGAATAGAGAAGTTCAACTAATCTCTTCTATTCAGGCTAATGTGGTATGTGAATGTAGAGCCTGGAATTGCCTTTTTGCACTATGAGAGAAACCAGGCTGGGAACAAAGCCAACACTTGGAGGGCTGAGCTAAAAGAAAATTGAAGAGAAATAGAACAAGAGTGCTGATCAAGTGACAACAAAATTGTACAGTAATCTGCAGCTTTCAGTTACATGAGGCAATAGATGACCATTAAAATCTAGGCCAGTATGGGTCATGTTTTCTGTTACTTGCAACCATAAGCATCTAACTGATATATTTATCAAATTGAAAAATATGCATATCCTTTATCAATTCTAATTATGGGAATTTAGTCTATAAATATACTCAAGTTCATAAGAATATGTGGGAATTAAAATTACAGTATATCCTCAAATAATCTGATTCAAATTTGGTTGAAATTAGAAAAAAATTGCAGATCACAAGTCACAGTGGTATTCAATGGAAATCTTGAGAAACTATGATCATGTTAAAGAAGAACCTGATTATTCAAAGCATTGGACACAAGCATTACCCACTGCAAAGAGATAACATTAACTTTCCAGTGACTGCAGAAGCCCTCAGAACAAAGAACATCAGCCAGGTGGGGCAAAGGTCTTAAGTTTAAATTTAAACTTGCTCTGGTACTTGTTATCCTCATTACAGTTCTTCAGGAGGATTTGTAGAGATGGGACTGTGAATCTCTCAGAGATAGTCAGCTGTTTAAGTTTTTTGCTTTTTAATTTCCCTATTGTAGAAAATATTAAGATGTCCCCTTCCGTCCCTTAAATTACAAAGGTTTTTATATAATGTCCCAAGAATGTAACCTTTAATGATAGCCACTAAGTCTCTAAATCACACCTGTTAATAGAAAACTGTACTTATTAGGCAAAATACATTTGTTAGGAAACTGTGTTATTTGCTATAGATAATCTAAATTTATTATAATACTGTTACAGAAAATGAAATTTGTTTATTCACACTATAAAAAAGAAATTATGTTTGTGATCATTATATCAATTAACTCTATATTTATATACTAGTATAACATTTATTTATGCACAAAAATGTCTGGTAAAATATACAAACTATTATTAAGTGACCTCCTGTGAAGACTAGGATTAGGGGAAGGAGATTTTCCTTTATATATCTCTGCTTATTAGTTTTAAAAATAAGACTACAAACTCATAGTAAAGGTGGGGCAGGGAGGAAGGGGACATCTGCAATACTTTCAGAAATAATAAAAAAAAAGAGTAACAAAACAAGAAAAAAACAAAGAGCTTAATGAGTTTTACCTTGTTCTGGTCTTTCGCCATCATCACAACTGTTTATAGACCAACTGGTAGAAACATGCCCAGTCCAACCAGGATGTCTGCCCACATCTACTGACCAGCCAAGGGAGAGCAAAAATTCTAGGAAATGTGGCTGAACATTTCTGGAAGACTCCACATTCTTTAAAATCTGAAATACATATCATTCATCAGCTATAATAAAGGAAACAAGAGCATATCAAAATGAATCTTTATAAAAATCAGTTCGTTTGGAAGTATTTGACAAATAAAGTCTAAGTTCAGAATAAACTTGGCAATATACAACTGCAGTTAAAAAAATGCATGCTTTTGAGGTAGATTTGAGTTCAAATCCTTGCTGGGCCTTGGGCAAATTTCTTAACCTCACTGTGTCAGATTTTTCATCTATACCATGGGGATAATAATGATGACTGTGAAGATTAAGTGAGATAAAGCAAGTAAAGCCCTTAGCTTCCCCCCTCTCCCACCCCAGCAAAACACTTATTGAACCACACTTGTTTATTAAAAGTAAACAAAAAACACTTTGTCCCTGCCTTCACAGAGATTACTGGTTAGTGAAAAACATTACCTTTGTATGTGATCATTTAATTATAAATCTTGACAAATGCTATCAAAAATACAAATCTATTAAAAACTCAATAAAGGTTAGGTATAATAAAAGAGCATAAAAACATCCGTCTCTTAGTCCAAAGAAGAGCATGAAGTCATTCCAGAAAAAAATGAAGGACTAGAAGGTTCTCTCTTCTTCATTAAGTACCAAATTTAATAACTGGACTTTTTACTGGTCCACAAAAGAAAAGCCCCTAATTCTGAAACAGTGGTACTCACAGGAGTGAGTTTGCCCTCCAGGGGCCACTTGGCAATGTCGGGAGACATTTTTATTATCTCAACTGGTGGGGAGCTATTGGTATCTAGTGAGTAGAGGCCAAAGATGCTGCTAATTCCTATTTACAGGACAGATGCCTTAAGAAAGAATTCTCTTGCCCAAAATAGCAATAGTTATGCTGTTGAAAACCTTACACTAAAGAGAGGAAATGTGACATCCTCTACAAATTAAATGGGAGGTGGGGGAAGACAGAGGGAATGTACCAAAATCACCTGTGGAAATTCTTAAACCTAAGATTCTCTTAGCCCACTCCAGACCTTCTACATCAGAATCAGCAGGGGTAGTATCCTGGAATTTCTATTTTTAAAAGTCCTCCTGCCCTGAGATTGATGCAGCCAGTCCACATACCACTGATATAGTTCATACAATGCTAATCTATGTTAAGATCGTCAGGGGGGCCTGAAAAAAATCAAAATATGGGGTGTTACATTTATTTCTCAATCCACTGGGTATCACTGCCAGGCCATCTTCTGTCAAACACATGATCTCTTAAACACTTTTTAGTAATGTAACTATTTTGTTTACTCCTATCCCTTCATATATTCTTATAAGTGCCAGGAAACTGATTTGACAGCCAGTTCCAGTTTTCTTCCAATTAAAATTTGTATTCATAAGTGAAACTTTTAAATAAATAATTTCTGAAAATTGAGTCAAGATGCAGTAAGTGAATAAAATTCAACCTGAAGGCCACTGGCTGGCAGCCAGAAATTATTCTAAACCTACCCTGTGGCTAGGTCTCAGCCATTATAAAAGAGGCCTCAGAAAATCTTCATTGTTTCATAGTAGCCCTCACTCCCATGACAGCTAAGAAAACTAAAATAGTTTGAATTACCTTAAGGGTTTGAGTCTTCTTGTACAAGTAGGAGAAAAATAGTCCTATTATTCTCATACAAACCACGCATTAGACTTCCTTCCAAACAGATCCCCAATCCCTGCAATTAACCCAATTCTACTGAGGTTCTTCCAAAAAACTTGAGTCCAACAGTCTTATTCCTGGCTACCACAAGCCTACATTCTCCCAAGAACCAAGCATATTAAACTCTCAATGAATTTTGTAAAGACAGAGTTCTCTTTTACCTCCAGAGCCTTTATATATGCTATTACTTGGTTAGTGACAACCTGCTTCTACTTTTTATCTACTGCCAATGCATATTTCAAATACCAGTTTAAATGTCTTTTCCTCCAAGGACGACTTCTTGAAACCAGGTTAGGTGTTCCTGTTATGGAGCCTATAACATATTCCTATTAGCACACTTTTCTATGATTGTTCATTTAATCATCTGTCTTTCCCATTAAACAGCAGTTCTAGAAGGACAGAAACCTTGTAGAGCTGGTTCACACCTATAACCCTGGTACCTAACTGATTGCAAACTCTTTTAAAAATATATATATTTCTTTATTGACTTCAGAGAGGAAGGGAGAAGGAGAGAGAGATAGAAACATCTATGATGAGAGATAATCATTGATTGGCTGCCTGCTGCACACCCCCCACTGGGGAACGAGCCTACAACCCAGGCATGTGCCCTTGGCCGGAATCGAACCTGGGACCCTTCAGTCCGGAGGCTGATGCTCTATCCACTGAGCCAAGCCGGCCAGGGCGCAAACTCTTAATACTTATAGAATCAATTACATGAAATGAGAACTTTCTCATAAATCAATCTCCTTTTCTAGTAGGGCTCCAATACCCCCCACTGGGGAACGAGCCTACAACCCAGGCATGTGCCCTTGGCCGGAATCGAACCTGGGACCCTTCAGTCCGGAGGCTGATGCTCTATCCACTGAGCCAAGCCGGCCAGGGCGCAAACTCTTAATACTTATAGAATCAATTACATGAAATGAGAACTTTCTCATAAATCAATCTCCTTTTCTAGTAGGGCTCCAATAATTTGAAATAGTGCTAACAGTATAAATGTTTTGTGACTTTGTAAGTTTCTTAAGGTGTTCTCAATTTGATTAGCTAATGGTCTTACAATTACAGTAAAATTCCAAGATCTTATAGTCACAGTGCCCTACACATCTGTATACTGTTATTTTACAAATCTTCCTTTGGCCCTTTCCTAGTCACACTTGGTAAGCCTGCCTATTCCATGTTTCCACTATGCATTTCCAACAGACACTTCAAATCTCTTGCCGTCCACTGTTTTTCATTCTCACCTATCTTACAGTTTTCTTCACTCTTCTCCTACTCACTTTGTTACACGTATACAACCATGTTTTACTTAGTCTTCTGTTTTTATCCGCTATTTCAGGTGTTATTTTCCCCACTGCACACTATGCATAACTCAACTGAAATTATTTGCTTCTGAGATTACCTGGAAGATGAGCTCCTTTGGAGGAAAGACTGTTAATTATGCCTATACTCTGGCATGTTAAGCCACAGGGAAGATGTTCAGTAAATATACGTTGTGTTGTTTTACTCTAAAGCAATCAGGCCTAGATTTAGCTTTTTGTGGCTAACCTTTTGTATTTTAGTTTCTTTTGTCTTATGAATCTGAATTTCTTAAGAGGAAGAAAGACATGCTATATAGCTTGGCTCTAAATTAATTCATTGAGAGTCAAGGCTTGGGACTCCAAGCACCATAGTTTTCATTAATTCAGTCTCTGAACTGGTTCACAAGTCTTTAAGCATCAAATATAACTCATCTCCTACTACGGATAAGCACAAGCCATGTACAATTTTTTATATTCACAACCATACAAATTATCCCTCAAGTTCAGAAATCTTACCTCCTGGTTTGTTTTCTGACCTGGTTTCATATAGAAAATAAAAACTGTGTCGAAAGGACGACAGGGCAAGAGATCCAGATATCCAATGTCATCAAAAAATCCAGGTATTGTGGAGTCGAGTGCAATAAGGTGAGGAGGTAGACGACTATTTGCAGGTTCCTACCACCAAAGGAAGAAAGAAATTATTTCCTCTTTTCACTACTCTGATTATAAAAGCAATACTTGTTCATGGTTTAATAAATAGTAAATATAAACTTACAAAGTGGCAGGAATAAGCACACCATAATCTTAAACTAAAGAAACAATAGAACATTCTTGTGTACTTCCTTCCAGTTCTTGCATTTGCCTTTTTTTTGTTAAAGATAATTGAGATCATATGCATTTAATTTTGGATCCTATTTTCTCTATAACATATCATACTTTCTAGAAAACTTTTCAATGTACTTTTTTAAAAATCATTCATTGCTAGTGGAAATGCAAAATGGTAGTCACTTTGGAAGACAGTTGGCAGATTCTTGTAAAGCTAAACATAGTCATACCATACAACAGAGCAATTGCACACCTTGGTATTTATCCAACTGAATTAAAAACTTGTATCTAACAAAAACTTAAACACAAATGTCTATTACATAACATTTCTAGCAAGGGCTTGGGCAGCACCCTATAACCAAAGACATTGATTATTCACACTAAGTGAAATAAGTAAAGACTACAAATAGCGTCATGTCAATAGAGGCCAGATTTTGCCACTAACTGAATTTGCTACAAATGTACAAACAAACTTCTGGTTCTGAGTTTTTACTTTGAAATCATGAATAAGAAATTGTGGAGCTGTAGCATACTGTAATACAGCTTGTAGGGCAAAGCCTCCAAATTCTTTTCCTTTTAAGTAAGCTATTTCATTAGTTTGTTCTCCTGGATGACCTTCTAATCCAGGAGCATCATATGCACATCTTATATCTCTTAACTTTTAAAATTTTTCCTCTAGGTCCTGTGAAGTTTGTTAGGGTAACTTTTGTCAATATCAACAGCTGTAAATTAGGTATTTTTACACTGTATTTTTAAAAATATATATTTTATTGATTTTTTACAGAGAGGAAGGGAGAGGGATAGAGAGTTAGAAACATCGATGAGAGAGAAACATCGATCAGCTGCTTCCTGCACACCTCCTACTGGGGATGTGCCTGCAACCAAGGTACATGCCCTTGACCGAAATCGAACCCAGGACCCTTCAGTCCGAAGGCCTATCCACTAAGCCAAACCGGTCAGGGCTACACTGTATTTTTAACCAGACATTATAGCTATAGTAATTAAATTTTGTACTTGTTTGTGTGGTGCTCTTAATTCTCTCATTTAACCATTTTATTGATTCTCTTATGATTGTCTAATTAAACGCCATGTTACCTATGACCTGTCTTCTTTCAATAGTTTTTACCCCTTAGTTTAATATTTCATTGACTTTCCTGGTTTTGATGTAACTATATCTATGTAAGAGGTTACTATTGGGAGAACTTTCCTATACATTTTTTTTTTACAACTTTCTATTAATCTACAATTATTTTCTTTCTTTATTTTAACTGACTTTAGAGAGAGGAAGGGAGAGGGAGAGAAATAGATTTGTTGTTTCACTTACTTCTGCATTAACTGGTTGATTCTTGTATGTGCCCTGACCGGGGATCAAACCCGCAACCTTGTTGTATTGGGACGATACTCTAACCGACTGAGCTACCCGGCCAGGGCAATCTATAATTACTTTAAATTTTAAAAATTTCATTGACTAAATAATATAGCAGTCAAGGTCGATACTCTTTGCCTCTGATTTTAACAAGGGGTACTTCAAGTTTCTCATGAGCTACAAGTTAGAGAGATCTACATTACTAGTTCTATTTAATTTTTTGTTTGTATTTTTAAATCAGAATGAATACTATTCTATTAAATACTGACTTACTGTTTTAATGACTAATCTACTAATACAATTAAATTATTCTCTTAATTAACTTTACTAGTATTTCCCAATAACTAACTCTCCTTAAGTTCCTAGAATAAATCTTACTTGGTTGTGGAAGGTAATTTGCTTGACATGCTATTAAATTCAGTTTGACTAGCATTCTCCTTCATATACATATTTTTGTATATAGATTCATAAGACTGGTTTATAGCTTTTTTGTATGTGTGCTGTCAGGTTTAAGTGATTAGAAATACCCTGAGGTTCATACAATAAACCAGGAAACTTTCTTTTTCCTATGTTCTGACACAGATGACAAAGCATGAACATTATTTTTTTGAAAGCTTAAAAATTTTAACTAAAACAGATAACATGAATGGAAAATTACAATCTCAGGGACAGTGCTATTAGGACTCCTCTCATCTCCCTTCAGTCCACAGGATGTGACAATTTTCTCCTAGTATATTTTTATTACTGCTTTGACTCTGTTCAGTTTTCTTCATTAGGAATATCACTAATTATTTGTAGGATGTATCTTTGTTCCTTGCCTTCCATATTTGCCATTGTATTTTTCATTGTTTCCTGCCACTGTATTTCTCATTATTTCCTCTCTTCTCCTTTCTTCTGCATTTTAAAAGTTTTTATGCTCATACTCCCCATCACCAATTCACTTTTCTACAACAATAAAACATTTTCCATCTACATGCTGAAATCCAAAATCAGACACAAAGTT
This sequence comes from Myotis brandtii, assembly GCF_000412655.1. Lineage (NCBI taxonomy): Eukaryota > Metazoa > Chordata > Mammalia > Chiroptera > Vespertilionidae > Myotis > Myotis brandtii. The sequence goes on along the minus strand of NW_005359397.1, from coordinate 2,430,033 downwards.
CTCCCTGCTTTCCTAAAAATGTTAAATGGCCTTTAACCAAGTAGTTGCTAGGGAGTAAGGGCAAGGGACAAGTTGTGCAATAAGCAACTTCTTGCTTGACAACATTCAGTTGTGCTTTTTAAAACAAAGTGGTCTTGGTACAGCAAACCCCAAATCCTCCACAGGCAGGCGGATTTCACATTTTAAAAATATTCTGTTTCCACATCTGTAAAATAGGACAGCATCACTTCCCTTGTAAAATTGTTTTAATTAAGAATGGCAATATTTACTTTACAGGCTGACTTACATTATGCAAAATACTTACTACATGAAGCATCTTAACATGACCATAGTGAGATGGATACTTTTGTTACCCCCATTTTGTAAAAGAGGAGCTAAGACTCAGAGAAGTCAGGCAATTTGCCCAAGACCACATAGTTGGCAAGTAGTGCTGCCAGGACACAAACCTACACAGTCTGATCTTAGAAAATGCACAACATAAGCAGTGCTTGGCTCACAAATATTTGTTCCTTTTTAAAAGTGCAGCATCAACTGCAGCCCATCCTTTCAGTAATAAATTTTACTAGGGAAAGATTTTTAAGATTCTTTTTCTAATTATCTGTAGGTGTCATTTATGTGTGATATGGGCCCTACATTATCCTGAAAAATTCAGAGCTAGATGTATTAAATTCTTTCTATTCTCATAAAAATGTTTTAGCTATCAATAGCTAAATGCTAGTTTACAAATATATTTACTCATAAAAGTTTAGGAAAATTACCTTCAATGCTTCTAAGGACAAAAATCCAAAGTGTGAAAGGAAAAGGCGTGCTGTTTGGAATTCCTGGGCAGGAGGTGGGGGCTTACAATCCGTAACTGGATCAGGAAAACTTCTCTTCTTCAATTCTTCCTCGCTTTGTTGTTCAAGGTGTATTTCATAAGCAATCTGCTGGGCCATTCCATTCCTTAATTTTTCATGTCTCTCTTCTAACTGAAAGAAGCCAAATATTTAATCTTTTGAAACTATTATAAAAGAAATAGGATCATTCTTAATTCTAAAATGAAAATAAAGCTACAAGCAACAAAGTAAGTAAAGATAATTTTCAGAGATCAACACTGAGTTTCAATTCAATACAGTGTATGCAACCAGGCAAACATGTTTCAAGGTTAAAACAAATACCAAAAAAACTCCCCTATAGTCTCAAGAATTGCTTCTCCATCTTCACCCTTTAAATGAAAGCACTGTCTCTGCTTCCCTTCAAGAAAAGGGGCAGAGTTGTTACTCTCATCCCTCTTCCAGACCACTGTCTATCTTCATTTTGTAGTGACCCCCCCCACATGTTTTGAAGTCTTTATCCATATGGATTACTCCACTAATTACTCTGAACTTCCCCTGACCCTTCCGATTCCCTTCCAATCAATTCTACTTTAAAATTCACCTTCTTTGGTGAGCAATGATCCTTCTAACAACCTGGCTTATACAGGGTGGGGGGAAAAAACAGGTTTACAGTTGTTCATATGGAAAATAATACAATAATTAATAAATAATAATACAAGAATAAAGTGTTTTACATACAACTGTAAACCTACTTTTGCCCCACTCTGCATTTCTACAATCTGCTCAATCCTTATAACTTTTGGCCCTCTATAAAGCACACTTTTGTATCTCAGATGTGCTTAACTTTCAAGAGTTATAATTCTGAAATTCCCTTCTCCAATCATAAGCCCCCTTTCCTGCTACCACACTTTCACTTTCCATCACTAGGAAGTATCCAACCCATCCCTGTATTTTCCCAGGCCATTAGCATCCTCTGGCTTCATCTACTTCCCAAACAATTCTAAACCCCCAAATATGTTAATACCCTTTCTTAAGCATAGAAATGGCTGTTGTTCCTTATTTTCCCATATTCTCATTCCTGTTAATCTCCACACCAAATTTTTTGCTTATGCCTCCAGATCCTAAGGACTTTTGAATGCCTCCAAATCCTAAGGACTTTTGAAGTTACTTACAACACAGTAAGTAACGTCACTACAAACAATGCTACTTAACCTTACCTGGGCTGCCTGGCAATTTTAAGAGCCATCTTTGATTCCCTATTTCACTGCTAAGAACTAAGATTAAAGTTTACATAAACTCCTTAAATTTTCCTCCTTTCTACCTCTAAATGTCTCTGAACCTTTACCTACTCTCTCCTTTTCTCCTGTCTTACCAGAAGTATCCCCTGTCTGGATACAATAATATAGACTCTTGACCCTACTACCTCCAGGGCCTTACTCTATTAATCATTTCCCTAGCCCATCTTATAGTGTTAGCAGACACAGACTTCCTCCACTGGTTCCTTCTTGTTGACCACTAAGCATGTTCATTTTCTTCTTATCCTTGAATTTTTTTAAAAAAGAAAAGAAGCACTAGCCAGTTTTGCTCAGTGGATAGAGCGTCGGCCTTGCAGACTGAAGGGTCCCGGGTTCAATTCCGGTCAAGGGCACATGCTTGGGTTGCAGACTTGATCCCCAGTGGGGGGAGTGCAGGAGGCAGCCAATCAATGATCCCCCCTCTCTCTCTCTCCCTTCCTCTCTGAAATCAGTAAAAATATATTTGAAAAAAAAGAAAAAGAAAAAACCTAGCCTTGCCTTTCCTTACTAGGCTTTATCCACTCTGTATCCTTCCCTTTACTGCTAACAGTATGGATTATATTCACTGCCTCTCATTAAACTTTCACTCCACAGCTCCTTATACTCTGTTGCCAACTTTAATACTCCTTTGAACCTATTCTCAAAGGGCAGGTACAATTTCATGCCAAAATCCTGGGGCCTCTTCTTAGTGCTCCTTCTCCCTTATCTCCCTAGCACTTGATAAGGTAGGCAGCCTCCATTTCTGCCCTTCTAGTCTCTCATGCCCTGACACACCTCTATCCCCAACTTCTTAAAATTCTTCTCCTTTGAACGAAAATATCAATTACTTAATCTAATTACTTATCTGAATTAATCTAAAGCCAAATACATTTTTCCTGTCTTCCCAAACCTGTCTTCTTCCTAATGCCCAGATTTCTATAAATGGTACCAATACCTTCAATTATAACACAACTAAAACTCAAGCTCAAAAATCTAAAGTTCTTTGGCTCTTTTCCTTCCCTCATCAAGACAGCTTGGACCTACCTCTACAATACATTCCAATGTTTTAACTTCCACTACCAGTGAGGTAGTCCTTCCTTTCTCCTGCCTGGATTGTCATAATAGTCTCTGAATTGGTCTCCTTTCTCCAAATGTCCTCCACTAGAGTCTGATCATGTCACCACACAACTGAAACCTGCCATGGACCAGCCTATGCAGCCCAGTGACCTCTCTCTAAGAGACACCAGTTCTGTTCAGTCAGCCACAATCTATACTTGTCTTACTATATAACCTCCTGGATGACAGAGATCCAAATCATCTTATGAATTGCCTCTAGTAACACTAAAAAAAGGCAGTGTCTTAAGCCTGGAAGTTGTTTAAGAATGTTTATAGTCATTCTCTTAACAACAGCTGACAATAATTCATCTTACTTCTTCAGTGACGATTTCATGCAAGTCTGGAATGCTCAGATCTGCTTTCACAAAAGGAATCTTATCTACTTCTTCAGGAAATGGTCGATGTTTCACAGTATATTTAAATCCAACATTATTTTTAGGAACTGGACGAGGTTCAGGCACAAAAAGCTGTTAAAATAAAACAAATAACATTATGTTTATTACATTTGGTGTCATCTATAATGACATGCATTTCCCTGGTCTCTTAGATGCCTATGTTTCTCTAGGATCACATAACACAAGAACTCAGTAAGAATCTGCAATTACCTTTGATAAATAGCCTGTGTACTGGTGTACTCTATTATATATTTGTAAGATTGTTCATCAAATTATTATAGATTTTGTGACTGATAAATGGGTTGTGGACCTATATTTCCCAGGCCTGAATCTCCTATGTTCAGTTGGAAAGCCAGTGGGTGAGGCATTTCAGAGCTTAAGGCTCAAACTTTCTTCTTCCCCAAGACTTCTCAAATCATTCCATAGAATAAAGTACAATTTAGGTCCACTGGGCATCACTACTCAGGGAGTTCAATTAGAATCTTAGTATGGCTTAACTGAAAGAGTATGGGCACCAAATCTAGGTCTTCATGGGTTTAAATCCCTACTTTTAACATATACAAGCTGTGAGACTTCTGTTTTTATATCTAAAAAAAATGTTGTAAAGATTAAATAAAAATGTATTTGGCACATATTAAACCATCAACAAATTTCAGGTCCTTTCCTAATCTCCTTTCTTCTCAGTCTTCAATGCTTAAGTACTACTGACAGAATGTGAGCCTCATGATGTTGCATGTGCTCCTCTCAGAGAGATGAACACATCTCACCCAACAGAGACATATAAGATATTAAATGGTTTTAGACACATACTCTAATTGCCCTTAAATGCTAGTGAAATTTTATTAAGTCATGTTTTAAACAATTTTTAGTAACATAAGTAAAAACTTACAATGTGCAGTATAAAAAATGACTCACATTCTATTTAAGTGTTATTGTGTACAGAAAGGAAAAAAAGACTGGGAGGAAATCCACTAAAATATTAAAGTGGCTATATACTTCTAAAGAGGACACAGGTGATTTAAAATTTCTTCATTATCTGAACTTTCCAATTCTTTTCTCCCATGAGCAAATTTTATTCACAAAATTACAAGTGTTATAAAGAAAATAAACTGCACCCTAGCTGGTTTGGTCAGTAGATAGAACGGACTGAAGGGTCCCAAGTTCGATTCCGGTCAAAGGCACATGCCTGGGTTGCGGGCTCGATCCCCAGTAGGGGCTGTGCAGGAGGCAGCTGATCAATGATCCTCTCTCATCATTGATGTTTCTCTCTCTCCCTCTCTGAAATCAATAAAAATATATTAAAAAAAACAAAACTGTGCCACTTGAAAATAAGATTTCATTCAATTATACAGCATATTAAGAAAATTATAGAGCACATTACCAATTATATGGGAATAAATCATTTGAAACAAGTCCTGTTACCAGGGAGATCAAAGGTCTAGCCAAACTCTTTTCATATATGGCGTGCACCTGAGTTTTATTATATTTATTTAACATTGCCCAGGGGGAAAAAAGGACAATTGTTCAGAATGGTAGTTCTTAATTATAAGTGGATACCAGAAACACCTGGAAAGCTTTTTAAAAATACATCTGCCTTGAAGATGTCTTTAAAGAGTAATTAGTGAATCTAAAAGTCTAGGCTCCTAAGATCATTTAAATATAAAGCCCCTGACTGAGACCCTGGTTAGGATAAAAAATATTTATTTTTTTCTGTGACTTTTGTGGGAACTTTTTAACCTTTAAATCATAGTGTGCACACATGCACATGCACACATACATATCCACACACTCACGCCTAGTCACTTCCCTGTAACTTCTGATGGATACCTTCTGATTTGCTTTTGCTCCTCTGGGTAAAAGGCAAAGCTGTTGTGCCCATGCAAGTCTTCCAGACATTCCCCGAACCAGCACAGTGACGGAGGGAAAAAAATCATCTAGAATAAAAAGATGTAAAAGGTTTTATTTCAGACAATCATTTAAAATACACCTGTTATCAACTGCAGAGCTTCTAATAAAGCCCAACACAGTGTTTCCCAAACTTTCATCCTTTGTGTACCACCTCTGTGGTTTCTCATATCCATGTAGTCTTATTTTATATGAACCACTTTCTTTCCTTTTTTTTTTAACTTAAATTTATTTTCAAAGGAAATTGTATATCTCTACTTTAAATAGAAAACCATAATTTTGGTGTGCTAATTATGTATTTTTTAACACATTTAAAAATACATAAAATACTAACTTCATCTCACATACCTCCAATGGTACACATACACATTTTTGAGAAACACTGTCCTGGCCAATATTTTTAACTTCCAATGTTGGGAATAACCCAAGTGCAGGAAGACAGACTAGACTGGTTGCTTGCAGTGCTGCTACATTCACCCATGTCTTTGTGTACCACTGTCCACTGAAGGCAGGCACTGTTCCATCCCACTGCAAGTTCAGGGGCAGGAAAAGGTAGGTAAAGAACTCAGGATGGACTTCCTGAGTAACCCAGATCCTTCTTCTTATTTCCTTTCTTAGTCTCCAGTGGGGGAGTCAAAGTTGTTCACAATTCTCTCTCATTTCCTCTATTAGCTATTACAATAAACTATTAAGATATCTTTGTAAATCTGTAAATCCTAATTGTTTTTTTTATTTTTGGTAGACTTCTGATGAAATGTAAATGTAAAAAAATCTGGAAAAGGCCAGGACACCCAGAGGGGATACTGGGATTTTACAGACTCCTCAGCAGGCTGTTTAGGAGTAGAAGGAATCATAAAATTAGGGAGAAGATAGGGAATAAGACTCAAGCAAACCCTAGGTCTGGGATAGAGAAGGAAGAGAGAAGACTTGGGACCAGCACTTCTGGAGTTGGGCAATTATTAAAAGCCCCATTTATTCCATATTAAAATCTCTGTATCTTACCACAACACAATGGGAACCTATGATGATATTCATTTACCCCTGAACTTCGGGGAAATGTCTAATTTTTCATTTTTATGGATTTATGAGATCCTACTTATATATTCTCTCAAGAATTTGCATGGGACTCTAAGACCCGTTCACCTTTGCGAAGGTAAGAAGGCAAATCTTTAAGTGAGAAAACCCTATCACTGAGGGGCAATGATAACAAAGGGACGGTATGAGGTTCAGAAAATTTGGATTCTAGTTCTAGTCATACTTCTCAAGTGGACAAGCCTCAGTTTCTTCACCTGTAAATAAGGGAACTGTACACTAGGTGATTCCCTGGGTCCCTGTATGCCCACAGATTCTGTAACCTTCACTTTCTTTCGCCTTTCTAGCAATAAGAGTCTGAGAACATGCTTCCTTTATATACTGGCTTTACATACATCAGGAAAAAAATGTATTTTCAGTAGTCTTGCTTATAGTGGTAATCACATACTTTGAGATGGTTTATATTTAGGGGAGGAAGAAGAGGAAAACAGTGAATGTTGTGTCCATAGAAAATCACTGAAGGGTTTTCAGGGCACTGGCATGGTCAGATCTGTATTTGAGGATGAATACAATGGTAGCAGCAAGAAGGATGGAGATAAGGGTAACAAATTTCGGAATTGGAAGGAGAGTGTATCAGACCAGACAGGAAACCACAGCAATGATCTAGGTAAGAAATAATAAGGCCCTGCATTTGAATATACTGGGAGAGCAGTTTAATATGGAATAGATGGGGCCTTTAATAATTGCCCAACTCCAGAAGAGAAAAGAAAAGAGTCACTGGGTAGGTAGAAATCAATTATATAAGGGAATAACAGAAAAAAACAGGCAAGACAAAGATGACTCCTCAAATTTCCACCTCTAAGGGTGAGACCAGTGACTGAAATAGAACACTGTGGAGTGGGGCAGGATCCAAAGTTCAAGAAGAAAGGAAAAGTAATAATGATTTTTAAACATAGTAAAAAAACAACAACAGAAAATGGCCCACTAAAATAAACATTTATAAAACTATAGAGGTCTTTTCTGATATTCCAGATACACATTAAGGGCCTCTAAAAGATTCTATATAATATGTATATTCCATTTTCTGACCTTCCGTTTTTCATTCGCTATTATCTCACAGCTAGACATCTTTCTGACAAATTCACAGTTGCTTAGAATTTGCATTCTTTCCTTCCCTGAAGGAAATAGCTTGCTCGTACTGATGAATATGATGATATAGCTGTGGAGAAAGCCCAAAGTGCTGAAACTTACTCTGTTCATTTCCAAGAGGCTGCTCCAGCATTGCCAGGATGACACTGTTATCCAGGACAAAGTACCGGAAGCTATGCTTGTTTATGGTTGGCAGCCTGGAGTATTTAATCAAAGTGGTCTCATTCACCAAACTACAAGGAGAGGCAGGACCACTGGGTGAAGGAAATGCACCAAGCAACTGCATAATACTATGGAGAATACAAAAGATAACAGTTAATTCCCACAGTAAAATCTTAAGTTTACCTCATGTGTCAATGTGTCCTTCTGCACTTTTGATTTTAATCGACCCGGCCATGCTTCCACTTTGCAGGTCAGATTTACTCCCTGTGGTGGATGCCTTGATGTGTCGTCCAGATTGCCCCCTCCACTGAAAGATTCACTCCCCTAGTTGCAGGAAGATGGTGGCCACAACTTTCAGCTGATCTCTTTCCAAGAGGTGCCCTGGGCCAACAAGAACCACCTCACCTAAGATCACAGCTACCTCCTGGGCCAGTCCATACCCAACGAATGGCTGATGCAGGGGTATAAAGTTTCAGTCCTCTTGCCCCAATTTCAGAAAACTCTGAAGTGCCAACTCAGTTCCAGATCTCTTTGTTGTGACTGCTCACAGTTTAGTTCTTCCCTATGAGGGAGTGAAGGAATATTGCTTCCTTCTCTCCTTCATAGGGGTTGATCCTGAGAGCACTTTCCAATAAACTTTTTTGCAAGCAAATTTCTCTCTCGGAGTTTGCTACCCAGGGAACCTAATCAACCACACTTCCAAAGCACCAAAAGATAAAGATACATTAAAAACTTTTGTGTGTTCCATCTTTCAAAATTATGCTAGCTAAAGCATTCTAGAGCTAGAAAAGGATAAACCAAACCCACTCAAATTTTCAGATGAGGAAACTCAGGCTCAGAAGAGATAAGTGATCATTTAAAAGACCAGAGTAGATATTGTCCTCATTTTCCAGGTAAGAAACTTGATGCATTAATAGTTACACTTTGCAAAACTGCTATAATTATCAAATGAGAAAATATATAAGAACTGATTTGGACATTGGAATTCAACTGATCAAGCCTTAACATTCAGATATGTTTATATTCATAGAGATTTTTGCATACATTCAACAAATAACATACATAACACTTCACACATTATTTTATTTAGTTACCATAGCAATCCTATGAGATAGATAGCACTATTATTCCCATTTTATAATGAAGAAATTGAAGCACAGAGAGAATGTATCTTGTAATGAAAACATAAGATTTTATCTTGTGGTCCTAATATTATTACCTGACCTTTCATATGTAACTCATTTGGAAAGGTAATATTCCCCAACACCACTTTTATCATCTCAATCCTCACCTTGAGTAGCATCTCCCTTTCTCTTTAATTCTAATGCTTGAACTCAAACATTTCTGATAATGAAAGGCAACATTGCTCAATATATTTTTTCCTTCTATTCTCTCTCTTCCTAAGAGGAGGACTATCTAAGAATTTCAAGGACCAGGAAAGTTTCATGATGGATCAAGCCTAAGGATTTGTGAATAATAGGTGACATACCAGTAATGGGAACATGTGGCTTTGGTTTTCTAAAAACGGGAAGATGGCTGTCACAAAGCATATGAATCATGTGAGCTTGCTTGTGTTCTATGCAAGGTTCTAAGACATTATCAAATAGGTTGCTCACCAGGGAATAGGTCACTAAGATCAAATCTCACCAGTCTAACCACATTTTCTCTTCTTGATGGTGACTAAACTGGAAAGGCAGAGAATTACCTTGAAATCAAGACATGTGAGTATTTGAGTGTATCATGATAAACCTACAGATAAGATTTTAAAATACCTGTGAACCTGAAGGAAAATTTCCTATGATGTGCTTTGTGAGTTTACCTTTCCTTCAATATTTTTATCAGTGCCTTTGATTAGGACACACAAGGTAGGCTCATTAAATCTGTAGTTGACCAAAAGTTGAGCTGCAGAGTTAATATACCAAAGCTGGCTGCCGAAACCGGTTTGGCTCGGTGGATAGAGCACCGGCCTGCGGACTGAAAGGTCCCGGGTTCGATTCCGGTCAAGGGCATGTACCTGGGTTGCAGGCACATCCCCAGTGGGAGATGTGCAGGAGGCAGCTGATCGATGTTTCTCTCTCATCGATGTTTCTAACTCTCTATCTCTCTCCCTTCCTCTCTGTAAAAAAATCAATAAAATATATTTAAAAAATATATATATTTCAAAGCTGGGATCCAAAAAAAATCTTAAAGGACTAAAATAAATAAATAAATAAATAAATAAATAAAGCAAACCTTACAGGAAAAAAATTTCAGGTTTAAATATAAAGTTCTGCCCTAGCCGGTTTTGCTCAGTGGATAGAGCGTCAGCCTGCGGACTGAAGGGTCCCAGGTTCGATTCTGGTCAAGGGCATGTACCTTGGTAGCAGGCACACCTCCAGTGCGGGGGGAGGGGGTGTGTGTGCAGGAGGCAGCTGATACGATGTTTCTCTCTCATCGATGTTTCTAACTCTCTATCCCTCTCCCTTCCTCTCTGTAAAAAATCAATAAAATATATTTAAAATAAATAAATAAAATAAAGTTCTGTACATTACATCCAAATGCCCTCCAACAGATGAAAGACTCAAAAGATTTTGCAGAATTAATGCAAATCAATAGGTTACCAAAAATCCAATGTAGTCTTCAAGTACATTTAAATGAAAATATATTTTACAGAGTCTAAAATATCAGTCCACATCTAGCATATTATACTCAGCAAATGATCTTTAAGAGGTGCATAGTCAAAGCTACGCCATTAAGAGGAGAATGACCAGGATGACAAAGGTACTTGGTTCCCCTGTCATATAAAAAATAGTTGAAAGTACTGGCAGAAATGAACCAGAGAACAAACATTGTCTTTCAGACATACTGTTTAGAAAAAAAATTTGAATCAGAACCAATGAGTAGGAGTTAAAGTGGGAGAGATTTCAGTTCAATGTAAACATCAGGTTTTTAACAATTAAAATGAAATGGGTAACCTTGGGGGTCAGATATCCCAGAATCAGAAGCTAAATAACAAGTCTGTCTTAAAGTGACTTAAGCGGAGGGGCTGCTGAAATGACTTCCAAGAGCCCTAATTCTGGATTTATATTAGTACACCAAGGGGAAAAACCCAAGCAGGCAATCTATACTCCATCATTATCAACTGTGTGCTCAGCACTGTGCATGGTGTGAAGAACAAACTTGGCCTCTACCCAGGTTGAGAAGAACACTGGCATGTATCAGACATAACCAGGTATGAGAATTCCATGCTCTACAGTAGGGTCAGACTGAATGAGCATCCAGGTACAGAAAAGAGTCATCATGCAGAAGCAGAACAACCAAAGAAGGTCCCATGGAGGTAGCTAGATTTGAGGTGAGCACTGAACAATGGAAGACGTGGCCTAGAGAAGAGGGAAGTCCTGAAAACCAGGGGTCGTATATAGACAGGTATGAGTATGCCCTGTTCACGGCCATGAGTGGCTTTCATGGCAAAACGGATGTGCTGTGAAAGATCAGACAGTTCAAGTGGGGGAAGAATAAGGAGGCCCTTGAAAACCAGACCACAGCATTCACAGAATATTCTGTTTTCTATCACTCAAGCAGCAGAATAAGAAGTTCAGCAATAGAATGCAAAATGAACTAGAAAGGTAGAAGACTGAAAACAGGAAAATCAGGCAAGAAGAAAGGGTCTCGGCCAAGATGCTATCTGAGGTTAGAGGAAATGGAGGAAACACTTTCGAAAGTAAAGTTTATTAGACTCAGTCACTAGCTTCATATGGGGAATGACATATAAATAAAAAAAGCCAAAGTTCTGTGTGCATAACTGGAAAACAGCAGTGATACGGACATAAAGCTATAATTGTAAAGGAACAGAGAAATTTGGTTTTGGACATATTTCATGATGATAGGACTATTCAAAGCACTCTTCAAGATTGGATAAGTTGCCAGTAGAGACAAGACTAGATCCGGGAGTCGCATCCCAGGGCTCTCTTCTTTTATAATGCTTTTAAATCTATTTCTATTAGTACACCAAGGGGAAAAAACCGTCCAGGCAATCTCAACTGTGGTCTTCTCTCTGAACGTTTATTATTTCTAGTACTCATTCATATTTTTCTGATTTTCTAGCTATTAGCCAAACCTTCACAAAGTCACTAAGAGCCAGCATTAGCATAGTAACAGGACTAAACTAAAGCCAGTACACTTTTAAAACTACTGAATGACCTAAGCCCATGAGAAACAGAAAAAAATCCAACTTTATTGTATGTATCCTAAGTTATCAACACACCACTGAACTCCAAAGATTCTGAAATCTTGGTAAGGGCTGATTTATGTACATATCTTCAAGCAGTCTTACCTACCACATTACTAAGCCCAAGATAAGCCAACCCAGACTGACATGACATTGCTCCTTCCTGCTTTTTTATTGGTCTGGGTCTTCATCTACATTTATCCTGTGGTAAGCACCATCTTTCCACCTGTACTGATTCAACCTAATCTTCTCCACTTACCTCTTCCTCACAGTTCATAAATGTGCCTAAATTGCCTTCTTTACATCCTTCTACTTTCATCACTTATCAGCCAAACACAAAGTCTTTCAACTCTTTCTGTTACTTTTTACCAACCTATCTCCATTCCTTCACTACTAAAATACTGAACAGGAATCTTCTCTTGCTGACTTACCCAACCTGGAGTCTGGCTTATAGCTCAAACATTACTCATCCTCTAAAAGTTAGGTCCAATGTCATTTTCCCCAGGAATCTTATTTCGATTTGCCCTTATCTGGAAGTATTCATTTCCTCCTTCCAACTCCCCAGCATTTTATTTGTACTTCCTTCTCTTTGAGCACTTATTGTCCATGTAATAGTACAGCTAATTGTGTTTATATTTTACCTTCCCTAGTGGATAAGAAGCTCTATGAGGATGGTAAATCTGATTTTTCATTGTGATCCTATTACCAGTTCATAAGAGGAAGTTCCTAAAACTTGGATGAATGAACCTTTAATATAGTATAATATAAATGGTGTAACAGAGAATACAGACCACTGAGCTAGAAAGCAAGAGACCTGACAGTGTGACCCAGACAGATCCTGTCTCTGGATGCAGGCATCAAGTCAGGATGTGGAATTAGGCTCTCCAAAATCCTTTCCAACTCTAACATGGTATGACCTGAATTAATGTCAATCAACATAAAAAAAGGACCTCAACTCTCAGGCCCAAGTCCCTGGTTTCTTTCCGTCAAAAAAAAAAAAAAAGACATTTTCTTCCCTAGTTTATTTCTGTAGAAAAGGTATCCTAAAGGGGTTGCACCACTTAATGCTAAAAAACTGAGGAGGAGAAAAAACAAGGATTACAGCTAACCCCAACAAATTTCTAGGCATATTCCCTATGCAGTCACTTTCATACCATGTTAGGGTGGCTTCAGCAGCATCCTTTACCCTCATAGAAGCAGGGTTTGGCTCCTTATCTCCTTTGTACTTGACCTCTTGCTCACTGCTCTTGGACTTACTTCCCGAAATACCCAGTTCCACAATCTCCAGTACTTCCTTAAGACAGTCCTAGAAGCAGGAAAGGCGAATCAGTTTTTATAATACACCTATCTTATAAGACAAGGAAACACATCAAATGTTAATAGTGGTTGTGTTCTGGTAGTGGGGCTCTAGTTTCTTTCTCATTTTCTTTAATAGGTATATATAAATTTCATAATAATAAACTCCCCCCAATTTTTTTAAAGAAATAAATTTGAGTGTTCAGAGAGTTAGATAATAAGTAATGATAAATTCAATTCAATTTTATTAGTCATAGTTCTTACAAAACTACCTCAGATTATAAATCATGAAAGCCCAAATGAAAGAAATGTAACTGTAATCTATTAAACCTGGATGGTTTAAAACATGCTAGGTTATCCAAAGGGAAGTTCATCAATTATTGACAGTTTTAAGCAATTTCTGGTATCATAACTTTAGAAGCCTTAATGAAAATGACTAAGATTTAATAAAAAGAATTATTTTTTAAACTGCATAAGGCTCTAAATAAATATCCACTATGCTTGATATCTCTTCTTTTATTTTCACTGTGAATTCACTCTGCCTGCCTCCCCATAAAAAAAAGTATTACATAGAATAATGGCAGAGAAAGCAGCCTAGATATCTGTGCCCCCACAAAAGCAGGGAAACATGCGTGAAATGAAATTTTTAGATACAAGCAACCTTTGCAGACCAGCCTTGCTTTAGGTTGGTCGCCTGGCTATCAATTGCCTTTCTTGGTTTGGTAATGGGTTACCAAAGTGCCTTCTGGCCATCTCAAAGCTATCACCCTTTTAAGAAAGAACATTCCCACCCTAGCCAGTTTGGCTCAGTGGTAGAGCATTGGCCCATGGACTGAAGGGTCTCGGGTTCAATTCTGGTCAAGGGCAGGTACCTCAATTGCAGGCTTGATCCCGGCTCTGGTCGGGGCATGTGTGGGAGGCAACCTAACGATGTGTCTCTCTCACATTGATGTTTCTGTCTCTCTGTCTCTCCCCCTCCCTTCCACTCTCTCCAAAAATCAATGGAAAAATATCCTCAGGTGAGGATTAACAAAAAAAGAAAGAAGAACTCAAATAAATGAGTCAAGTCCTCTTCTTTTAATAGAACTTCTCTATGGGTTCATTTGCAACCAAATATAAGTATGACAGTTTTTGAATTGTGCTCAAAAGGATAAGTGTTCTATTGAAATATAACAAGTACATTCAGTTTAAAGTATGCAATATAGTACTTACATTTATATATTCTCTTTTAAAAGATATTTTCCCAACATACATTTTATTTCTATTTATTGTTTTAAGATGTAGTAAACTAACCTTTTCATCAAGCATGTCAGGATGCTCTGTCAGCCAGACACAGAGACATTGAAAAGCTGCCACTATCATGGAGTGCAGGTCCCGGGAGTGATGAGGAGCTGGCCGACTACACTGGTACACAATGTAGCTGCAGACAGAACTGATGGCTCGTTTCCGGTCTCCGGAATCAACCATCACCTTCACCTGAGCATATTCATATGGGGAACACAGTTAGCCAGGAACCATTATACCAATTTTAAAGCATCTGCACTGAGGCCTGGCCTTTCTGAGAATGTAACACACCACAGGAAACCTTGCTTCTAAAACATTATTTATATAGGAAATCAGACTATTCATAGGTATTATAATACTCTATATAAAAACAGAGGGCATTTTTCAAATCTTAAAGTAGTATCTCATTTTAGTATATTTTTTCATGCCCTAAAACCTAAACTCATAGGATGCATCTACTCACCATTGCCAGAGATCAAAAGAATAGCTGGCAATAGAACATGTACACATTTTTTGAGCCCCCCAACCCAATCCCACAATGATGTTATGGGGCTATAAAGTTCTATGGGCAGCTGCCCAGAGGTATAATCAACATACAGTAAACTAGACATATTTAAAGTGTACACTTTAATAAATTTTGGCATAAGTATATATGTGAACTATCACCACAATCAAGATAGTGGATATATCCATCACCCCCAAAATCTCATGTAGCTTGTAATCCTTCCTCCAACTCCCTTTATCCTCCTCCCTAGATTACTGATGATCTGCTGTCACTATAGGTTAACTAGCATAATTATTTTGAGATTTATCCACAATTTTGGGTATGTGTATCAAATGCTCATTCCTTTTTATTTCTGAGTAGTATTCTACTGTACGGCTATTGCACAATTAATCCAGTCACCCACTGACTGACATTTGGGTTGTTTCCGGATTCTGGGTATCTATAATAATAAAAGCACAATATGCTAATTAGACCAGACATCCTTCCAGACCACTTTCTGGACAAAGCTGGGGCTGCAAGAGAAGCCTGGGTCCCAGGTGCCTGCCGTTGGCCAGAGGGAAGCCCCGGTCCTGGGTGCCATAGGGAAGCTGGTGCCAGCAGCCGGGGGAAGGAAGGCCTACTCTTGCATGAATTTTGTGCATCGGGCCTCTAGTCCTATATAATAAAAGGCCAATATGCAAATCGACTGAACAGCAGAACAACCGGTCACTATGATATGTACTGACCACCAGGGGGCAGACACTCAACACAGGAGCTGCTCCCAGGTGGTCAGTGTGCTCCCACAGGGGGAGCGCCGCTCAGCCAGAAGCCCTGAGCTGGGCTCACAGGCTGGCAAGCACAGCAGCAATGATGGGAGCCTCTTCCACCTCTAAGGCAGCGCTAAGGAGCAGCGAGCCTGGCTTCTGGCTGGTGAGCGCAGCGGCGGTGGCAGGAGCCTCTCCTGACTCTGCTCCAGGTGGGTGGTAAGGAGTGAGGGGTCCCAGACTATGAGAGCCCCAGATTGTGAGAGCGATGTCTGACTGCCAGCTTACGCACAATCCCCAGGGATAGGGCCTAAGCCAGCAGGCGGACATCCCCCAAGGGCTCCCAGACTGCGAGAAGGCGCAGGCCGAGCTGAGGGACCCGCCCCCCCCCGTGCCCCCTGAGTGCACGAATATCGTGCACCAGGCCTCTAGTTACAAATAAAGTTGCTATGAACATTCATGTACAAGTCTTTGTATGGATATATGCTCCTAGTAGTGGAGTGATTGGGTCATATGATAGATGTATGTTTAACTTTTTAAGGAACTGCCAAGCTGTTTTCTAAAATGGCTGTCCCATTTAACATTCCCTTCAACAGTATTGGAAATTCCAGTTCCTTCACGTCCTCACCTACATTTGGTATGGTCAGTCTTTTCAATTTTAGCCATCCTAATAGGTATGGAGTGGTAACTCATAGTGTTTTAATTGCATTTTCCTAATAACTAGTGATATTGAGCATCTTTTCATGTGCTTATTTGCAATATGTATATTTTCTTTGGTAAAGTGTCTGCTCAAATCTTTTCCCCATTTTTTAATTGGGTTGTTTGTTGTATTAATGAGGGGTTTTGTTGTTATTATTGTTTTGTCTTTTTAAAAGATGTTATTAAAGGTCTTTACAAAGCAAGAACCAGACTATCCAGATCCAGCTGCTAAGAAGAACCTGTTGTGCAGCAGGAACTGGCTAGAGCATGGCAGGTAGCTCTGGCTTCCTAACCTTATGTCCTGAGATAGATAGTGGATAGCATCTCATCTTTAGGGTCTACAATGTTCATGTGGTTAGACAGGGACTTAGGGCCAATCTTATCATTTGGGTCCCAGGATAGCATGATCTTCACTTTGATGCCCAGCACACCTATCTGAGCACATATGGCACATGGTGGTACTGATATAGCTAACAGGGTCCCCACTGTAGATCATCAGACCATCCATAAACTTCATGGATCCAGCCCCTGTCTTTGGAGTTTCCCTGACACCAGGACCTTGTAGCCCTTGGCCCCACTCTCCATGATGAACTGCAGTACCCCACAGCAGGCTCTCAACACAGCAACCCCTCCTGGAAGTTTGTAATGCAGAGACTCTGTGCAATGGCACACAGACCTCTAATGGCTACCTCAACTTCAGAAAACTCTACAACAAAGCCCTCAGGGAAACTAAACTTCTAAACTACATCGGTCAATTCCTGGACCCACTGGTCCTTCTCACAAAGAACATTCTGCATCTCAGAGGCCAAGGCAATGATTTCTATGCTGGTTGATAGAAGTCAGATCTCAATTCCAGGGTAGCACCTTCAGCAAGCCTCTAAGTGAGAACTCATTCAGTTTAGCTCTGAAAATGCCATCAACAACAAATTTTCTCTTCTTGGAAATTTGCACCACTATATTGCTATCATGCACCCAAAAGCAAAGGCTATTACTGAGTTTTGAGAGTTCTTTATTAATCTGGATATAAGTCCCTCATTGGATATATTTTGTAAAGATTTTCTCCCAATCTGTGTTTTGTCATCTCATTCTCTTAAGAGTATTTTTTGAAGAACAGTAGTTCATAACTTTGGTGAAGTCAAATTTAATAGTTTGCTTTTCTATGGTGCAATATGTAAGAAATCTTTGTATAACCTAAATCTTCATTAAATAACAAAGATTTTCTCCCATTCTAGCAGTTTTATAGTTTAGGTTTTCTATTTAGGGCTACAATCCATTTTGAGTTAATTTCTGTACATAGTGCAAGGTATGAACCAGTTCTTTTTTTATATATGAACTAGAGGCCCGGTGCACAGATTTGTGCACCAGTGGGTTCCCTCAGCCTAGCCCACTTCATAAAACTTCATCTGTTTTATGTCTATATACAGTTATATATCTACAGATCTATAATTATCCTAAATTATCCTAAATGGCCTGATCCCCTCTCACAATCCAGGACCCCTCGGGGGATGTCAGGGAGCCGGTTTCAGCCCGATCCCCGCAGGCCAGGCCCAGGAACCCCACCAGTACATGAATCTGTGCACCGGGCCTCTAGTATGCATGTAAGATCTTTGGTTAATCTCTTCCCACCCTCCACTCTCCCTCCTCCCTTCTGAGATTCATCAGTCTGTTCCATGTTTCCATGCCTGTGCTTTGAGCATCTGCCCCCTAGTGGTCATTGCGCATCATAGCTACCAGATGGTCAGCCGGTCACTTAGACTTTTATATATATAGACTGGTGGCCCGGTGCACGAAATTCGTGCATGGAGTGGGAGGGTTCCCTCAGCCCAGCCTGCACCCTCTCCAATCGGACATCCCTCTCGCAATCTGGGACCACTGGCTCCTAACCACTCACCTGCCTGCCTGCCTGCCTTATCACCCCTAACTGCCTCTTCCTGATTGCCCCTAACCCCTCTGCCTATCTGCCTGATCACCCCTAACCTCTCTGTCTGCCTGCCTGATCGCCCCTAACTGCCTCTGCCTGCTGGCCTGATCTCGCCCCCAACTGCCTCAGCCTGCCTGATCACCCCTAACTGCCCTCCCCTGCATGCC
>NW_005359397.1:2391296-2410971 GCF_000412655.1 Myotis brandtii | reverse complement strand
GGGCCTATCTCTGGGCCTGATCAGAGAGGCAGGGCTGATCAGCAGCCCCCGTGGAGGCCCAGAGAAAAACAGAGGCGCGGCTGCTGGCGAAGCCCGGAGAGAAAGAGAAAGGCAACGGCTGATCAACAGCTGTCAGACCCTGCCTCTCCCTCCGGAACTCTCTCCGGGCCTGATCCACAGCCCCCTCGGCAGTCAGTGCTGGGTCGCCACGGCAAATTAGCACTGACTGCAGGACTGACTTCCGGTGTTCGGTCAAGCCTTCGGCTGGTCATTACGGAACCTGGGTTTTTTAAAATTAGTATATCTGATTGTTCCAGCACCATTTGTTGAAAAGACTCTCCTTTATCCTGCACCTTTATCAAAAATCAGATGTTCATGTATATGTGCTTCTATTTCTGGACTCCCTATAGTATTCCAGTGATCAATTTGTCCAACCCTATTCTAATACCAGACTGTTTTGAATACTACAACTTTATAATAAGTCTTGAAATCAGGTAGTGTTGCCCTTTATGATTTGTTACAGAGGTCTAGAGCAGCCCTCCACCTAGGGCTAATTATTCCTAACTACTGAGAGTATCTGAATGTCACAGGAAATAGTACCTTGCCCTCAAGGACAGTGTGGTCCTGCAAGTCTCATGAATGACTAGTCTTACTTTCTACATCAGTAACTGCTCCTCACAACGCAATAGCCATTACACATATCCCTGAAAATCTCTGAGGTAAGCTCTAAGTGGTGGTAAGAACATCTTAGGTTTTCTAGCCCATTTTGTTTCTCAGGACTTAGGTAAGTCACAACCTTTGCCACCTGTTCCCACATCTATAAAACGAGGGTTTGAACTTTATCATCTCAGCCAGTATCTCTTTATGTGTGTATATCACCCTGTTGTTCACAAAGTGTTTTACATACTTCCTCTCATTTCATTTGATCTTCACAACACCAGGAATTATTATACACAAGATAGTCCTGCCCGTTTTACACAAAAGAAAACACTTAGATGATGAGTGAGGATGTGGAGAAACTGGAACCCCATACATCTCTGTGGAAAACAGTTTAGCAGCTCCCCAAAAAGTTAAATACAGAATTACCATATAACCCAGCAATTCAACTACCATGTATATACCCAACAGAACTGAAAATTGGTATTCAAACAGATGAATGTACACGCATGTTCATAGCACACTATTCATAATAGCTCAAATGTGCATCAACAAATGAATGGGTAGACAAACTGATATATATATAAATACAATAGAAAATTATTCAGCCATAAAGGAAATGAAATTCTAGCATATTCTATAACATAAATGAACCTCAAAAATATGTTAAGTAAAAGAAGCCAGGCACAAAAGATCACATATTGTGTGATTTAATTTATATGAAGTGTCCAGAATAGGTAAATCCATAGAGACTGGTGGTCATCAGGGATTGTAGGGAAGGGAGACCAGAAAGCAAACGCTTAATGGGTATGGATTTTCTTTTTGGGGTGATGAAAATGTTTTGAGGTGGCGGTTAAACATTACAAATGTATTAACAGCCACTGAATTCTTCACTTTGAAATGGTTAATTTTGTAAATTTCACTTCAATAAAAAAGAAAATCCTTAGAGTACAAATGGCCACCCAACTCCAAGGTTCCACAAAATTGAATAACAGCTGTGAAAGTAAAAGTATAGCCAATTTTCACCTATCTCTGATAATGGAAGATGGAAGAGTCACAGTCCCAAATGGCATATTTTAGAATAATCACTCTTTCTTTACCAAGTTTATATTTATTAAAATTAAATGATCCTATACTATAATGGTACAAAATGCCATGCTGAAGATTTTAAAATAGTATCAAAAATACTAAGTAAAAAAAAAAAGTGAAGTTCATTTTGTAAAATCTCACTTGGAGGCTCACTCTTGCACACTTTGAATATAAACTATGTTTGAGTATAAACCAACACTGCGATATCCATACCAAGGTGTCAGGAAATACAGAAAATAGAGTCATGGTCCAAGGCTGCTGGGCTAACATTAAAGGACTGTCCTTCTCACCTTTGCCAATCCAGAGAGGAGCTCCAGAGCTGCCAGTGATATGCTCATGTCTGGTCTCCACTGGGAGTTAAGTCTTTGGGTGACGAGATGAATGCTGCGAATCAGTAGCCCCGCAGCTGAATCTGTATTAAGAGCTAGGATATAACCCCAATGCCACATCCCACAGGGAGGGAAAACAACTAAGCATTAGTAACGAGAAGCACAGCATTCCACCAGGCACAGACCACAGCAGCCACAGTGAGCACGACGGGCACCCACACAGTGCTATGCTCCCCGCCCCACTGGCCTGAGCATCAAGCCTGACTGAAAAACAGTGCACAGGGCACACACACTGGACAAGAGCAGCTTCTAGTTCCCAGCTCGGGTACTTTCATATAGACATCCACTGGGATTTAGTAATTTCAATATCATTCTTATAACAATATAAAATTTTAAATTTCTACATTACCTCATAGAGTTACGTTTTCAAAACCCCGCCCCACTGGCCTGAGCATCAAGCCTGACTGAAAAACAGTGCACAGGGCACACACACTGGACAAGAGCAGCTTCTAGTTCCCAGCTCGGGTACTTTCATATAGACATCCACTGGGATTTAGTAATTTCAATATCATTCTTATAACAATATAAAATTTTAAATTTCTACATTAACTCACAGAGTTACGTTTTCAAAAAAAAAAACAATGAAAGGCTATCAATTATTTCCTTGGAATTTTATATAGAGGGAAAAATTCAAATCTCAGAATCTTCTCAGATGCTGGGGAATTATCCTAAAGCATATACTAAAATTATTTTCAGGGGTTAAACCATCAAAAATCACATGCATTGCTTTTTAAACACATTGTAACATTTAACTCTTCAAGACTACTTTGATACTTCTAAAAAAATTAAATAACCAAGTGATTGTGTTTTTATTTGGCCTCCAATTCTATATTTAAAAGCAACTACTACTTGGCTGATAATAAATAAGGACAAATTAAATTAAATTGATAAAGGAAGCTTTAGGGACATTATACCTGTCGATCCTATCAGAAAGTGGGCAGTGACAACAGAAAAAGGAATGATCATTAAAGAGACACATTCATGCGACACTAACACAAATCTGGATTTCTTAGTAAAAAATATTTTACAACATTACAAGCAGACCTCACTAACACCAGTTCAAAATGCTGAAACAAACAATAACCACTTCAAACACTTAAATTAGAACACATACAATGCAAAAATTTCTTTAGTGTAAGTGTTTTAGAAAGCATGAAAAATAAACAAATTTTTGCCTATAATATACTTAAACCCATGAACATAATGAGTAAGACAACAATTTAAATAAATGTAGTATTTAAATGTGTTTACTATCTACATAATGCCTTATATCTGACATGCTTGAGGATGCTTATAATTAAAAAATTAAACTCACATCTAAGGATCTAAATTTCATTTCAATCTGGTTGGATTAACACTTACAGATTCAATACACTATTATTTGTGTATAAAAACACCACTGAATAGGATGTTCTTCTGGCAACTGTTTCCTTACGCTTACTTAAAATTTGTGACTGAGAAATCTAACCAGATATATAGTAAGGTATATAGGTTTTAAGCACAAAGAGAGATTTTCCTCTGGATTCCCATCTCATGCATTTCCCACCACTCATCCTTACCACACTGCAATAACTGATGTACTGGCTGACTCTGCCACATCCTATTTGACTCTATGTTACCAGCATCTGGTACAGAATTCAGAAATGTTTCCTGACCACCCATTATAATCATTTATAAAATCTAAAACTACCCAGAATCTAACTACTAAAAGTTATAGAGTTAAATTTATAAGATTTATTTGCATTTTCTTACTCTTTACACTAATAGCCTCTCTATTACTCTTAAATACATAAAAAAGTATGACCATAAAAATGTTTTGCTAATTTGTTTTATATACCTAGACATTAAAAGTTATTCTATAAACTTTGGATTTCAAAAAAACAAACATGGCTTACCATAATCTCTTAGGAGAGCTTGAGCAGGTCTTTCACTATCAGGAGTTGTGGGCTCTGTGCTTCCACCACTTGCTGAACTAATACCACTGTTAGTGCGACTATGACTCTTCAGGTTATTTTCTCCACCACCCTAGTCAAATAAAAATGAATCAAATATTTTAGGGCTATAGCCATAGTTTACCAATATAAATAGAGGTCAATCATTAAAAGCCATACTGATAAAATGAAATGTGCCAACTAAATAGCACAAAATGATACACAGATAAAAAAGTGACAAGGGATTAAAACTGCTGTAGTGTTTTTGCATAGACACTATCTACTGAAAGTTTATGAAGAGTCTGACGATTACAGGTGCCTATTCTGGGGTCTTCTTTGGTGATATTTACAAAGGGCCAGCCAAGGACCTTTTTCATCTTCACTAGCTAATGACTCCGCATCCTTCAAGAAATACCCTAAGTGCCTCCCAAGCAAAACTTCAGAACAGGAATACAATCTTAAAAAAAACAAAACACAAACAGTAACTCTCAAATGTAGTTATACCACAAAATACAAAAAAATATACATATAATATGGTTAGTTTAAAGATTAACTCCTATATGTTTAGGAGCTAACAAACGTATCAAAGATTTCCCTCATTTTTTCCTATGTAAACACAATCCATTATATCCAGATCAGTTTTTATTATTAGCCACCTAATGTGACATGAATATAATTTCCTTAATAATAATTTGATCACCCATCCTACATCCACCATTCTAGTGTATTCCATTAATTTATCCACTCCACTGCCTCTACTCCAGGTATAGGAATCACGTATCTTGGAGACAGAAGCAGGGGACACGGGGAGTCTCTGGAAAACTTTTTAAAGTTAGGAGCATTGGTGCTCTGGGGAACCTTCAAACTTTGATCTATAGGGCCTTGCAAGAGCTGATGAGATGAAAAGGAGTCAACTAGATGCTTGCTAACAGCTAGCACTATATCTACTAGGGATAGAAGAAATTATGGAGTAGGGGTTTTTTTCTAGATTATTCAAGCCAATTCAACAGCACAGCAAAAGAAGTAAGAGCTTTAAGCAATAAAGACTGGGTTTGCTGGAATTTCTCTCATGCAGTATCTCTCAGGAACCTGATGTATAGTTGATGAGGTACTAAAAGGTAAGAAGCCTCAAAATATCTGATATTTCAAAATAGAATCCTTCTGCATCAATAAGCTGAATTTACAAACAAATGTCTTTAAAAATCACGAGGACGATATTTTAGAATGAAATTTAATCAGAAGTTGATAGTTTCTGACAGATTACATGTGGTAATCTTACCATTTCCATTTGGCAACCAATGGCTTCTAAAAGTGCTGAATCTTGAACAATATTTAGCATTGCTCCTGCAACAGCAAAAAAAAAAAAAAAGCATTTTATTTAAATACATGACAAGAATACTAAAATGGCTAAAATAACTCAATTAATAGCAGAAACATGATTTTTAATAGAGCATTCCTGAAATTTCCATAAAATTACCAATAAATCTGTTGACTAGTCAGAAAAGATACTCCATTAAAATGCCCTAATTCTTATCTGCCCCCAAAGTTTTAAAACCACATTTTTCTAAAATAAATTTGAAGGTCAAACTTGCTTTATATAAAAATGACCATTACCAGATATTTTTTAATGAAAGACCAACCATTAACATCTCAATTTCAGGGCTTGCCTATGGCTACATAAGCTGAAGGCAAGGTGCCTTCAAAATATAATGTATTTATCATCAAGGAACTCATAGCCCTAGAAAGGCTAGGACAGAAACAAGATGGCGAGCCTAGCATACTGCTTTCTTATGCCAGTGGGAGAGTACTCTTGTCCACAAAGGATAAAGACAGAACAGACACAGCTTTGCCAATCTAAGGCAAGAATGCTAATTGATTCTTCCTTGGAATGTATAAGGGAGCTCTTCAGAACAAGGGGAAAGCAAAACTAAACACTCTTATCAACCACAGAAATTATCTGATTTCAAGTGATATGTTATTTGAATAACTTAAAACACTACAAGTTAAAGGCTCTCTCAGATTGAGATTTAACCTTTGTTCCTTCAACTCCTTTCCAAAAATGAAAGGATTTACTCTTCTCTACTTATCTCACCTTCACACTATATAACATACTATCCTTCCTGAGCACTAACTCCAACCACTACTACCATCATTTCTGTCTATTCAAATTCTGCCCTATAAAATCCAATTTAACTTCTACTTCCCCCTATGAAGTATTCCTTGATCTTTTGGTTTCTTCTCTTTCAATACTAAGGACATGCTGATGTCCTTATGACATGCAATCAGTACTGCCTTCTACTATTATCTGACTACTTTGTGAGGGTATTCCAACCTCTGCAGTGAGACTTGCTGAAGGGCAAAAGCCACACTATTCACTTCTTTAGTATCCCACTCCCTACAGAGTACCTATACCTAAGACCATGCCATTGGCTTGTTTAGATGAATGCCAGAAAGCACAGTAAGGAAGAGTTGCAGTGATCAAGTTGAGAGTAATGAGGGCTTAAAATATGCCAGTGGCCATAATGATGAGGAGCCATTTAAGAGGCAATCAATATGATTAGGAGACAGTAGGAAACAATAAGGAAAAAGGGAGGAAGCACAGCTACTCTTCATGTTCCTCCTGGCAGAGTTCTGACACAGCTTCCAGAATTACACCCACCTCAAAATACTTTCATATGCAGGCAATGGGCAAGAGGAAGAGGCAGAAGGGGGAGGAAAGGAAACAGAAGAAAGGGGAGGGAAAGAGAAGAGGGTAGGGGTCAGGACAAGAGGGAAAGAGAAAAAGAAAGAACACAGATGAAACTAAGCAAAAATGACTTACCAAGACAACTGAATGCTCTTCTCACCTCATCTCACTCCTTTACATTTTTTCACATATAAAAGCAAACAAATTCTGCTTCTGATTCAGAATAAGTAGAGCTATATTAGACTTAGCCTCCCATCACCAACCACTGCCTCCTCAGCATGTCTGGGTCAAAATTATCTGGTTTTTCACTTACAAAAACAATGTATGAACACAAACCTAATATCATTTGAGTGTTGTTGGGATCTGTTTCCGTTTGCAAGGCACCTATTAGTATATTCACAAGTCTCAACTTCAGGGACAAAAAAGTTATTGGTTTATCATAAGAAGAGCTGTCATCATTACTAAACTTTCCTTCCAGAACCACCTATGGAAGAAACAAATAATATTTAACATTGATTGCTGTGGTACACTATGCCTATGTAGAAACTGATACAGTGGACAAAGAGCAGATCAGTCTAACAAGCAAGGCTTTTAATCTGACTAATATTAGCCACTGTGCTAGGTCTGTTGCTAACTCAACAGCATACTATGTTATCAGATGTCACCAACCTATCACCACTTGAAATGGTAGGTGAGGCATACTCGCTAACAGAAGAAATTTCCCCAACAAATCAACTTTGTTGATTCACTAAAATACTTTTTTAAATGTTTTTAAAAGCTCCTGTTCCATTTTTAAAAGATAATTTGACTTGAATTTGCACAAAAAACAGAACATAGAATATTAAAAAAATTTAATAAAACATTACCTCAGATTTGACTGTGCCAAAGTGATGAGGGAGGGGCAACAAAGAAAGCAGGATATTAATGGAAGATCTTCTTAATTCTGTTGGATTTACATAGTTTTTGAATTTGGAGAGTTCTCTGCCAAAAAAAAAAAAATTGCTATTATTTCCAAACTAAAGTATGTTTTTAGCTATTACCAAATATACATTATGCCAATTTTTCACAATACAAGCACTGGGTTTGGTTTCATAAAGACTGCAGTACCTACTTTCCACTGAGTTTATATTCTATAATGTGTGTGTATGTGTGTGTGTCTATGTTAAACTGCTGTTATGGAATTAAACTAGAATCTGATTGACTGATTTTAAATGTAAGGCCTACACTACAAAATTTAGGACTTCTAAGCCGGGGTTGCTCTTACGCCTCCAAACCAGGCCACAAAAGATTAAACATGCCCATGGACAAATCAGAACTGAAGGAGTTCAGGGATGAGGTGGGTCTGAATATTCTACACTCATTTGATGTGGCCTGAGTCTCCTTGGGCAATGAAGACAACTGAACATGATAAACTAGGAAACTGGGGAGGAACCACCAAAACAGACCAGGCCAAACCCAACAAATGATATGCTAATATAGAATGACAACTTACCTGTCAGGCAAAATGGTTTCAAGAGCTGAAATAAAGTAAGGAACCACAACATCAATCCCTTTCAAGTCACAGCAGAACAAAGGAGGGGAGTTTAGAATAACGCTGGCCAAGACAGGATGGCACACATAATCATTTATCTGCAAACCTTGAATTAAAAGCATGTAAAATCTAGGAAAGCAAGAAAAAAATTTTAAACAAACTGCTGGTCAGTTGTTTCCATAATTATTAATATTTTCTACAAACTCACCAGAAAGTCTTTTTGCACTCTTCACTACTTCTAACCTTTAAAGGTATTACTGAAGTTAGAACAATTCTGAATCAAAAACACTAAGAACCAAAATTATCTTTCCTAATGAAAAAAATATTCATGTTTATTATACCTTTTTGAAGCCTTACAACTCAAATTTACAGGTGCCTACAAATAAAGCAACCAAAACAAAGCAAATGGCTGCAGTAATTATCAATAAACTGGAGGAATTACTGTATTGAAAAATGTGCCTTTTTCTCTGTGACCCATAATTTTGGAAAAGACAAAGAAAGAAACCTCATTCAACCCTGCATTCATCATGATGTTATATAAGACTCCGTATAGGAATATACCTAAAGTGTACCTTACATTGAGTATACCTTACTTTTAACCTGCTCCTCTAACCTGCAATCAACTAAGCATTCAATCTTCCATCATTCAAGACCAACTCTACTGGTATACTCTTCTACTACTATAAGGCACTTTTCCTCTCTGCAAAACTCTTCCGAAACAGCTTCCCCACCTCCTGGTCATTGCTCAACACATTTCAATCCATCTTTTCTCCCTAGAACCAAACTAAAACTATATTAGCAAATAAACAAAGGCCATTTCATTGCTAAAACCAGAAGACATGCCTAAGTCTTAACTGACTCTGCCTTTTTAAAGCACTCAAACCTCTGATTACTCCCTTCTTCTCTCCTTATTCTTCTGACCTCTGTGGTTATTTCCTTTTAATAAATCCTCTTACTCCGCCTGCCTTCTAGTAATGGTGTTCCTCAGGCTGCCAACCTTAGATAATTTTCTAAGCTGTCTCTTCCACTAGCCTGGTTTTAAACACTACTTAAGCCACTGAATATAATCAACTCAGTCTCTACCCCATACCTCTCACCTGAGCTCCAGATCTATTAGCCAAAAGTATACTGGATACCTGAGGGCAAGACATGTCTATTGATGTACTCCAGTAATCCTTGTGCAGTGTATGGCATAAATACTTGTTGATAAATACCCCAAAGACACTTCAAGATCAAAACTAAGCTCATCATTGGCCCCCTCACAAATATGCTTTTTTGGTTGGTCCTATCCAGTCTTATGGACCAGACAGAAAGCCCATGGTCATAACCTTCATCCTTCCTGCTGCTGCTACCATTTGTGGTATCTCCCTAACCAATATTCTCCCTCCTGAGAAATGTACTCCCTCCCACGCAAGGGGTGCCAGCATTCCATGTGACCCACTCTTACAGCTATAGATGACTAAACCAGAGGTAGACACCTGATTAATCAGATTCTCTTTCTCAGGAATTTGAAATTAGGATTTAGAGATGCTAACTGGCCCTGCTGGTCACCTAGACAAAGGCCATGAAACTGAGAACTTAGAATACTGCAATATAAGAAAATGATCTGCAAAGAACAATGAAGCAGTTCTTGAAGACCATGAAGACAGAAAATTCAGAAAGGAGGAAAACCCATTCTGGTCCTTGAACACTTTCTAGATGCTGGTTCCTGCCCATCATGAGGCCCTGCTGCATATCCTGACCTTCGAATGTATTAAATGGTACTAGTTTATCATAAATGATTTTCCTTTTGCTTAAGTCATATTGAGAGCCTATTAAGATACTCCTAAAACTAAGAGCCTATTAAGATACTCCTGATTAGTAACGTGAAGGTACCATTCTGTTTCATATCTATATGCTTTGTTCCCTCTGATAGTACGTTTAAACCTCTCTCCTGAGAACCTAGCAGATACACAGACACCTGAATGCTCTTGTTGATATTAATATAACTTCAGCAGATGTGCGAATGATTAGTTGAGATGGGCAACAAAAATAGGCCATTTCAAGTTAATTTCATAAAAATGTAAAAGACCTAAAGGGTCATGGCTGGGACAAAGTAGAGAGATTAGAAAGAGCATTAAGTAGCAGAAAGTCAGGAGTTGGTTGACCAACTAAAGATGGACCTGAAGAGAAGTGGAGACTAAAATGACTCCTAGTTTCTGGCATGAGCAACTAACTGAATGGATGGCAGAGGCATTCACGAAAATTGGTTGAAGTCATAAATCTGGATAAGATGACCCTACCCAACTTGCTTATACTACCCATCTTTTTGAAGACCCAGCACAATCATTCAATCCTATGTAACTCTTTCCTGAACCCCCAGGGTAAGTGTACGCTGCTTCTTCCTCTGAATGGTGACAGCACTTTGTGCTTTTCTCCTACCAACTTCCTATTACTACTGGATCATTGTAACTTGTGTACATGGCTTTGCTCACTCGAGAAAATAAGCTCCTTAAAGGCAGGATCTACAGTTAACATTTGTGAACCATCTACAGTGTCTAATACTGTGCTAAAAATTAATTTAAAAATTAGTATAATCCTTCCAAATCTCTCCAAAATTATAAGTCAAATAAAATAGAATAATAGTTCTAAAATTAAAAGGATCTTAAGGGTCTTTACCAAATCTAATAAGGCAAGTAAAATGGAAGAATTCAAGCAAAAATTTTGATTACTTACTGACATTTTCAGGTATTTCAAACCAACATTTACTTATCAATTCAGCCTACCAAGGCTTGTTACAATATAGTTTCACTACCCAAACTACATAAATGGAAAAATAAAAAAATTCTAAGACCTGGATAAATAAGCTGGCAGAATCTCTTCTCCAGTCTTCTTGCTACAAAAAATCCTACACAGTGTCCCACAAGCCTCAGCTCTTCCTGCTTCATAGTTATCAGGAAATTCACTTGCATCAAACATGGGATTGGAAACCATGGTGTCTGTAGACATTTGTGACCCCTTCCGTCGAAACTCCATGCTAGCTTGTGTTGTAATGGCTGGGGAGAGAAAAGGAGGGTTTTATTATATTTGTCAATATGCAAATAGGCTCATGGGACCCTGGACACAAAGATCAAATGTTGGTGTCATTAAATAGCTACTTGAATAAAATCCAATAATTCTTTCGTTTAGCAACTATGTCTTAATTTTTTTAAGGGCTCTCTGTAATCTTCTTGGAAAATGGGTAACAATTAATCTATAGTGGTATTGTCAGTTTAACAAATTCTACTAGAAGTATTTTCCAACTGAATTTTCAATCATCAGAGTACATTTGTATATATCTGTACTCATATACAGATATATAATACAAAATTTGGCTTTTCTATTATTTATTCTGTTTTTAACTTCCCCTATAGAAAGATGCTTAAACATTAAGACAAATAGCTACTGCAATTTCCACATTACCCCAGACAAACATCATTATTGAATGGGCAATCCCATGCCAGTCTGTATATTTTAGGGAGAGGGCAAAGTAAGGATGAGTAATGGGTAGGAAGAAAGAGCATTCCCACCACCCACCCAACTCCAAAACACACACCAAAGAATCGCCCAACCAAGCAAAATGAGAATGAATTTTAAAAACCATAGACAGCAGCTAACTGGAGGTTGATAGATCAGAAAATTGGATTGATAAGAAAGATTATCTATCATGGTCATTCATTGTCACTGAAACAGAAGCCCTTCGAAAGTTGCTTTTATTTTTAATAAAAGATTTCACAGTGTATTGAAAACCACTCTGAAATCTTTTATCACTCTACATGAAATGTTTAAATTATTTTGTAATATTTTTAATAGAATGCAGAGTCAAGTATAAATCTTTATGCAACTTCCCATGAGCCATTTTTAGTCCTGAATAAGCTATCCAGCAATAATACATTTAAAAAACACTACATGCAAAATGCATACAAATCAAACATTAAATCTGTATAAAAGTAAGCTTAAAGCTTAAAAACAAACAAAAAAAGCCAAAACACAGTTAGTGCAAAATCCTGGAATTCATGACATGACCAGACTAGTATACAGAAATAATGGGACTGATTCAGGCAGATTAATTTGCTTTTGCCAACAATCTTCCCCATTCAAAACACAGAAAAGTATTTTTCTTCCCAAGTGCAAAAACTACAAGAGACAATGACAATCAAATTTTTTAATGGAATTATGAAAAAAATAAAAACATGACTGCAATTAAGGAGAAGCTTCTGGTTCCTACTTACAAGATTTATAAGAAAGAAGAATTTGGATAAAAGATGCTGCAAGATAATAGAAATAAATGGAAACAAATCAAAGGACAGCAGTAATTATAAAATACTTTAAAGATGGTGAAATCTTACAGTAAGTTAAGAAGCTTTTTAGCTTTTTAAAAATTAGATTAAAAGCGTTATGATACCACAAGCTAATTCAAAAACATAGGAAATTGTGCATTCAGATCCAAAAATATAATTTTTGTATCATGCAAAAGAAATGAACAAAGAAAATTACACAACTACAAAAGAATTGAGGTTTTGAACTGCCTATAACGTGCATTAAATTTTTAGTTCATTAACCCTTCCCAGCTCAATGTTACTTTTTACAAAGCACAGTGTACTGTCAAGTAAATCTAAAGCTAACCAGTTCATAGAAGCAAACATTTTAAGTTACAGGTGAACTGGATGGCAGAATTCCTTGATGACAGCCAGTATTTAGAAAACAGCCTAACAGTGTTAGTATTTCCAAACTTCCCACCACCCCTGGGACCTCAAAAGTGGCACCCAACAGCACCCTAACGCACTCAATTATCTGGACACTTCCAGTCTCCTGGGTAATGGAACAGCCTTTCTCATCTCTGAACACAATCAGGGAAGAGAAGTTTCTATCCTTTCCCCACCAAGGAAAATGGTAAGAGTTAAAAGTAAGAATTTGTTGCCCACATATGATTTGAATTCTGACTTCTATCTTTTGGAACAAGAGGGTGAGCAAAGCTGTTACAAAATCCCTAGAGAGCAGGAAGATCTGTAAATTCCCTTTAAGCAAGCCCACCAAGGAGGCAGCAGCTTAAACCACTCTGGATTCAGGGATTTTAGTGTCAACAGCTTGATATCCAAAAGTTACACTGTAAAAATTGCATCTTAATAAAAGTAAAAATATGTCTGACTCATTCTAGAATATATAAATATAAACATAATTCAGAAAACTAAAAATATAAACACATGAACGTAAGAAAACATAAGCCAAAAATGGTTTTTAAGTTTTCATTTAGTCATCATAAGTACATTTACTTATCCATAAATAAACACCACTTTTAAACTTGTAAATAAAAGATAATATGAAAATGGTTGGATACAAAGTGTTTAAATTTGAACAAAATAAATAAAGGAATCCCTAAACTCAACCATGCAATCTCAAATTATATTCCTGAAAATGTCTTTATAGTCACAACTTTTCTAAATTATATAGAAGATCTGTAAGAATATCCAAAATAATTATACATATATAATGCTAACAGACACAGACCTTAGTTCTGAAATGATACAAATAGGCAAAAATG
The DNA here is from genome assembly GCF_000412655.1 of Myotis brandtii. NCBI lineage: Eukaryota > Metazoa > Chordata > Mammalia > Chiroptera > Vespertilionidae > Myotis > Myotis brandtii. Next base: position 2,397,128 of record NW_005359397.1, on the reverse strand, counting down.
CATTTGTGAAAGAAAGCAGAGATCCTTGTGGACGCTAGTTTTATCTTTGGAACTAACATTCTCCCTAGAGAGGCATAAACTAATGCAATTAAGCCTCCTTTTTCATCAAGCTATTTCCAACACCAGTGGAAAAGTGCTTTCTTACCAAACAACCAATACACTCACTAATGCAGATAGCACAGTGCCTGGCACAGAGTAATTCAGCTCAATAAATGATAGCCATTATTATTATTCAGCTCTATAAGATATGTCATAAATAGTCCTCCCTCAGTACATTCTGCACTACCCTACATCTCATCCTGCACCCTATGCAATTACTTCCAAATATAATGGTAAGATGACAAAAATAAATCAGATTTTATTTAGATGGTGTTTCTATAATAAAACCTAAGTAAAGCTATCAGGGTTGAGTTACTGTCCACCAGTCTTTTTTAGTTTCAGAACAAATGGTATTTTTGAAAGTGTACACTAGAAATAAATTTCTCTATACTAAAACCTGAGAAGTTAGAGTCTTGTGAAGCAGAAGTTTTCTGATATTTATATGTACTAATGAGTGAATGGTTGTCAAAATCTAAGAAAACACTTCTGAATAAATTTCTGGTTAAAATATTTAATTCTTGATATCAATATTATTATCCTGGCTGACATGAAGGGAACTTCCAGGTCACCTACTACAAGAAATTTGATTTAACAACAAAAATGGCTAACATGAAGTGTGTCTAATAAAACCAGAAAAAGCCAAACCTCACAAAACAAACATAAAAAGGACAGGTAGCAAAACTTCCAAAATTGTTCAGCTGGAAGGGGTTAAAAACAAGACACTGCTTTGTCAGAGACAGAGAGCTTTTTAAGATACATATTAATCTTGCAGGTAGGAAAGATTAAAAAGAAAAGAAAGAAAAGAAAAAATGATAACGTATTTCTTGAGCAATATTTACCAGTCATGCTGCTGTCTCTGTTAATCCCATTATGAAGTTTACAGTGAACAAATGCTGCATCAAATAACCATGATCCAAAGAGATTCAAGATGCTGTTAACCTTTGGTCTCCGAGGGGCAGGCAGTGGCCGGGGTTCTGAACTAGTCTGATTTGGACTTGACAGAGGAGAAGTGGAGGATGTCTGGTGCTGAACTTTCGAGGCATGAGCAGTACTAACCTATTAGAAGGACACAAAAATATATGCACACTCATGAAAAGTTTGAAAAAATAACAGGACTTTTAAAAAAGGACAGCAGATCAAAAAGTCAACATTATACAGCATAATAATGGTGATGAAAACTTACTGTGCTTGTCTTCATGGTGGCCTTATTCACAGTAACAGCCCGATGCCTTCGATTATGTGGTGGGGTGGTACTGACAGCAGTGCTTTGAGGCATACTTAATCTATTCACGGGTGTTGGAGGAGCACTATCTGATCGGGGTCTAGAAATGCCTTTAAGAAAAGACAAATGGAGTTATTCTTCATAGTTCAAAATATGTGGTCAGAAAATCTTCCTCAAGCAACACCAGTGAATGTTTAGTACAGACTACAGCAGGGACTGCTAGTATCCTCCGAATACCCATTTGCCCTCTCTTCCTGAGTTATAGAACACAAATTTTAGCTCAGCCTGGCTCCACAGAATCAACAACTACATTTTCAAGCCTCCCTTACAGCTAGATGTGGCCATGTTCTGACCACAGAAAAGTGGGTGATGTTGGGAATCTCCTTAAAAGGACCAATCAAGTGTAGGCTCTCCTTCCTTCGTAATTCCTGAAGAGGATAGTTGGAACTAACTCATTCAATCATCATGGCCCATGAGAGAGTGCAGAAGGGATAGAGAGCCAAGCCACAAGATGCACGTGCCTGACAACGGTAGAACTGCTATAGCAGCCCTGTACTGCCTAGCCCTGGGTTTAACACATGTGTAAGTAAACTATCTTGTTTCAAACACTGGTATTTTTAGTTGTTATATGACAGTCAAACTTAATTTGACCTAATACAGGGATGGGCAAATGTAGGTTTACAGTTGTGAGTACACAAAACACAGAATGTATTCTTATACTATTTATTAACTATTGTATTATTTATATTACAACTATAAACCTACTTTTGCCCACCCTGTATATTATGTATGTATTATAGTAACAAGTACACATAACAAATGCTTTAGAAAGTGATATATTAAAATATCATTGACTTTCAACAGGTAAAAACAATTCTGACTTTTCATAGTCCTAAAATGTGAAAAGCAGTTCAAAATAGTTCATAAAAGGTATAACTTGCCTCCTAATGATAAACATAAGAAGATACATAATACATTTGAATCTGTATTTTCCTGAATTACTAGTAAGAATGAACAGTTTTCTTTTGCAAATCTTTTAATCATATCCTTTGTCTATTTATTTACCAGGTCTTATTCTTTTTCTTAGCACTGTCTGGTCTATTCATATAAAGACAACAAAAACCGTCTATATTTGTTCCAAATAAATTTTCCTAGTTTGTTATTTATAATCAAATCCATTCATCCTTTTCTTGGGCTTTCATAATAGTACCTAAAACTAGACTCTAAAATAAATAAATAAGTAAATAAGTAAATCAATAAAACTAGACTCTAGAGTTATCTACATGTAGCTCTTCAAACATCTAGCAACATACACAAAATTCACCTAGGAATGCATCCACCAGACAGCTGATCCCACGCATGGCACGAAAAAATATTTGAGGCAGATGTTTAAGGCAGGGATACTGATTCAATTCTTGTGGCATTCCGCTCACATTCAGGAACTGTTCCTGAAATTTGGGAGTAGAGCTTATAATGGCTGGGTTACTCAAATCCACAGGATTACTATCAAAAGAGAGAGAAAAATTAATTAAACATTTAAAAGATTCTTTAGCAATAAACTGCATGCAATCTATTTTAAGAACAGGGCTGTTTGTCCCTATTTAATTCAGAGAGGAGGCTTATCTGTATTTAACCAGTTAACTGCCACTCGTCCAAAACAGAAACCATCCCCATTTTTCCATATGTGCTGGAATATTTACGAATTTAAGTTACCATAATTTTCTTTACAAACCTAGAGATGTCACCAACAAGTCTGATTTTAAAATTGGGCGACCAGAGTTGATATGGGAGGTTTGCGGCTATAGACGCGCATGGTGTGTGGGGAAGGTCCGCTGCTTGCGTCTACAGACGCTTATGGCATACAAAGGGTTAATAGGCTAGGGACTCAAACATCAGCACTTCTTTACAGAAGACCTGCAGTATGTTTACATGAACTCGCTCTGCCTATTCAAAGAATGAGAATCCAATGAGACTAGAAATTTTTAAGAGTATACATGGATATTTTTCTAATATGTTTGGAATTAAGCAATGGAATAAAAATTGTAAATAAATCAATAACTCCAAGAAAAAAATTTTACTTTAATACTAACATATTCAGTTATTTTAAAATTTGGATTGTTTGTATTCATGTGTATGTACTAAAGCCATATATTTCAAAACAACATATATTTTATGTGTAAATAATTTTAAATATTTCCACTAAAAAATAGATTTAGATTTCTACTCAAAATGGGCTACGTAGCTATCCATTAAATGGCCTCGTCAACTCAAAGTGATATTGTTTAAACCTACAGGCAGTACCTGGAAAGAATTTCCACTAACTATGAGGTCAAAAGAACTAGGCTGAGAAATACAAAACAATGGTTTATAACTGCTCTGCCCTTTGAAACCTCTTTTTCTACCCACTCAGACTCTTCTTAATTGCAAGTGGGAATAAGGGGCCATATATATGGGCTTCTAGTGTTAGTAGATTGTATCCATAGAACTACAATTCATCATGTGGGATAGAGGGGATAAGTCTAGTAGCAGTACCAGAAAGCTTATACCAGCTTCTCCACATGTAAATCTGAAATGATTTTACTGGTACACAAATTATTAGAGCACAGAGTAAAAAAAAATTGAAATGAGAATGGGTAACTGCATTCCTACAGCTCCCAATGCTCTGTATATCTGACAAAAGTAGAGAGCCTGTTAAAAATCCAAATTCTACCTAGATTTACTGAAACAGAACCTCCACATTGAAATAAATTAATATAAATTAATATATCACATCAACAGGTAAAAAAGAAAAAACTTTTAATCATTTAAAATAAATCCCAAAATATGATTTGAATAAAATTCAGTACTCTTCCTGATTTCATTTACATTTTTAAATTTTAAATTTTTTGAATGCTTAGGAAACCAGGAACTTAAAAAACAAACAAAAACTAGTATCAACTAACATTCCACTCAAAATTTCATGTAGTAGAGACATTCCAATGAAAATCAGAACACAGAAAACACTTCTAATCTTAAATAAACACAAAATTACAGAAAAATAGATTAAGAATATAAACTGAAAGATGAAAAACAAATTGGAAAAAAAATAGACAGAAAATGGTTAACATTCTTAATTTATAAAAAGGTCATACAGAATAAATTAGAATCACTAGTACACAAATAGAAAAATAAGGCTAGTCAAACCAGAAAGAAAAGATATGCAAGGAAAATGTTTAAGAATCAAGACAGTACACAACAGAACAAAAGTTCCATAGAGCACAAAGATAGGGCTAGTAGAGAGAAAGGTAGGAAGCAATGAAGCTGAATTGAATAGAATTACCAGAAAGAAATAGCAGAAAGTAGCAATTTATTCCTCTGAAATTTTATAGTATCCCTCAGCAAAATTTTAAACAAGGTTACTAGAGGAAAGGCTCTGAGAACTATATTGACGGTCAGTGCAGGTCACAGAGAGGAGCAAGGTAGTTAGTCTCCAGGCCGCACAAAATGTGACAAATTCCTGTGACGGTCAGTGCAGGTCACAGAGAGGAGCAAGGTAGTCTCCAGGCCCCACAAAATGTGACAAATTCCTAGAAAAATATCATCTAGGCTGTAGCAACAGGCAAGAGAACAAAATGCTGCAAATACCACAGGAAACATGCTCCTAGAGAGTACAGACCAAGAGCAGCTGAGCATACCCTGACCCTATGGAACAGGGAGAGCAGAAGGCACATGATGTAGATGGGTGTGCTGTCCACTTTGGGTCCACCTGACACTCTGAAATCCATTAAGAAAGTTATAGCATGGTTTCTGCCCTAGACACTTACTGGGTAAAGAGCACATGAAAACTAAATTAACAATACCTTAACATATGTAAAAAGCGAAACCATGTCTGTGCAACACACTCGTTATCCATTTCAGGAGGGATCAGACTGGCATCTTCATCAGGAACTTTAAATGGAGGAAATGAAGGACCATATGTAAAGCGTAGCAATCTAGAAAAAAAAGAAAAGCACACCACTAAGTTCATTTCTTAACTAGAATGAATAATACATTCAAGCATTAAAATACGAGAGAAAATAGATGAAACATGTATTTATACCTCACTGAAGTGAGTAAGATAAATAAGACCCTTGTTTATAAAACAAATTAGAAGCAAATTTCTAGTTTTGTTTTTTAAATCTTCACCTGAGGATATTTTTTTCCATTGATTTTTAGAGAGAGTGGAAGAAGTGAGGAGGTGGGGGGGAGAGAGACAGAGAAACATCAATGTGAGAGAGATACATCAATTGGCTGCCTCCCGCACATCAGGGGCCAGGGATCAAACCTGCAACAGAGGTACCTGCCCTTGACCGGGAATTGAACCCGCAACCCTTCAGTGTGCAGGCTGACGCTCTAACCACTGAGTCAAACCAGCCAGGGCCAAATTTCTAGTTTATAAAAGGATTTTAAAACATTTATTCACTTGTTTATAATAAATTATTATTTATAATAGCTATATTTATATTTTACTATATTTTATAAATTATAACTTA
>NW_005359397.1:2369910-2391081 GCF_000412655.1 Myotis brandtii | reverse complement strand
CTGGGGGGAGGGGCCACAGGAGGTTGGCCAGCCAGCCCCGCCCCTATTGGGTGGGTTGGCCGGCCGTAGTGCGTGTCATAGCGACCGGTCGCTCCGGTCGTTCAGCTTATATATAGAGAGATATAGATATAGATATAGATATAGATATAGATATATATAGATATTTACAATTACATAACGCTATAGTATTTAACATAAATTTAAAGTTATATATTACTAACTTATACAATTATAAATTATTTTCAACTTTTTGTTTATAAATAATTGCAAATGACATAAATAATAATCCTATATAATAAAAGCCTAATATGCTAAGTGTCCAGTCGGCTGTTCAACCAATCAAAGCGTAATATGCTAATGATATGTTGGCCACTCAAAACCGCTCCCTATGACGTGCATTGACCACCAGGGGCCAGACAGTCGACTGGTTGACCAGTCGCTACGACATGCACTGACCACTAGGGGGCAGACACTCCGACTGGTAGGTTAGCTTGCTGCTGGGGTTCGGCCGATCGGGACTGAGCGAGACAGGTCAGACAGGCCCTGGAGCCCTACCACGATCCCTCCCCAGCTGGCCAACCTCCCGCATCCCTCCCTGGCCCCAAGCGTGCACTAGTGGGGTCCCTCGGCCTGGCCTGCACCCTCTCACAATCCAGGACCCCTCGGGGATGTTGGAGAGCCGGTTTCAGCTCAATCCCGCAGGCCAGGCCAAGGGACCCCACTGGTGTACGAATTCGTGCACCGGGCCTCTAGTTTAATGATAATCACATAATGGAATTATCTATAATAATAAAAGCATAATATGCTAATTAGACCGGACAGCTGAACAACCTTCCAGACGACCTTCCAGACAACCTTCCAGATGAAGCCGGGGCTGCAAGGGCTGAGGCAAGCTGTGGCTGCGAGGGCCGAGCCCTTTGCATGAATTTCGTGCACCGGGCCTCCAGTATTTATATAATTATCTAGTTATATAAGTAATAAGTTATTTATATTATTTTTAAGATTTATCTCACTGCAAATTCCTTTAACACAACTAAGCCATAATTTGTTCATAATAATAACTGCTAAATAGCTTTACACAAAGTTGAGAATTCATAGTGTACCTTAAAAGTAATTTAACAATTCAATTACTTAATTTAACAGTAATATTCCAAATGTACTAAAAACTGTTCAAAGCTCTTTATTACACATCTGGAGATTAGATCTTAATAAAATAACCAGAATATACACACAGACAATGGATAAAACATTCATATCAATAACATTTTTAAAGTAAGACATTGGTAACAACATCAATATAAAAAAAACATAGGGAAATTATTATTTTTTAAGATTTTTTTATTGATTTTGAGAGAGAAGGGAGAGGGAGAGAAACATCCATCAGCTGCCTCCTGCGTGCCCCCCAGATATGTGCCCTGACCAGGAATCAAACTGGCAACCTTTCAGTGCATGGGACAATGTCCAACCAACTGTGCCACACTGGCCAGAGCAAAAATAGGAAAATCATTAAATGAATTCTAATTCCATGAAAAACTAAAAAGCCATTAAAAATATGATCTCAAGATCTAGTTATGAAAAAAAGGCATATATGATAAAAATCAGACATTAAATGAAAAAAAGCAGATAGTACAGTAAATAAATCTCAAACTGATTTTTTAAAAAGAGAAATGGGAAAAAATTCATTCAACTGTTAACACTGGTTGTCTGTAAGTGATGAATATTTCCCCATACACCTTCCAAACTTTTTAATTATAAGTATGTATTACTTTTACAATCAAGATAAAAGTATTATTTAAAAATAGGTTTATAATATTGACATTCAGCAAGATTACCAGAATCAACAGAATATTCCAAATGTTCATTGTTTAGTTTAAATAGTGATAAAGATATAAATATTTTATTAATTCAGAAAAAGAGCAATCTACCTTCTGATACAGAGTACCACCCACAAATTATTTGTGCCCCCCCTAATCAAACCTGAATCATATCAAATCTCTAGATCTAATTCCCAGTTGACAGGAAATACAGGTAATAAAGGAACATGTTAATTAACACAAGTAGAACATAATCAGGAAAATCCAGAATGTGAAACACTATAAAACAAGCAACCCAATTTCTTCAACCAAAAAAAAAGTACAAAGAAATAAAAATGAGAAAGAGAAACCTATAATTTAAAATAGGCTTAAGAAACATGTCAACTAAATGCAATATCTAAACCTTTTTTTGTTTTTGGATTCAATAGAACCAACTATAAAAAAAGAAAAGGATATTGAGACATTCAGGGACATTTGAACATCCAATGGTTAATATTAAATAATTGTTAAGATTTTTTTGGTACAATAATGGTATTGTGACTATGTTTAAAAAAGAATCTTCATTTGCCCTGGCTTGTGTGTTTAGTGGTTAGAGGATTGACCCATGCACCAAAGGGTCAAGGGTTGGATTCCTGGTCAAGGGCACATCTGGGGTTGCAGGTTCAATCTAAGTGCGGGAGGCAACCAATCAATATGTCTCTCTCACATCGATGTTTCTCCCCTCTCCCTCCCTCCTTTCCACTCTCTCTAAACATCAATGGAAAAAATATCCTCGAATGATGATTAAAAATAATAATAAAATAAAAACACAATAAAATTGGCTTGATTCTGTATCAAAGTACCACAATAATAGACACAAGGTATAGGCTTTTTACAATGTATTCCATGAATCCAAAAAAGACAGAACTAGGTAAGACGGATTAAGGAAGGTAAGTCAATGACAATAACCTACCTTGAAGTGAGTGCACAAATGACCTTGCTCCACTGCTCCACCACGGCCGGGTGGTGCCTCCAGTTAGCCACCATCTCCTTAGCTGTTTTCCAATATGGAGGTGTTGGGAAGCACCGAGTACAAGCTAGTAACCAAACCTCAAAGAGAACACCAATCAACTTCTCTGCCAGATTCTCAGCAATTCCACCTTACCAACAAAAAGAAAACATATCTTTGATATACTTATTTTTAAAGCAGAATCTTCAATTCACTGATATAAAAGGGCTGGTCAAAAAATTAAAATAACTGCAATGGTAAGTTTTTACTTTCAAACAATTTAATAGTAAGAACAAGAAATGGTTCTTGGGAGTGCCTATGAAGGAAATCATAGCTATATTAACCAGTTATCACTTTGAAAGTTTTCAAGTCACCCTGCTCAGTTTTTATCCAAGATCTTAATCTTCTAGCAAGTGGGACAGGAGCACATTGGGGAGAGAGGAAAGAATGAGTGCCTAAGATGAGCAACCTCCCATAATCCTCACATTAATTCTACAGAGTAAGTATTTATAAAATCTACTAGAGGCCCTGTGCACAACATTTGTGCACTGGGGGTAGGGGGGTTCCCTCAGCCCACCTGTGCCCTCTCGCAGTCCGGGACCCCTTGGGGGATGTCCGCCTAGGGGTCCTTAGTGCTGCCACAGAGGCAGGAGAGGCTCCCACCACCGCCACTGCGCTCGCCAGCTGTGAGCCCGGCTTCTGGCTGAGCAGCGTTCCGCTCTGGGAGTGCACTGACCACCGGAGGGCAGCTCCTGCATTGAGCATCTGCCGCCTAGTGGTCAGTGCGCATCATAGAGACCAGTCATTCCGCTGTAACAGTCACTGGGCTTTTATATATATAGATATAGATAAGCTACTGTTCCTATCATTATAAAAAATATATTAATTCACCCTACCATCACTGAAGATAAAATAACTTCATATCATGCCTTTCAGGGTTTCTATTCTAAGAATTGTTAACCTTGGTTTGTCAACTGTCACGCCAAAATTTAAATCCCCACTGAGTCTACTACTCATGATTTTAAAAGTAAACTATTTGAAGCTCAGAAATAAATTAGAAAAAATAAGATAAACAAACCTTGAACAGTTGGAGGGGCTAGAAGTATGTCATTAATCTGCAGAAGAAACAACAATAAGACTTCCCAGGTTTCTCGGGCCATGATGGATGATTCGCGGGCCAGTTTCTGAATGGCTCTCAGGACCTGTAAGCATAGTCGGATCTGACTGGAGCCCTGTTCCTGTCTGAAGAAGATGGACAGATATCACTGAAAATCCTTGAGAAGAGAAAGCAACAGTTTAAGGACAGGCAACTTATGGACACTGCAATGGTCCAATAATAGAGAATCAGCAGACCTAAGGACTAGGCACGACCTCTTCAGTTCAAAGTTACTTCTTAAAAACAACAACAACAACAACAAAGTTACTTCTTCCCCATCATATAGTTCGGCACTCTGGGATCTCCCCATCATATAGTTTGGCACTCTGGGATCTCAAGCTACCACTCCTATGAGGACTTGAAAGCTCCTGGGGTGAGAGGGAATACTAGAAATGTAAGCTTCACCTCTGGATTTTCTATGTCTACAATATACCTGGCACGTGTCAAAAGGTATGTGATAGGTTTCTGTTGAATGAGTGAGCGAATACCCACAACCACTCCTGCTGCACACATTGAAGCAGAAAGACCTTTGTATTCTTTTTTAAAATTTTAAATGCACATTCATGAGAATTCTGCATGGGATTTCATAGTGCTCACAGTCCCTATGAAGTTAATGTCTGTTAGCAAAGAACCTATGGACCCAATGGAATATCATTAACAGGTCCCTAAAACCCATGAGGTATGCAGGTAATTGCCTCAGAGATGAGGACCTGCTACTGCTATTCTAATAAAAAAAGGCACCTTAACCCAAAATGGGGGCTCCAAAGTTTCTCATATATCCTAGAAGAACAGTTTTATAACTCTTTAGTGCACAGGATCATTTTTTTCCACGGGAATAAAATAGGTCAAACTATTAGGGCTAGGGTTGAAGAGGAAAGGAGATATAGGCCCAAGTCCAAACCCTTATCCCCACTCTCCAAAGTAGACCATGTTAGAATTTTGAGAATAGTAGGAAACCCACTGCATAAGCAAATGGTGAATTGGCTTCCAGACTTCCTATATGAAACTCAAAACAAGTAACTAATATTATTGAAATAAATCTTAAAGCCAAATTTTTATACATTATGACGTCATAAAGAACTAATAAAATGTCTGAATCAGAGTAGGAAATCTCAGACCCTCCTCAAGAAATCCAGAAACTCAAGTGAGTACCCCTAGAACTCTTACCCCAACCTTAGAATAGACATTCTCAGATTCTAAGCCATGACCAAGAAAAAACTTACCCTCAAGTTGCAAACAAATGACACCACTAAGTTTTCCCAAAAGAAGTCAAACCTAAAGCAAATGATGAGACATTCACCTAGGAAAAGTCAAGAGCCCTCAAGTATTGTCAATTCAGTAGTGTCCAAGTTTCTAAAGCTTAGAGAAATGAGGTAATCTTTACTAAAAAATAAATAGAAAAGTCTAAACACCAGAGACTTTTCCCAATATTTTCAAAAGTAACTTGTGCTCTTCAGAAAAACTGTTGAAGAACAGGGGCTAGTGAACTGTGGCCCATGAATCAAATCTAGCCCTGCCATTAGTTTTTGCAAATAAAGTTTTATTAGAACACAGCCATGCTCATTCATTTATATATTGTCTGTGGCTGCTTTCTCTACAACAAGCAGGTACTATATGACCCACAAAGCCTAAAATATTTACTACCTGGCGCTTTATGGAAAACATTGCCAACTACACTGCTTTATAAGAATATTATGTTTTTTAAAGTCCAGTATATTTGAGCAATAGATCAAAACCCTAATCATTTTTTAAAAATGGCTCACTTTTTTCTCAATTATGACAAAAAAAGGAAGAGAAAGGCAAAAGAGACAGATTACATCTACTCTGACTTAATCTCTTACAAAGAAGGCAGTTTCCTTTTTATAGTGTCACTTTTTATAAAAACCACTAAATAAGTAAATTTGATAACAATTTTCTGAACTATCTGAATCAAAAAAAATTTTAATTTCCAATAATGGGAGATGAGATCATAACTCACAATATTTAGCACTGGAATTATTCAGCTCTCTAAGATATTCTTGACCAGGAGAACTCTAAAACTCAGTTTAATACCCTCTCAGAAGTATGCACACACACACTTTTGAGAAAACAAGCTAATTACAAATTGTAACATGAATCATTTGTAAGGTGTCATGATTCTCAAAAGAAAAAAGCAAAAGCCTAATGAACTCAAATGACATTGACTTTTTCATCAATACAGATTGAACACTAAGAGGTGGTAAGGGTACAGAGAGGAAGACGCAATGATTTACAACTCATCAAATTGTCCCATGTATAATCAAAAAGGCCAGCAAATTGGTCTCCTAAATGGGATAACAAGAAAGCATTAAAACTATTTGAGAACCTGTTTTGCCACAAACAATATGCAAATTACTGCCAACCATTTCCTGTTATTATTTCCATTTGAAATCAATAAACACAAGCAACCAGCATTTAATTCACACTAAAGGTAATATCAGTATTGCACCAGACACTGTAGAAGCCTAAAATATGTACAGCTCAGTAGCTGCTCTTAAGTTGGTTAGATGGGGAAATGAGACATACACACTCTAAAACCTCAGGAAGATATAAGAGTAACACAGGAAGTACCATACAGGTTCACAGAAGGTTTGGTCACTATGGGCCTCGATGGTAAGGTAAGGCTTCTCTTTAGAAGATAAACCAACAAAAATGCAATAAGGACAGCTAGGAGAGGGAAAGGAGGAGTAGAATGATGAAAGAGTAGGTGATAATAGGGAAGATCTTTAAGGAATGTTTAATTTATGAGTCTGACCAAAGAGCTCATGCATATTTAGTAGCAGCTAATCTGGCTAGGGGCCAGATTACAACAGGCATATCACACAAGGTAAGGAGTTTACTCTTAATCCTAGACACCAGAGTTCTTAATGGATATTTTTTCTTTTTAATTCCAATTCCCCAAAGTAACCTTTCTTCTAAATTTAAAAAGTTAAAATTTACAGAGCTTTGGATGGTTCAAAGTCCCTCACCATCTAACAGACCAAAAGCTCTAACTTTTCCAAAAGGATCTATTCCCCCTTGCCTCTTTCAAAGACAAAAAATAGCTAAAAATCTATTTTTCTTACAGAAAATCCCCACAAATGTGTAGAGAACTAATGCTTCTTCATTAATTTATATATTTCCCAAATTCTTTACAATGACATAATTTTTTAAAAGCTGGAATAAAAAATTTAAGAACAAGTAAGGCACATATCCTACATTACAATATTAAGGACTTTGCCTCAGACATGGGGAGAAATCAATAACAAACTGTCAAGATATTCTTTTGGACTACCTACTATAAATTTGCCCATAATAATGTCAAGTCTGCTTACTTCACTGTTTTCATTCTCTCTTAGGAAAGATTCATTTTAAGGTAGAATAGAAGGCTTAGTTGCTTTTAGTTTAAGTGGAAACAAAAATTATGATAGGCTAAAAGTATGTCTTTTTGAGTGGAAGGGAAAGGGTTCGCAGTATTTTAATATCTAATAGCTATCAGATTTAGAAGAAAAGCCAAAAGCCTTTAAAATGGGCACACACTTAAACATATAAGCCCATCTCTCCTAACATTCATATTAATATACTCTTTAACTAAACAAGTAATGAAAGTTAACTGTTCAAAGGACTAACAATGAAATCAGTTCCTATAATACAAAAAAAGTAAAACTTATGAATATTTTACTATGATCTTGATACAAGGCCAGATAGACAGGTATAGCTTACCTTGGTACAAAAAGATTTTGCAGGTGTTTTAGTATACTTTGAACATATAGATTTGGTTCTTTAATAACTGGCAACGGAATAGAATCTTTCGGCAACACTAAAGCCATAATCCAGTCTGTATATACATCAACACAATATTTTACAGTTTCTCCATCCAATGGAAGGGTCAGTCCATAGCAAATTACTTCCATGGTCCATTTTACCTAAAAAAAAAAAAGGAAAATATACATATAGAATTATCACACATCCCAATCTATATCTCAATAGACTGATTTAAAATGCTAACCTCTTTTATTGCCAAAAAAACCTCTCAATTGACAATATATTCATCTCAACACATATGTCAAACTTATTCTAAAGAATGTACCTTCCATGTATAAGGCATACTTAGACATTTCCCATGCAAAAGATTTAAGAAGAAAATAAATTACTTATTTCTAAATATTAAGCCTATATTGGCATTTACCCTTTAGACATTATTATTGTTTGCTCTGAAAATAAAAAGTTAAGTACAGGCAGGACATCTTGATTTTCCACAGAGATTGGAGGCAAAGAAATAGAAAACTTTTGATACTTTTCTCCACTTAATTACATGAGAGTACATGTACCATTTAGGAAATCATGTACACAAATTCAATCACATTCCATTTCCAGATTATGAAACATTAACAACAGGAAGGAAAATGAACTGCTCAACTCATATCTTGTGACTATTTTCTCTGGTAAAGAAAATAATATTTAAAATGGAAAGGTAAGAACAAACACAAGTGAGAAGGTACTAAAGCTGGGTAAGATATTAACAAGGCACTTAGCTGCACTAAATGAGTTACAGCCTTCCGACCCATCTGAATTACATCCTAGAGGCTGAAAGAACTTACCAGAGAGACTGCTGAACCATTGCTTACAGTCATGAAGAATGAATAAGATATGATGAGAAAGAGAAAACAGCCCAATTTGCAAAAGAGGATGAAACTACATTCCAGGTACTGTAGAATGGAAAGTTTAAGTGAATTCCAGACAAAACTGGGACAAATTACTAAGCAGATGATCAGTGAGCACTTACAAAAGGGAAGCATGATCACTGGGAACCAGCCTGCTCAAAAAGAACAAGTCATGCCAGATAAGCTTCATTCCTTTATAAACAGGGTTACTATGAAGGCAATTGACAATTGTATAATCCTGGCAGTTTATGAAGCACTTTCATAAATATCATCTAATAATCAAAATAACCCTGTGTGAGAGGGTAAACTATCCTGACTTTATAGATAAGAAAACTGGAGCTAAGCAAGATTAAGCAATTTGGCCCAAGTCACTGGTTTGGAAATGCTAGAGCTGAAAATTTGAACCCCCGTCTTCCAACTGGAAATCTGAAGTTATTCTCACCATGCCATTAACAGCAATATCCTTTATAATAAAACCCTAATATGTAAATTGACCAAACAGTGGAATGACCAGTCGCTATGACGCGCACTGACAGCCAGGGGGCAGGCGCTCAATGGTGGTCAGTGCACTCCCACAGGGGGAGCGCCGCTCAGGGTCATGGCTGGCGAGCTCAATGGTGGTGGCAGGAGCCTCTCCCACCTCCGCAGCATCACTAAGGACCCCTTGGGGCCGTGGTCGGCAAACTGCAGCTCGCGAGCCACATGCGGCTCTTTGGCCCCTTGAGTGTGGCTCTTCCACAAAATACCACAAAATACCACGTGTGGGCGCGCACGTACAGCACGATTGAAACTTCGTGGCCCATGCGCAGAAGTCGGTATTTTGTGGAAGAGCCACACTCAAGGGGCCAAAGAGCCGCATGTGGTTCGCGAGCCGCAGTTTGCCAAGCTGCAGTTTGCCGACCATTGCCTTGGGGGATGTCTGACTGCAGGTTTAGGTCCGCTTGTGGGGAGCGGGCCTAAGCCAGTAGTCAGACATCCCCCGAGGGGTGCCGGACTGCAAGAGGGTGCAGGCCAGGCTGAGGGACCCCTCTCCTCCCCCAGTGCACGAATGTCATGCACCGGGCCTCTAGTAACAATATAATGTAATATATAAAATAGCAATAGTCCTGACCAGGTGGCTCAGTTGGTTGGAGTGTCAATTGTTGTGGTTCAATTCCCAGTCAGGGAGCATACCTAGGTTGTGGGTTCAATCCCCAGTTGGGGTACATATGGGAGGCAATCAATTGATGTTTCTTTCTCACATCGACATCCTAGGTTGTGGGTTCAATCCCCAGTTGGGGTACATATCGGAGGCAATCAATTGATGTTTCTTTCTCACATCAACATTTCTCTCTCTCTCTAAAAATCAATAAACATATCCTCGGGTGAGGATGCAAAAAAAAAAAAGCAGTAAGTATTAAAGAAGTCAGCACAGTGAAGGTGTGACAAATAGGGTGGAGGGCAGAATTTAGTTGCACAAGAAAAAGAATTTTAAAAGAGGTTACAAGTCCCTCTTACCGAAGACAAAGGAGAAGATATCATTGGTGATATCTTCACATGGTAGATTAACTGTATAATTCTAGAGGACACTAGATTCAAGGGCTACTCTCTCATATTTTTTTGAGGGTGGGAAAAAGAATAAACAAGGGCTGCACCAGAGAACCCCTATCTACTCATGTGCCATCTCTTCCCAGGACAAGACAGCAAGGGATTATAAATACACCAAGAGGAGAGTGCACCATGACAAGTGCTGGTCCTCAGGATAAATCTCTGCTAGGATACTCTGAAGAGAGAAAAATGCTCCTCCGAAAGAAATGAAGACCTCCCAAACACACTCTGAATATAAATCTGTGGACTGTGCCTTGAGTTTAAGAGAAAGGGCCTGACACTCAAGTCTCTGTCTTGGGCCTATAGCTCAACTGGAGAATTGAGTCTGACTAGTAGGAAGTCCTAGCAGCCAATGATACAACATATTCCTTGCAACTGCCACAAACCCTGAGCCTCCACGCCACTACCCAAATAAGGTTAACATAGAGAAGTCACATTGCATTGGCAGAAATCCATTAAAAAGATGTCAAATTCATTTAATAAAGTTATATTTTCACATAGTAGAATGAAATGAAGAAACTTACTTCTTTGTCAGTTTTTAACAAACTCTCACTACTAGCCACTGAAGAAGTTACTAAGGCCTGCCCAAGAGGATGGACAACTGCATTTGCCACCTCTCGCCCAACGCTCTCTGGATAGCTGTGCAGAACACTGGTGTGACCCTGATCATTCTGAATCACCAAATGCAGGGACCTCCACTCAGAGTACATCGTGCCGCTAAAGTACTATCCAAATGGCACCTGAAAAGACAAAATAGAATTACATGTCAAATTATACTGTTGCAAATTAATAAAAGGAAGTAAAATACATATTTACCCTACAAGGCAAGATAAAGAAGCTGCAAATATTGCCTGAAGACGACTGAGAATAAAACACATCTAAAAGTTTTGAGAAATGTCCTAAAAATAGCCTCATGGTGAGATCACATAGGAAGGCAATCCCTGAGAAGCAGCTAGCTGTCCAAACACCTCCCCAAAAGAGCCCTCCTAACAAACAGACAGTCACTGTGCAAGGTGATAAATGATCAGATTTGGCATACTTATAGCATGAGGGAATCCTCCTCACACTATGTTCAGGATAGAAAAAGATGAAAGAATGGAGTACCTTAAGCAGGAAACGAAGACCCAGATTTTTCAGTTAATGGTTGCCAGGTACCTAGTACATGCTGGAAACACACCCCTGTAATTTCCCATCAATGTCCTCAAATCAGACACAATATTCTTTGAGAATATTTTATTCCCTGCAGTAGAGGCACAGAAACTTCCAGTACTGGAACACCTAGAAGTCACAGTGTCCTTTAAAAAACATACTAAGAGCTTCCACTTACTGAGCATTTATTACATACTACTCATGTAATCATCAAAACAACTCTATGAATATTAAGTAGTAGTATCTCCACTTCACGGATGAAAAAACTGAGACATGGAGAGGTTTGCTTCTTACCTGAGGCTTCAGAGCTATAATGTGGTAGAACTGGGTTTTGAACCATATCTGCTGGGTTCCAGAGACCATACTCGTAACCATGGCATGTTCTCTGTCTCCCCCTTTCCTATACTGTACATTCCCCATGGCAGGTACTGCTTCTCCCTTCTCCCAAGCTATATATTCTCCATGAAATGATGTCTAAGTCTATCATACAAATGAGAAATTTTAGTCACAGAAAACACATCTATATGAATGCAATATAAATATTACAATCATAAATGCCATATATTTATGAAGAGAATCAAGGTAGGTTAGCCCTTTCCAATTCATTTCTGTTACCTTCCACTTTCTACTTGCTCTGAAATGTTTGCCCAGCCAGCAGTGTTTAAACAAAATACATGGGTACACTTAATCTTTAAAAAGTTCTAGACCTTAACCTAAATTTTCTTCAAACTGGAAGAGACTAGCATTGTTTAATTTTACCTTAGAAAACCTCATTCCAGCTCAAGTAATATCAGTGTTTTCCAAGAGGATATGGTATTAGAGAATCATGAGCCTACAGCATGAAGGTCAAACTCCTTAGCATGAAAGATGAAGAAAAGGATGGGGAGGGTTAGACACTGCAGTGAGTTACGAAAACATAACTGAAGTCAGATGATTAAGGACTTTTACTGTTATGTTAAGGATCCTATGAGTCTGCTCCCCAAATAAGGCAGTCAGCTAACAACCTGAGCTGCTAGTAAATAAGTCTCTACCTTCAATGCTCCAGAAGTAAATATGATAGGAGGAAGGGGAAGATGTTCCTTGCAGATCATTTAATTTTCTTCCCAACTCTACATGCACCCATTTTCTAGGTAATCTCTCTGGAGGTTTCTATTACCAGGTGACTGTGTGCTGGGTAACAGCTTATGGCTTGTAGGTATTACCGCAGAAAAACATGAAGGTTTGGCCTAACTGACAAACTACCAAAATGATCAATACAGTGGCAGACACACTAAGACCGCAGGCTGACATTAATTACATCAATTGACTCAACCAATATTTATTGCATGCCTTCTGTACACCAGGCACAGGGAATGTAACAATGAAGAAATATCATCCCTGTTCCCAAGGAGCTTCAAGTCTAATTACAGAGAACAATTTTTTAAAACTTTGTAAAGTAAATCTAGACATCAATTATCTCATTAAACAAACATTTTTAAACACCTGCTATATGTCAGGTATTGTTTTTAAAGAATGTAAGTACCATTGTGTCCTGCAGATATAAACAGGACACAATGGCTGCCCAAAAGAAGGTTTCCTAGTGAGGAAGACAAGCAAAATCCATGACAACAACATAATACAATAGCATTCAACATGATAACTGATGTGATGAGGTATGAAGGCAGCAACATGCAACAGAAAAACTCAAGATCTTATTTAATAACAATGTAGCTTTGTATACTTCAAGGAATTTTCACATGTAATTTCATTTTATTCCAATAACAAGCCAAGAAAATTAAGACAGATGTCACTAGCCACTCAGTGAGGAAACAAAGTAAGGTTATAACTTGTTCAGGTCACATCAAGTAACAGTAGAGCTGGGACAAGAAATGCCTCGAAGTGCAATGTTCTTTTCTTTTTTCTGACTCCATTCCTCACCATATCACCCTGGACAAGAAACTTGGTATTTCTTTGTCATAGTTCTCTCATTTGTAAAATAGGGAGAATACCTGCAGTACCTAGCTAAAGTTACTTGGGAGAAGGATCAAATAAAACAACATAAGTCGCCCTGGCCAATACAGTTCAGTTGGTTGAGCATCGTCCCATGCACCAAAATGTCACCAGTTCAATTCCCGGTTGGGGAGCGTGTGGGAGGCAGCCAACCGATATTTCTCTCTCACAGCAATGTTTCTCTCTCTCCTTTCCTCCCTCCCTCTCTAAAATCAATTTTTTAAAAATTGCTTTTAAATAAGGCAACAAACTTTGAGATGTACAAATACAATGTACATATTCTTAGGCATGCCTCCTTTCTCTTACAGAATGCCAAAACACTGAGTAAATGAATGAACCTTGCTGGATTTTAAGGCACATACGTACACTCAAGGTCATCCATATAACTTTATGACTAATAAAGGCAAAAGGTTCATAGTTCATATTTCTGTTGTAGTCCTATTGACGCTACAAGGCAAATAATCAAGTTTAGCTAAAAAGGAATGTATTCACCTATATACCAGATTCTAACTATCAGGGATCCTATCAAACACCTGAATTACAAGAAAGACAGACAGGTTCTGCCTACATTCCTCCCTATTGTGGAAACAGGCAGTTTTTACTAGTCTATCCAAAATAAAAAATAAATGAATACCCATTACCTTCCCCTCAACAGCACTATCACAGTTCTCATCTTTTATTTCTCAGATCTGCTCTGTCCAATACAATAGCCAATCCACATATAATTACTTAAATTTAAATTAAATTAGAAATTCAGTTCCTTAGTCACATTTCAAGTGCTCAATAGTCACATGTGGCTAGTGGCTACCATATTGGACAGTGCAAATATAGAACAGTTCCATCACTGTGGAAAGTTCTATTTGACAGAGCTGACAGGTACTATACTTTTACTTTCATTACAACCTTGACTATAGACTCCTTAAGGATGGAGCTGTGTCTTATTTACCTTGGTATCCCAATTTAAATAGCAAAGTACACGTGGTACACACCAAGCACTCACTTTACATCTAACTGAATATCTCAAACACAGCAGACTACTCTGTACACTTCCCTCATCCCCAACACACTTACACACGCACACACACACACACACACACACACACACACAAAACGCACGCAAAAAACCCAACACACAAAGATATCCTCTCACATGGGAGGAATGGGTGTAGAAGGACACACTGCACTCAAAGAAAGTGGCCTGCTTTCTAGTTCTAGATGTGCTAGAAGCCAACCATTTAAATCTTGGGCAAGTTACCTAC
Source organism: Myotis brandtii (assembly GCF_000412655.1). Classification (NCBI taxonomy): domain Eukaryota; kingdom Metazoa; phylum Chordata; class Mammalia; order Chiroptera; family Vespertilionidae; genus Myotis; species Myotis brandtii. Next base: position 2,376,478 of record NW_005359397.1, on the reverse strand, counting down.
TTTCTTCACCTATAAAAACTTATAATTAAACTCCAAGTATCTTAATTCTATAACTTTAACCACCTTACACTAAAGGAAATCATGCAGTCTATCTAAAAGGTCTTTACACATGCCAGGGAACACACCTGCTAACACTGACAGGAATCTCAAATTAAATAGATTCCATTTTTAGGTTTCAGGCTATCATGATTAGAGTCACTTTTGGTCTTTAACTGAGCAAGTGAAATTTTCACCTTTATTACTTTGGAGATCAACTAGAGACTTAAACCTCAGGCTTAAAGATTAAGTTTCTTCCATGTGCTGAGGCCAGAACTGGATACTCTGTCCATATCAGATCAGAGAAACAAGGGCAGGTTTGAATATAACATGAATTGTCCCATCAGTTTCTACATTAACCTTAGCCTAAAAATTGAGAAACAGTAAAAATCTGAACCAAAACAATCTTTTTGTAACTTTTGCTGCAAAGAATGTCATTATATAAAATGTGTATTTTTGTCACATACTTTGCCAAATTTAATTGCTATAAAAAATCTTTATTGTCTAAAAACCTCTTCATGACCTTCACACACGTACCCCCTTACTTCTATAAACTTTACATGCTTTTAAGACCAGTCAAGAGCGAATACAATCTGAATTAGTGCCCTACCTTCCTTTAAAACTTATAAATACATTGGGCAATAGTATTAAGGCATTATACACTAAATATATACTAAGCCTGTCAACGCTGACATCAAGGTTTTAGTCTTCATCAAGGACTTCTTCTATCATCTCTTCTGGTGAATAGGATCAACTATTTCCAACAGCAATTCCATCTAGTAGGATTTACCAAGTACTAACAAGGCAATAATCCTATTTAATGAAAGCCTAATATGCTAAGTGTCTGGTTGGCAGGTCGGCCATTCAACCAATCAAAGTGTAATATGCTAATGATATGCTAAGGCCACTCAACCGCTTGCTATGACATGCACTGACCACCAGAGGGCAGACATTCAACTGGTCGACCAGTCGCTATGACGTGCACTGACCGCCACGGGGCAGACGCTCCGACTGGTAGGTTAGCTTGCTGCTGAGGTCCGGCTGATCGGGACTGAGCAAGACGATCTGGACACGCCCTGGAGCCTTCCCGGGGTCCCTCCCCGCTGGCCAACCTCCTGCATCCCTCCTTGGCCCCAATCATGCACCAGTGGGGTCCCACAGCCTGGCCTGCACCCTCTCACAATCCAGGACCCCTCAGGGGATGTTGGAAAGCCAGTTTTGACCTGATCCCGCAGGCCAGGCCAAGGGACCCCACTGGTACACGAATTCGTGCACTGGGCCTCTGATATTTAATGGATGACAACTAAGTACTATTTTGGACAATGAAGTGGGGAACGTATGCAAAGACCTAAGGACAATAATAAGGTTTCCACTAAAGAACTGACTGCGATAAAGTCAAATATTAAAAATCAACTGCCCTTCCAGGATGGCTCAATGGCTGAACATTGACCCATGAATCAAGAGGTCACTGGTTCAATTCCTGTCAGGGCATATGCCTGGGTTGCAGGCTCAATCCCCAGTAGGGGGCATGTAGGAGTCAGCCAATCGATGTTTCTCCCTTGTAGATGTTTCCATCTCCCTCCCTTCTCCCTTCCCTTCTCTCTAAAATCAATAAAAACATATTTTTTAAAACAAAATCAACCAATGTTGCCCTGGCCAGGTAGCTCAGTTGTTTGGAGCATCATCTCAATGGGCCAAGGTGCAGGTTCAATGCCCTGGCACATACAAGAGTCAACCAATAAATGCATAAATGTGTGGAATAGTGGATCAATGTTTCTCCCCTCCACCCCTTTTTCTCTCTAAAAAAAAAATCAATTAAAAACAAATTCAACCAACATTGATTGCACGGAGTTAGTCCTACATAGTGCGTTGCCAGTGTAAGAACTAGTAGTTTAGTCAACTGCTAGATGGATAACTTAATGAACCTACAGTATTTCCAAGCAAAAAGAACAAAACAATAAACATTAAGAACAACCATGCCCTAACCAGTTTGGCTCAGTGGATAGAGCGTCAGCCTGCGGACTGAAGGGTCCCGGGTTCGATTCCAGCCAAGGGCATGTATCTTGGTTGCGGGCACATCCCCAGTAGGAGGTGTGCAAGAGGCAGCTGATCGATGTTTCTCTCCCATCGATGTTTCTAACTCTCTATCCCTCTCCCTTCCTCTCTGTAAAAAATCAATAAAATATATTTTTTTTAAAAAAGAACTACCAAATACCTTTTGTAAAAATGGAAACACAGAAGAAACTATTTGTGGCATGAAGTCTATCACATAAAAAGGACTCAAACATTCCACTGAGTAAAATCTTTGTGAGTCTGTATGTCAAAGCACTGGGAAGAATAGAGATGGAGAACACATGGTTCAAGTTGCTCATAATCTAGAAGAGAGAGAAAAACACACAACACAGAAAAATAACTGGTAAATTCCAGTGTGATGATGCAAGGAGCAGATAGGAGAGACCCAAGGTGATAGGGGGTCACAGACAGAGCATCTGGAATGTTGGGAGTTACGCAGCCAGAGACGGGAAGAAAAGGATATATGCATGTGTATGAGAGCGAGCGTAAGTGTGTGCATTTGGGTGCAGTGGGGAGGAAGCCTGGAGGACAGTCTAGGCCGAGGAATCGCATATTAGGAGAGGACCCAGATGTTAGAGACACTAGATCTATGTGTACTGCATATTCTGGAAAACTGCAAACAGTTCTGCATGACATGTATATACTTTAAAAGATCCAGCTAACTCAGAAATCCTGCAGAGAAATTTACTTCCCATCCCCAACAGACTTTAAACAAGGAGTAGTCGTCAGTGGGCCCAGCGAAAAGACTTTTGCAGGTGGAACTGCATGTTTAACAAATTCCCAGGTAATTCTCCTACACACCTCAACAGAGAAACACTGAAACATCTTTCGCGATGCAGAATCACCTAGCAGTTCCCAAACTTTGCTGCACACTGAAATCATATGGGAATCTTTAAAAAAAAAAAAATACTGATGTCTGGCTTCACCCACTCCTTCCCCCAAATTTTGATTTAATTGCTCTAGGCATCAGGACTTTTGAAAAGCTCCCCCAGACGATTTTAACCTGCAGCCAAGTTGGAGAGACACTGACCTCGTTTTAAGAACGTGAATCTGGATTCAGACTAAATGACCAGCTAAGTGACCTTGGGCAAGTAAGTCACCTAACCATCCAGGGCCTCAGTTGCCTCCTCAGTACAATGGGGATCACAATTCTATCCTGAAAGAGTTGCTGTGAAGTTAGATGCAGCGAACGCAATGGCCTGGCATACAGTACGCGCTGAACAAGGTTTAGTTGTTGATTCTCGGTATTAACTCTTCCTCATCCGAGTGTCACTGTGCACTAGGCAGCATCGTCCCCAAGGGGAGGGATCAACTCGACCAACCTTTCTGCGGGACCGAGTTCTTCGCTGGAGTTGTCCAGCTCCGCTCCAGACCCGCCCCCTGCCCCCGGCGGCCCGGAGAGCGCTTCCCCCGGCCGCGTCCGCTCCCCAGGACCAGACCGGGTTTCAACAGACCCGTCCGACGCCACCGACTCCAGGGCCAAGTTCCCCCGGACCCTGTGGGTCCCCACAAAAAAAAAAGAAGATGTGCTTCCGAAGGCCGGGCACTTGAAACACCCAGGGCCGAGAAACACACTGGGCCGTCCCGGGACCGCCAGGAGGGGAGGGAAGGGGAGGTCCGGCAGCGACGGGGAGGACCGCCCGATTACCTGAGGCGACGGGCGGGGCCCGCATTGCTGGGGCGGGTGCCACCACTGCCAGCCGCTCTCGGCTTTCCGCCTCACGCCTCGGGCGCCATAGGGCCGGCGTTTTCGCTGCCCCGGCCAACTGTCCTCAGGCGGTCGGTCCGTCCAGCGGTCAGCGACTCTCTGAGGGCGCCTGGGGACGACGAAGGCCGGTCGGGCCGGCCGGCTGGGCTCTGCTCAGGCAACTTCCGACTGCCAGAGGCGACAGCGTCAAATAGCTCCTCCAGCCGAGTGAACCACTGCGCGTGCGCTGCGCGCCTGGTCAGAGACTTCTGCGAGTCCTGAACGGCGGCGTCAAATAATTCCCGAGACATGGAGCCGGAAGCTGCGCGTGCGCAGCTATCCCAGCTCGCCGCGCGGGGTACAGTCCCACCTCCCTTTCCGGATCCAGTGGAGGGGGAGGAGTGAAATGACGAATGCGCATACCTCATCGGGGTACTGGCGGCTAGTGCTCCACCTGCGTCCCTGTGAATCCATCCGGACTTTGCTGGGTTTAGGTGCGGACGGAATTTGGCTCTTCTCTGCAAGATTCTGGCTCCCACCCAGGTTCTGAAATTTCTCACATCCCATTCAGCACCCTTCCTTCGAAATGTTGTCCTTTACCTGCCGGTATAGCATTAACTATTTGCAATGCTCAATTCCAGGCCAAATGTGGGTTACAAAGATGAATCAGAGACCTGGATCAGAGCCTCTCATTAAGTAGCAGAGTTTCTGATATAGGCGATAAGACATTATTAATAATAATAGCAGGAGTTACCAGTTTGAGCACCTATCAATGCACCACACATTTTGTAAACAATGCCACTTTCAATAATGTGGTTTCAGCTTCAACGAAGAAAATAATAAATACCTTCAGAGAAGTACAGCTGAAGTGCTTGGAAGCGTAAAGGAGAAAATGGGCTGAGAGAGAAGCGGAGGGAGGACCTGGCCTTGAGACTGTCCTTGCTACCCAGGGAAGAAGAGACCAGGGTGTTGAGTAGTGCTCAAGGCACAGTTGTCTCAAAAGAGCAGAGAGAAGCAAAGAGGATATTGACTCCTCCTCCTTACCTTCAATTAGAAGAGACAAGGAGGAAGGAGTGACAAGGGAACTGTTATACTCCTAAAAAGGATAGAAGAGAAGTGTGTTTTTTCAAGATTTTGCATCACCCCCTACCACCAACAGGAAAGTGGCTAGAGGAGGGAAGAAGAACAAGGAGTAAAAATGTTCCAGGACAGGAGCAGGGCTATATCCAGAACATTTTGTGGATCAAAGCAATGCATTTCAATTAAACATCATGTCACAAATATCTTAAGAAGCTCATTCAGTATCAATTCCAACCACTATCTCTGGCCTTTCTAAACTACAGAGGCTGAAAAGCAAACACACAATTCCGAAACTCCCTAGCAGCTAAGGGTAGCAATGAGACAAAATCTGGCCAATAAGATGTAGGCAGAAGTCCCAAGGGAGAACTTCCCTTCCAGGATGAAAAGGAAGTTTTAGAGACGTTTGTGACCTTCATCTTTCTCCTACTTCATGCTTGGAACTAAGACACAACACCTGGAGGTGTAGCAGCCCTCTTGACACAATGTGGAGGACTATGCTAAGAGGTGGAACAGAAAGATAAAAGAAGCCCGGTTCTTTAAGATATATTCAAGTGGCTGTACAATCCCTGGATTGCCTTCCTGTTTTTTGAGGGGGAAAATCGGGGGAAATCTTTAGACCATAGTTTGTTGAGTCTTCTGTTACTTTAAACCAGATGCATTCCTAACATAACATGTGTTGAACACCTTGTGAAGAAGAGACTGTTCCAAGGTATGACTACTACCTGACCCAGGAGCTAAAAGGGGGAGATTGTGTCCCTCAAACCCCCCTCCCTTGGAGACTGATCGTAATGGATGTTCATTCTTACATAAACCAAGAGTGAACCCCTCCCCTGCCTCCTTATATGCCGGTTCCTGGAACAGGCTGCTGTCCTGACCTGATCAAGCATGTAATTTCCCATACTTGGTAGCATTCACGTATTAGTACCCAGTGACAATCCCGCCTTGTCCTATATAATTCTTTGCGCCTGCCAAGCAGCTCAGAGATCCATTTTTGTCTGCAGACACCCAAAATGTGCCTCAGATGTAAGTTTCCCTTAATAAACTCTATTAATTATCAGACTGAAGTGGCCAGCTTCTTCCTTCAGTCTCTTCCTGCCCTCTGTTTACAGAGATAGATTTTTATCCTCAAGGCCTTTCCCTTAGTCTTCCCATACTAACACACCTATAATATATCAGATAGGTAAGGGGCTGGTGATGGGGCTGACAAATTGGAAGAGCCTCGGGCAATGGAAATTGAAAAAGTGACAGACACAGAGGACTCGGAAGTTATTTAAAAGCTCTTGGGGAGAAGATGAAAATACATCTATCTCACACCTGGTTACTTTAATTCATTCCTGAAAATTCTGCCTCTAAGTGCAAAACTGTTAAATGAAAAAGTACATTTATATATATACTAGAGGCCCGGTGCACAAAAATTTGTGCACTGGGAGGGGGGGAAGGGGGGTCCCCCAGCCCAGCCTGTGCCCTCTCGCAGTCTGGGACCCCTCGGGAGATAACGACCTGCTGGCTTAGGCCTGCTTCTGGGTGGCAGAGGGCAGGCCCAATTCCTAAGTGCAGCCCCTGGTCAGGCTCAGAGCAGGGCCAATTGGGGAGTTGGGGCGCCGCCCCGTCATGCACAGAGCAGGGCGGATCGGGAGGGTGCGATGCCACCCTCAGTCACGCTCAGGGTAGGGCCGATTGGGGGGTTGGGGC
>NW_005359397.1:2365360-2369302 GCF_000412655.1 Myotis brandtii | reverse complement strand
ATAGTTGCTTAGAGTTGCAGCTGAGAGGCCGGCAAGTTAGGCATTGGAGTCCGCAGTCACTGACGCAAGCAAGCCTCCCTGCTCGCTTCAGTGCCTGGCTGCTGGCCGCCATCTTGGCTGACAGTTAATTTGCATATACTCACTGATTAGCCAATGAAAAGGGTAGCGGTCGTACGCTAATTACCATGTTTCTCTTTTATTAGTGTAGATGTATGTGTATGTGTGTGTATATATATATATTTCCATTCATGTTAATGGGAAAAAATGTGTTCAGTTCCAACCCAAGACACCTAAGTATTTTTAACAGAAAACTATATCAATGAAACAAAGCAAACAAAAAAATTATATAAGCAATAAATAATTTTAAATTAAGAATATGGCTTTTACATAAAATGTAAGGTATAAGGACTTGTACTGGCCAGGAAGATAAGATTTAATATTAGTGGGGGTTGGTAGAGGAAAGGTGCAAGCTAGTCATGCTTTAAAGGTGATATTATTTATATTTTTGCACCTTTTTCTTTACCAATTTTTTTTATTTAAAAAAAATTTTTATAGCTTCACTTAAACCAACATAAAAATAAAGTTACACACACACACACACCTTAGGGAAAATTAAAGGCTAAATATCAGAATACTTTGAAACGTAGGTAAAGAGTGCATATACAATAGACTGAAGAGATGGGAAATGTTATACAGAGTAAAACATTATGGATTCTCCAAACAGTACACAATTCTAATTTGTTCCACATCATAATTTATAACTAGAAACATGGGACATATTGGGGGAGTGTCTTCATTTGAAACTGTAATATCAAAATATCACTTTATATTGTGTACTTTTACTATGTATTAAAAGGCATTACACTCAAGGAAAAAAATAGCAGTTGTATTAATCCTTTGTGGCATATTTCCCCCCCCCCCCAAAGTTGGTCATACCATCCCACAGTTCTTTTTACAATGTAACCAACATTCACTCTGGCCCGTGTGGCTCCGTTGGTTGCAGTATCCTCCTGTGCACCCAAGGGTCTCGGGTTCCATCCCATGTTGGGGGTCAGGGTGTGTACAGGAGGCAACCGATCAATGTTTCTTTCTCACATCAATGTTTCTCTTTTCCTCTTCCTCTCTCTCTAAAATCAATTCTTAAAAAATAAATAAAATAAAACAATGTAACCAACACTTTTCCTACTGAGAGTTGGGGCCCTTGTTCCCTCCCCTAGAGTCTGGTTGGGGACTATGACTGTTCTGGCCAATAGGAAAGAAGTAATGCTATTTGACTTCCAGAGCTAGGTCATAAAGAGGATATGGCTTTCACCTCGCTTCCCCCCTTTTGCAAGGCTCACCCTTGAAACCCAGCCACCATGTTGGGAGGAAGCCCAGGACACATGAAGAGACCATGTGGAGGTGTGCCAGCTGACAGCCTGCGTTAAGGTCTCAGCTGATAATATCAATGGCCAGACATGTGAATGAGGAAGGCTTCAGATGATTCCAGTCCCCAATCTTCAAGCCACCCCACCTGTCACTGAGCAGAACAGAGACAAGCTAAACCTGTTGAGCCCAGCCCTAATAGCAGACTCATGAGCAAAATAAATATTGTCATTGTTTTAAGCCACTAAGTTTGGGGGTAAATTGTTTATAATCATAGTAATTTAACTTTCAACAGCCATAATTGAGAACAGTTGTTAGCTGAACAGCTATATGAGAGGGATATCATCTCTATCTAATTTTTTCCCTCTTTTATCCCCCCCACCATTTTTTTTTATCATGCAGAACTAACATGGGGTAGATAATGATTGGGAAGACCCACTTCTCTTTCTCCTGACCCTAACACAATACTGGCACAGTGTAGGTGCTCAATGAACATTTGTTTGATGGTTGGGTGGATGAATGGATGAATGGATAGATGGAACATTCATTGGCTAAGCATTGAACCCACTGCTACTGTTAAATCTTAGTGAATAATACCCAGTGGCTAGTGGTAGTACTGTTATTAGAACTAGGTAAGCAGCCCCCCTGCCCAGACCCTGTGCCTTAAAGAGTATTGCACTTTGGATTGGTATATCTCAAAATGTTCTAAGTGCCCTCCAAAGCCAACAGTGCCATCTTGGTAGGGAGTGCCAAGTCCAGACCAAGCCCCATGTGGGTCTTGTTAGCCAGCAATTTCTACCTTGAAATTTTATAAGTCTCACTCCAGTGGTTGGTACTGGCCAGAGGTAGAAGTGCCATCTAGATAGGATGAACCTGTTCCAGACCAAGGCCATTCCCGCTGAGCCTCATTCTCTATTTCTTTTCTTTGGAGAGTTGTTCAACTCTCTATGTTACCTCCAGCCTTTTCTCACTTATGTGGGGTAGACCAGATGCCCTAAGAAGCTCCAGGACTCATGTCTATGGACTCATCCTGGAGTCTTAAGGCCAGCTCTGGTTCTAGGAGGACAGCCTGGCAAGGAACTCACTCTAGCTAGCCAGTGCAGTATTACCAGCTTGTGTGAAATTGGACTGCCAAAATGGTGTTGACATTCTGATTTTGGTGACTCTTATGCACATTGAAACCAGGGTGAGTTTAAGACTCTGAGCTACCAACAGTCTACTACAGACACTTGGACTTGAGCTGCACAGTGCCACTCTGGCCAGAATGATGTGGGAGAGGGCAGCAAACATCTTTTACTCCATGTACTCCGTACTCCTTTCCCCAGCTGGCCCCCGGGACGGTCACTTCACCTCCTTTGGCAGGAGCGGCCTTGCCAATCTTCTCCAAGGACTTTTAAGACATTGTTCAGCAATGCCAGTGTCCTCTTCCTACTGATGTGATTTCTTATCTCCAATCAATTCGATAACATGGTGTTCTCAACCGTCTTAAGCCACAGAGAACAAGGGACGGGAATATCTTGTATGAATAGGACTGTTCTTATCACTTTCACTCTGCTCATGCACCCCTTTCCTGTGCTCCCCACTGCTGGTGCTGTGTGGAAGGCAGGAGTGTGTTCAACATTGAAAGCAATCCTATTTTATTTTTATTTTTTAAAATATATTTTTATTGATTTCAGAAACGAAGAGAGAGGGAGAGATAGAAACATCGATCGGCTGCCTCCTGCACGCTCCCTACTGGGGATCGAGCTCACAATGCAGGCATGTGTCCCGACCAGAAATCGAACCCTGGACCTCTTGGTCCATGGGACAACACTCAATCCACTGAGCCACTCCAGCCAGGCAAAGCAACCCTATTTTAGAAATGCAGTGATTATGAGCTAGAGAGTTCAAGATATGATTGGAAGATATATTGGTATATGTTTATGAAATAATATTTGAAATGGTAAATTTAACATGACCAGAAAATAATCACTCACATTTTCCTGCATACTCTAGGTAAGATTTATAATATAGTTCTCATCAATGAGGAACAGTAAAAATCTTTGAGTCATTGGAAACCAGTATAAAGGGACTACCACCAATGGATGATGAAGCATCATAAGTAATAATATACCCAGCATTATACAAATGTATTAGAGAACTACAAAGTAAAGAAGATCAATATTGATTCAATACTAACAGGTTCCAAACAACATACTTTTTTGCAGTAGGAAATATGAAATTAAACAAGAAGGGCACATTTTACAATTAAAAAAATAAAGAAGAGCCCAGCTGGTGTGGCTCAGTGGTTGGTTGTCAACCTATGAACCAGGAGATCACCGTTTGATTCCTGGTCAGGGCACATGTCCAGGTTGCAGGCTCAGGCTCAATCCCCAGCAGGGGGTATGCAGGAGGCAGCGGATCAATGATTCTCTCTCATTATTGATATTTCTGTCTCTCTTTCCCTCTCACTTCCTCTCTGAAATCAATAAAAATATACTCCCTCTGTCCCATAATAATAGTAGCAGTTGATGAATGTAATTTGTCCCATAATAATAGTAGCAAAAGAAAATAAATATAGAACGCAACATTTATTAT
>NW_005359397.1:2340259-2365296 GCF_000412655.1 Myotis brandtii | reverse complement strand
GGGAGAAATATTATCAAAGGCTAATATGGTGCCTCTTCTGCTAAGAGGAATATGTCTAAGTTTTTCAAGTTTTTCTCCATAATCTTTGCATTTACGTCCACAGTTTTGTTGTTTTTTCAAAGAATCAACATTAGCATAAGATTCTCCTTGACAATTATTTTCGGAAGCACATTTCCAAATTCTTGATATGGTCATTCTGTTGCACTTAAATTGTTTTGCAGCTAACGTAATTGCACCTTTCTGCAAATTTTCCTCTTTTTTTGATGCATCAAGAACTGGACAATCGCAGCTCGATCTTTGCTTGAAACTCTCTTTTTTTCATCTTACTTTTACAATGGGTTGATATTCAACTGAAATAAAACAATTGATTTCGATCAGCAGATGAAATTAGAAAAATAACTATAATTTGTAATAATTAGATTAACCTAAAAATTGAAAGATGTGTCAAAACAAATGACAGATGTCATGAAACATTGATTTTGATTGAAGGCCTCGCAATTTTGCGCTACAACATAACTTACAGCTGCATTCGCCAATAATTCCCGTTTAAATATTCACTTTCTACTATTATTATGGGACAGAGGGAGTATTTTTTAAAAAAGAGGAGATTGTTTTTAGACTGGAACAGGAAGAGATGGTGCCTGGGTACTACCAAGAATCTTCATGTACAATGCTAGGACAATAAATGAAGTCCTAGTACTTCTTCTCTACTCATCATTCTAAATCTCCATTGATAATCGCTATACTCCACATGGGCTCATGAATTTTGTAATACACCTTTAAGCAAATTGTTTATATACACAGGGTCCATGGAAAAAACATTTGCCCAAGGCCTTGCACGTACTAGGACTGTCTTGCCCACCGTCATAATATGGCACAGACGAACATTCAATAAATAATAACAGAAATCAATAATTTAACAATGAATCAGGGCATCTGCTACAGCAAGAGTTTTTGTATGTCACGCTCTTTCACCTTCACCACATTCCTCTAAAGGAGTTAACTGAGGCCCAGAGAAGTTGAAACTTATCTCCCGAGTCACACGGCTTAGTTGGACCAGGTCTTTGTGACTCTGAAGCCAGCGGTCTCACACCCACTCCAGACTGCGGCCCTAATCCTCAGTGTTGTACGCCATCCACACTGGCCCTCTTTGAGCTCCTCCCTGCATCCCTCATACTGCTTTTGTACATGGGCCACTCCTCCTTTGCTCAGTTAATTCGACTTCTTCGGGGAGACCTTCTCTGACCTCCCAAGAGGTCAAGTGTCCCTGTGCAGTCTCTGTACCCTTTCATTTATCCATTTTAATGATTTCTTCATTTGTGGATTACTTGATTACCATAACAAGACGATAAGATAACTGTCTATGTTCACTGGTGTGTGTTCCCAGTGCTCAGCACAGAAGCTGGCACTTAGTAGGTGCTCAGTAAACAAGCAGTGACTGAATGGAAACAACTCTGGGCACACTAAGGTTAACTCCAGTAGGTGGGGGCTTAACTCCAGTGGAGAAGCAGTAGGAACTTGGCACCCTGCCTCCAGAAGGCTTTGTAATGCGATGCAGGACTCCATCTGGCACACCTGATATCTGCCTGGCCCTCTCTGCCAAATAGGCAAGAGGGATACCCGAGAGTGGGGACCCAGACTGGAGCAGCTTCTTCAAGCCCTTACAAGGTGAAGCAGCCTTCCTGTAAAGGAGGCATCCCCACAACACTCTTACTCAATGGAATTAGCCTTAAACCCTTAGGATGTCATCTAGATCTCTGACATCCAACAAGGTAGCCGCAAGCCACATGTGGCTACTGTGCGTTTGAAATGCGGTTAGTCTAAACTGAGATGTGCTAGAAGCATAAAATGTACACCAGATTTCAAAGACTTCATTTGGGAGAAAAAAATGTAAACTATCTCATTAATAATTTTTATATTGATTAGATGATGAAATGACATTTTTTTTGATGTAGTGAATTAAACTTATTACTAAAATGTATTTCATTTGCTTTTTATTTCTTCAATGTGGCCACCAAACATATATTCAATTGCATAGGTAGGTTGCATTGTGTTTCTATTGGACTGTTTATACCGAGGCCCCTCCTCTGCTTTGTTCAGAGCTATATGCCCAGTTTAGAGCAAGATCCAGCACATAGTGACTGTTCCTAACTACCTGGGGTGTGGAATGATAGAATTTATGATCTATGCACTTGCCTAACAAATATTTTTTGAATGGACAAATGAACCTCCATTCTTCCAGCTCTCCCTTCTCCTAGCTTGATTCTGCTAAGTCCCACCTCTGGCAGGCACCAATTTTCTTTTTATTGTTGTTGTTTTTTGTTAATCCTCACCAGGGGACATTGATTTTTTTTTTTTTTGAGAAAGTGGAAGGGAGAGGGAGAGACAGAGAGAGAAATATCGATGTGAAAAAGACACATGGATTGGTTGCCTCCCGCATGCACCCCAACCAGGGCTGGGGATTGAGCCTGAAATGAAGCTACGTGCCCTTGACTGGAATCGAACCCAGGACCCTTCAGTCCACAGGCTGATGCTTCATCCATTGAGCCAAACCAGCTAGAGCAGCACTAATTTTCTGATAGGATCATGACTCTTTTTGGCCCTAATCCTGGTTCTTGGGCCACCTCAGAAATACCCTGCAAAGGTTTCCTCAAGTTCAGAAGACCTAGGATAATTCCCGGGTCAGATACAACAGTAATGAGAGAGACACTTGATATTTTGGTGTTGGCTGAAACAGGCCTGTTGTCTCTGTGTCAGGTTCACAAGTTCAATCCTCAAGACTGTTGATTTAGATGGGGACTATCTTAGGAAGACTGGATAATAGGCAATACTTTGAAGCAGATGGAGGGAATAGTAAAACATCCCAATTCCCAGTTTTCTAATACAAACAAGCATCTGACAGCCTGGTATACTAATGCTATTTATGAAATCAGCCTGCAACATTTTTCACTATTTAATATGCCAGGAAATGGAAAACCAGCTGAGTCACTCATTAGAAGTGAGACAGGTCCCTTCACTTCGCTGAGTCTTGGTTTCCACATTTATGAAATGGAGGATAATTGAATCTACTTCACTGGATTATTGTGAAGATTATATTAAGTAATCCTATATAATAAAGAGCTAATATGCTAATTAGACCGGATGGCGGAACGACCAGTGGGCAGGGCTAGGGGGCCGCCAGGCAGCTGGAGCTGCAAGGGCTGAGCCCCTTGCATGAATTTCGTGCGTCTGGCCTCTAGTTATATATAAGAGTTTACGTAGTACAGCGGTTCTCAACCTGTGGGTCGCGACCCCTTTGGGGGTCGAACGACCCTTTCACAGAGGTCGCCTAAATACATCCTGCATATCAGATATTTACATTACGATTCATAACAGTAGCAAAATTACAGTTATGAAGTAGCAATGAAAATAATTTTATGGTTGGGTGTCACCACAACATGAGGAACTGTATTAAAGGGTCGCAGCATTAGGAAGGTTGAGAACCACTGACTTAGTACAATGCATGGCATTTAATAAAAGTTTGACCAATGGTAGCAATGCCTAACACCAGCCCCACTGGGATGTCTGCAAATTAGCAAAAAGTATTCATGGTGTCACATTAACAGATGAGTCTGTCAAAATGACATTATATATTTGTTCTCATTTTAACTATCAACTATCTAGACATGCTCATCAAATAAAAATAGATGACATTTATTGAACATTCAGTATAAGGCAGGTACTGTGTTATGCATTTAATGTGCGTCATTTTATTTAATCCTTACTATTTGGGTTAGGTGCTATTCTGATGGTCAAATCAGAGAGCCAGAAGCTGAGGTTCAAAGAGGCAAAAGAACATGCCCCCAGGCTTCATAGCAGTTAAAGGACATCAGAATTCTACAGGCTCTTAATGATTTCACTAGGCTGCTTCCCAGTGCTGGTGGAGTTAGGTATCCTGGTGGCATGGCAGTTGTAGTCATGGGCATAGAGAGACCTTGGCGAGCTATTCCTGGTGCACACCATCAAGGCCACCACTGGCTTTATTCCTCATTCTTAAAGGCTGATTGAGCTCCTCACATGTGTAAATAGCTGTGTTGGTAAGTAACACCCTTTAGGCTGTTATGAGCAGACTCGTTTAGCTCCCTCTAATAATGGCACAATTGTGGTGACCGTGAGATCTCATAAAGAAAAGGAAGACAGGAATTTTGGTCATGTGGCCATACCTTATAAAAATGCAAGAAAACCTGAACCCCAGGCCTCGCGGCAAGTCTGAGTGCGGCTCATAGCCAGGGCTAGCAGAACACGAACGTGGTTCAGAAATTGGAATGTCATCCTCCCCTAGAAATGGTTCTCTCGCCTGCAACAGGAGCTCCATGCTCTGCACTTCTAGACTCTGTTGCTAAAGGCACTCAATTCCTGTCTCTTTCTGTGTCTGGTCCTATTACTCAGGCTCTTGACATACTCAGAACTCCCCAAAAGGAAAACCTGCCTGGCTTGTTTATCGCTGCTCTTGTCCTAGACCAAGGTCATGCGTTAGGCCTGTCCTTAGGTATCTGGGCTTCCCCAGCCTACTGAGTTGTGGATGGAGGGAAAAGAGGGTGAGGGGGCTGCAGCTGACAGGTATAGAACCTGACCTCAAGACATGCACAGCCTGGTGTGACTAGCTAATCCCAACTCAATTGGGCTGTCAGGCTCACCACATGGCAGACATTCATCATCAGGAGCAGCATTGCCGTGGCCTCAGAGGCCTCTGGTGCTCCCTCCCCCCGCCCCCTCTCACCACCACCCCAGTTCCCCGGGCTGGTATCCCAGAGGAAAGCTTCCTACCATCGCAGTCCAAGCTGTGATGAAGGCTGCACAGGCTGCAGTAAATGCCCAGAGGTGAGAGTCCCTCACTTTACTTAGATCACACACCTCCCAGCATTCACTTAAAACGCTGCTCCTCCAGGCCCACAGACTTCCTGTCTTGCTTTTCTGCTTTATTATATTTTCCTTAGCCCTCTATAGCATATTATGTGTATGGTACATCCTCTTCCAGAGCCCTGGCCCCCAATTCCCTCAGCCGACTTATAAAATGTTAAGGTAGAAATTGCTGGCTAACAGGACCCACATGGGGCTTGGTCTGGACTTGGGGCTCCCTACCAAGATGGCATTGTTGGCTTTGGAGGGCACTTAGAACATTCCGAGGTATAGCAATTTCAAAAAAGTGCATTAGTGACTCCCAGGAATAGACTTTGGCTATACCCATATTTTCCATAAGAATTATACCGCTGAGTTCTAACAAGATGGTAAGGAAAGAACTAAATGTTCTTTGCCTTCTTCTCCACAAGAGGGCACAAGATGAATATGATTTTTAACTGATTGTTTCAGCACTGGCTTTTGGCAATTAACAGACTACTATCAGCTATTTCCGTTTTGGTAGAGTTGATAAACTGCTATTGTTAGCATCTAAATGACCATCTTTGTGGTCCAGGGCACCGTGCAAGATGAATAAGACATGATTCAGAGCACTCACAATCTAGTGGCGTCACACTGGGATCAAGAATCATATATTTGAAGGACATTCCAAGGACCCAAGGAATCCACAGATAATGAGTTGGGCAGCTATTTCCGTTTTGGTAGAGTTGATAAACTGCTATTGTTAGCATCTAAATGACCATCTTTGTGGTCCAGGGCACCGTGCAAGATGAATAAGACATGATTCAGAGCACTCACAATCTAGTGGCGTCACACTGGGATCAAGAATCATATATTTGAAGGACATTCCAAGGACCCAAGGAATCCACAGATAATGAGTTGGGGGTGTTCCTGATGGGAGGGGGGAATGGTGGGGGGGGGTGCTGTGAGGGGATTTGGGGGACGCGGGGTGGCAGCACACCCAGCAGCACTGTCAGTGATGCGTTTGGATGAGCAGTGGGGATGGGATAGGCTGCATGCACATGGGAGATGAAGGGTGGGAGCACAGCCCAGGGGGGCTGTGGGGATGCAGGAAGTAGGACACCAGAAGACTCAGAGTGGTGATGAAGAGGAGAAGGTTTCTTAGCCGAGACTCTGCCTGCAGATACTGGGCAGACATGGAGGTCTCTCTTTAAGTTCCTGAGCATCCCTTTCAAATTCGCTTAGCACTTTGTTCTCCCTACTTCACCCCTTGCAGCTTGCTCTGTTCCCTCAAGTCTCGTGATAGTCACCGGCCTCATCCCCATGGCCTTCTGCAGCTGTACTTCACCCTCTCGTCATGGAGCCATTGGCTTTTCCAGGGCCCTTTCCGCTAAGAGGCTGGTGTTCTCCTTCAGCCCTTTCCCCCTTATCTGCGGGTTCGTTCTCAAATATCAAGCCCAGGCTGCCTTCTTGCCCAGGACCTCTAAACTCTGACTTCTCTCCCTGGTCTCAGCTCGTTTTATCACTTGGCCTCCCTGGTCTCTAGGTCTCTTTTCTTCTCCAGGACCCATTGTCTCCCAATGCGGGAACTGCCATTCTCCTTCCCCCAGGGTCTCGCATCTGTTGGCCCGTCAGCTTGCCTCTGTCTGAGCCTAGAGATGCCCTGGCGGACACTGTTTTCACAGCTTCTGTTTTTCCATTTGTGGTCTGCTCTTCACCCTCTCTCCTTGGCATTTCAATCTAACACCACAAGTCTTTTCAAAGCAAAGGCTCTGCTCTTGGACTCTGAACTTGAAAAGGGGAAAAGATATGCACCATTCTTTCTGATCTTAAATTTCATTTTACTAGAGCATTTCCGACTGAGCTTATCTGCTGTGTGGTGGAGTGGAATGGAAGTCACATTGGGCCAGGAGCATAATGCACAGGCCCTCCTCCTGGCACTGCCCTTCCTGGCCAGGCGCCTAGCGCAGGTGAGTTTACCGCGTGAGTCTGTTTTCTCTTCTGGAAAGTGAAGGTAATAACAGTAATTACCCTCATAGGTTTGTCCTGAGGAGTAAGTGTGGTTGTGTTTCCGAAGTGTCTAGGAAACCCTTTACATTAAAAGGAAACACTAATTTTATCATTATTACTATCACTATTATTTCTTTATCGATGAAACTCAAGTGGGATTGCTAAGTGAGCACTGAACGGTCTCCGGGTGGCTCCTTCAAGGTCTTTCCTCTGAGATTGTCAAATGTGATTGGCTCTGCATGCTGGTCATGTTTTATAACTCAGCCCTTAGAGCTTCCCTAATCTGTTTTTCTCAGCTGGCAACCCCTGCCCAACCCCAGCCCTTGCAACACCTTGGTACACAGCTCCTCTCTGCTTGAAACAGCGAGTGGTTTCCTTTCTAGGTGCAGTGGCTTCACCATCTAGGGAGTCAGCCCCAGACACGTGGGCACACAGGCCAAGCCAGAGGAGTCGCTGCCACTCCTGCTCACACTCGGGTTTCTAGATGTGAATATGGGTCAAAGGATGTCGTATTGGTTGCTATGACAAACCACCCGGTGTATAAAAATGTATTTATTTCTATTCTGGAGCTGGGATTCTGTAGAGACCGGGAAGCATGGGAGATGGAGGTGCCAAGCAAGCTTCTGAAGGCGGTGCATTCATTTGGGAAAGTAAGATCTGGAGTTGGGCCACTGACGTGTGAGGAGGGAGAAGATGGTTGTTGAGATGATGAAAAACTGAGAAACCAGAGTGTGGTGGCTCATCTTGATGCAGAGCAACAGGAGGAGGGTGTAGAGGACCAGGTCAGTTACATGCTAAAGTCACTGTGGGATGAGGAGGTAAGTAGAAGTTGGCTACAAGCAGGGTCACGGGTGGTAAAGTCCTTGGGGCTTGAACTTTGAGGGAGCTTAACTTCAAGGGAGAAGAAATGGATTAGAAATGAATTTGGATGGTAGGAATGACTGGAATGCTGTAGTGTAATATCCAGTGATTAAGCACTGGATCTTTAACACAAAGAAGTGAGTTGCCTGAGGACACTAGAATGCAAATGTCAGAACTGGACAAGTCACACTTCTAGTTCCCTGTACAGGTTGCATCCCTGGCCCACGCCATAGCTTAGACTCTTGTGGTAAAATTTCTTGGAATTGCTAGGACAAATTTTCTCAGAGTATGATCTCCCCTCATCAGAATAATCTGGTGCTTTATTAAAATTCATATATTAGGGCTACCCAAACCCTATTGAATCAGAATCGCTAGAAGATACAAGGAATCTGCTAAGAGAACTTAAAAAATAGTTTTTCTTTTATTTACTAAAGTTAAGTAACCATCACCCTAAAAACTCAAAGTTCTTACATGAGCACAAAGGGTACTCTCTGGAAAGGTGGGGTGAATAACTCAATGGGAAAACGGTATTTTATAGTAACTCTTCCCCTGCCCCCAGCACACACACACACACACACACACATGCCCAGCCTGAGCTGGCCGCGGTTGGACCATTACATGGCCCCAGTCCAGAACAGCCTGGCCCCCACATTCCCGTGGGCTGGATGTGCTGCAGAGCAAGAGATAGGATGGCCTAAGTGCTCTCCTCTCTCCTTTCTCCTGCATTTGGAGCAGAGAATTACTTGCCTGGTATGGGGCTGGTAAGGAGCCACATCAGTGCTCTCAAGTGGCTCTTCTTACTGATCGGGTGGCTGAGGTTGGGGTGAGCAGCCAACTTTCTGCAGGAATCCTTGCCCTCCTAAAGGAACTGACAGGCAAACTTCGGTTCACAAATACCCAGTGCTCGAAGCAGGTGGAGTGCTTTGCTGGATGCCTTGAGGATCAAGCCCTCTCTTTAAAACGCCTACAGACCGGCTGAAGAAAGGAGGTTTGTATGAGCCACCGCAGAAGGAAGTGGGAATAACCAGATGTTCCTGCACAAGGGGCAAGCACCAGGTGGTGGGAGACTTGCTGGGAAAGGCAGCTGCAAGCTCTGCCGGGGAGGAGGGCAAGTTGTGGCAGGAAGGGAGAAGATTTCCAGGCTGAGACTGGCAATTGGACACAGTCGTGGTTATTAGGTCCTGGTGTTAGAACCAGCAGCCACAGAAGGGCAGTGGCCTTTGTCCCTCCTCTGTACATACACATACACATGTATAAAGCAAACTGGAACAAACACATCTGCATGGTTCTTTCCCCCAGAGGGGACGTCTCAACATATAAATTGCACTCCTCATGGCACTTCAAGACAGCAAAGCCTTATTCAGCATTCCAGGTTGATATATTGCTCTGTGCTTGCATGCAATATCAGATGTTATAACCACTGATCTGCGGGAACATTTGCCTTGTATACTTTACATTTCTCCTATTCTGGATCCGCAAGCAAAACTGACCCATCAGTATTTGGGCATCACATCTGGAAGCGGCAGGCTTGTTCTTAGTGTCCCCACTCTCCTCCAGCTGCCTTCATTTCCCCCAGCAATCTGCTTAGGGTCTGATCCAAGGCCTGGCCCACTCTCCCGACCTATGCAGTCTTCTTCATCCCCAGCTCTCCCCCACGAGGGGGATCAGCAAAGCCACAAGAGTCTGAAGAATGAGTGGGGACAAAGCACCCAGGACCATCAACAAAACTGGGAGGGAACAAAAGGAGGGGGTGGAAAGAGAGTGGAGGGATGGCAGAGAAGTAGGAGAAGAGAAGGGGGTGGGTCTGTGGTATGGGATGCTGTCCCTGCATGGTGGAGGAGACCAGAGGGGGCAAGTGCAGGAGCTGGTGAAAGATGCTTAGGGAGTCTGGCGTGGGGTACAGAAAGCAGATTGCAATCAGGCCAGGTGTGAAGAAATGGAAGGAGTACATGCTGACATTTCTTTCAAGAAGTCTGGCTGAGAAAGGGCAGGGAGAGATGAAGGAATAATTGCAGGGAAGGTGTTTTTATAATGGGTGAGGTTTGGGCATGACAAAAAGCCCACTTTTTGTTAAATGCTCCATGGTTATAGCTGTTAAAGCCAACGTGACAACAAATCAGGCCATGGGCAGGGACACGCACAGAGTTCTGCCTCAGATAAGACCATAATGGCACCTGATCACATATATATCACAGCACCAGTGGTTCTCAGACAAAGTTCCACACAGGACAGTCTGGGTTGGACAGCATCTGGATTGTTTAAAAGCAATACAGGCTAATGGCAAAAAATAAAATCCAGAACAAGGAAAGAGGAGACAATAACTCAGAAAAATCTTAATGGAATTGGAAAATCTTTTTTAAAATTTAGCAACATCTAAAAGTTAACTGTGTTGGATTTAAAAACATGAAACACCCTAGAGCTCTAAGAAGCTTGCATAGAGCCAAGGGTTCTATGCACATCCTAACGGGTCGGTGGGTGTGATGATCCCAGTTTGAGCAGAGAAGCTAGCTATAGGCAGTGTATCTGTTGGTTAGGGACACCGTCAGCAGTTCATAAACATGTGCTGTTCACACCAGCTCCCAGGGCACAGAGGATCTGGAGTCTGGCACTTGCTGGTTACAGACAAAGGAGGTTAATTTGGAAGAAATGAGCATATTTTATACAATAGAGGCTCCCAGGGAAGGATTTCAGGATGGTGAATGTCTTGGTTAAAGTGTGATCAAATGACACCCTGCTTCAAAAAACACTAAGTATTTGAAGAGCTCATAATTGAGAATGTTCAAAAATTGATTAAAGATATTAAGCCATAGATTTACAGCCAACTTCTAAGTAGAAACAATGGAATCTGGAAGACAATGGAATGATATGTTCAACATGCTAAAAGAAAATAACTATCAGCCAATGATGGTATAGACAACAAATGCTCTAGCCATTCGTAAGTGGGACATTCACTTAGGATAAGAGATATAATAGGATCACAGCAGATGGGTAAGGGTTGAGCAGAACAGTGAAGAGGCATTACCAAGGGATGTTTCCCAGGCAGGTGGTAGGGAAATCTCAAGGTCTACTGGTGGAACAATGAGTCAATCTGCTTGGATGAAGCTGAGCAATGATTACTAAGGATGGAATGAAAATGGAGGCTGGAAATGGTCAGTAGGAGCAAGATAGTGAATGATCTCATCCTACAGGTGATGGGAAATACTGAATGTGTTTTGTAACATCCCTGACTTGTTCCTTAGTAGGATACTACTACTACAAGTCTTCCTCGTTCTCCTGACAGAAGTATAAATCATACTGTCTCCTGCTACTTAACAATGAGTGAAATGAAATTTAGATAAGTGCCAGGCAGCTTCAGTGGGCACTGTACTTTCAATCCCTTGAGAGGAAATATTATTGAATTATCATTTTAAAAGAATCCAATTGCGACCAATCTTATTTCCTCTTTGTGATCTGTTTCTCTGGAGCCGGAGTGAGACAGTAAATTGAAAATGGAAGGGAAAATAAAGAAGTTCCCTTTCAAAGGTTTTTTCCCATGGATGACTTTTTAAATTATTTTCTTCCTTTTTAAGAAACAACTTCTCAAAGTGTTATCATTACATCCATGTACATTTATGCAAATCTTTCTGTATTTCATATTTAACAGTTTTATAGAAATAAAGTTGCCACACAAGATCCTGCACACATTTAAAGTGTAAAAATTGGTAAGCTTTGGCATATGGATGAAGCTGTAAACCATCATCAATAAATAGTGAAAAATTTGTCATCCCCTCAAATTTTCTTATGTCCTTTTGTAATACTTTTCTCCTACCCTCCCTACATCCTTTTCTTCATGCAATAAATGATTGCTTTCTATCACTATAGATAGAGTTGTTTTCATTTTCTAAAATTTTTAATGAATGGAATCACACAATGGATACTTTTTTGGGGAAGGGTCTGGTTTCTTTCACTTACTATACTAATTCTGAGATTCATCCATCTTGTAGCATGAATCCACAGTTTATTCCTTTTTATTGCTGAGTAATATTCCACCTTATGGATATACCATGATTTGTTTATCCATTCACCTGTTGGTGGACAATTTACTTGTTTCCAGTTTAGGATTATTACAATTGAAGCTGCCATAAACATTTGCATAAAAGTCTTGGCACGTGCATTTTTTTCTTTACCTTTGGGTAAATACGTAGTAGTGAAATGGTTGGGTCATGTGGTAGGTTTATGTTTAATTTTTTAAGAAACTGCTGAACTGTTTTTCAAAGTGTTTGTACCATTCTATATTCCCACAAGAGTTCCAGTTTCTCTGCATTCTCACCAATAGTTGGTATGGTCAGTCTTTGTAATCATTAGCCATTCTAATAAGTGTAGAGGTATCTTGTGATTTTAACTGCATTTCTTTAATTAACTTGCTAACGGTGTTGGGCATCTTTTCATGTGCATATTTGCCAGTTTTCAAATATTCAATTTTCAAATATCTGGGGTTTTCTAGAGATCATTCTGCTATTGCATTCTAATTAATTATAGTTGAGACTTGCTTTTTTTTTTTTTTTACAATCTGAACATTTACATGTAATGTGATTATTGGTTGGTTATAGTTAAGTTTCTCATTTTGATATTTGTTTTCTATTTGTCCCATTGTTTCTTTGGACATTCACCTCTCTCTTTTTCTGCTTTCTTTAGGGTTGAGTATTTCTTTATTCCATCTTATCTCATGTGTTGCCTTAGTAGCTGTAACTCTTATATTAGTTTAGTGCTTTATTTAGGGTTTACCATATACAGCTTTAATGTATCAAGGGATATTATACTACTTCATAGACATTATAAGGGCCTTACAACAGTATAGTTCTATCTCTCCCCTCCAGGTCTTTGTGTGTTATTGTCATATGTTTTACTTCTAAACTTCACAATATATGGTGTGTTTTTGTTGTTGTTGTTTAGTTTCCTTCTGTTTTATATAATGGCCTTCAGGTAAGGCTTTGTGTGCAGAAAGTATTCAGTGTGAAAACAGTTTGAAAATCCCTGCTTAAGGTCAGCCCTCAGGCCCTTGCAAGTTTGCAGTTCTGGATTTCCGAGAATGGAGGCCTGTCTCCCTAACACACTAGTGCACGTCTGCATCCTGGTGTCATTACCTTGCATCCAAATGGGCAACAGACACAAACCTGCGGGTATGGAGATGACCGCTGAGCCGGCTCCAAATCAGATGAGGCAGAAGGTGCTAGAGCCCATGCTCAAGTGGAAGCGGCAATAAGGGAGTGGGTTTCGCTCCGTGCCCAGCCCTGTACCAGGTGCTCATGGTCCAGATCCTCTCCAATCCTATGAGAGGTGTTTCTTTGCTCTCAGACCTCCCTCCCTCCTTCCCTTCCTTCCGGATTTATGAGCACCTGTCTGTGCCAGGGGCTGGGGTACAAAGGCAGAGCTAGCATCCCCAAGACCTCACTGCCCCATGAGAGCATCATCCTGAAAACGGCTGCGACTGGGGTGGGTGCAGGATGCAGGGGGAGCCCCAAGTGACTCAGGGAAGGTTCTCCAGTGGAGTTAAAGCCGAGCTGAGATTTGAAGGATGAGGAAGGGCATTCAAGGTGGAGGGAACTGCATGTGCGAAGGTAGGGAGGCAGGAAACAGCCCGCCTGGTCTGGGAACTGTGGAGGGCGATGGAGCCCAGGTCCAGGAAATCTGCTGGGTGAGGTTGGGATCCCAGAACCCACTCCCTGGACCCTCTGCCTCCTTGACTTCCTTTGCTCTCGGCTGCCTGGCCAGGAAGAGGCCCCCACTGACCTGCACAAAAGGAGGCTTTGAAGCTGGAGAGAGGGAGTGAGAAAGGAGGGGCCAGTTGGTGTGTATTTTTGGATTGCTTCTCAGAAGTCTCCTCCTCCTCCTCCTCCTCCTCCTCCTCCTCCTCCTCCTCCTGCACAAAAGGAGGCTTTGAAGCTGGAGAGAGGGAGTGAGAAAGGAGGGGCCAGTTGGTGTGTATTTTTGGATTGCTTCTCAGAAGTCTCCTCCTCCTCCTCCTCCTCCTCCTTTTGGACACCATGGCAGCTGGGGGAGCCACCTGTGAGCTGGGCTGACTTAAGGGGGAGGTGGGCTGGGGGTAGAGACCTCTGCTCCCCCTCTCTGAGCCTCAGTTTTGGCATCTAGAATATGGGCACAACAACCCAGTTGCTGGCTCCTGTCAACCCAGGTGCTTCAGGAAGTGGAGGCCCAGGCTGGACTCATCTGGGGGAAGGCCTGGGAGGTAAGGGCGGGGCTGGGAAGTACCCTGCATCATCCTGCAGCTGGGGGCTTGGCAAGGCGATGAAGAGTCCCTGAGCCATGTAGCCTGCACTTCCCTGGTGTGCCCACTGCACATCACTGCCGAGATGCTCCTGGGGGAGCGGGAGACAGGGCCGTGGCACAGACACAGGGATGGATCTCCCTGTGAGCCCCTGCAGTGACAGGTCTAGGCGCAGTGATGGCGAACCTTTTGAGCTCGGAGTGTCAGCATTTTGAAAAACCCTAACTTAACTCTGGTGCCGTGTCACATATAGAAATTTTTTGATCTTTGCAACCATAGTAAAACAAAGACTTATATTTTTGATATTTACTTTATATATTTAAATGCCATTTAACAAAGAAAAATCAACCAAAAAAAATGAGTTCACATGTCACCTCTGACACGCGTGTCATAGGTTCGCCATCACTGGCTAGGGGTTCTCCCCTGCGAGACTACAGGGCTCAGCTGTTCCCAAAATCCGGTCAAAGCCCCAAAAGGAGGGGCAAGGAGGGGTCTATTTCCTGAGGCTGCTGCTGCAATAACTACAGACTGGCCTAAACAAACAGGAACATGTGCTCTCCCCGTTCTGGGGCCAGAATCTGAAATCAGGGTGTCTGGGGCTGTGCTCCCTCGAAGGGCTCCAGGCCAGGGTCCTTCCTGCCTCTTCAGCTTCCGAGGGCTCCTGGCCACATCCCTTCAATCTTCATGTGGCCCCTCCTCCATCCTCACATGACTTCTCCTATCGTTATTATTTTTGCTTAAGGAGTCTATTATCTTGTAATGTGATTTAAAAGATTAAAACATTCTTTATATTTACTCATGCAATTACTGTTTTTATGTTCTTCATTTCTTCGAGTAAATCCAGTTTTCCATCTGTTGTTATTGTATTTCTTCCTAAAGGACTTCCTTAAACATTTCTTTAGTATGTGCAACTAAAGATGGATTCTTTCAGTTTTTGTTTGTCTGGAAAAGCTCTATTTTGCTTTTGAATGAAGAATTTTAGGTTGACAGATTTCCCCCCAATACTTTAAAGATGTTACTGTAATGTCTTCTAGCCTGCATTTTTCCAATGAGAAATCTGGCATCAATTTTTGTCTTATGTAATGTCTTTTTTTCTTCCAGCCATCTTTAAGATTTTGTCTTTATCATTGGTTTTGAGAAATTTGATTATGATGTGCCTTGGTGTAATTTTTTTTGTGTGTATGTGCATGGATTTTATTGAGTTTTTTAGACCTGTGGGTCTATACACTTTATCAAATTCAGAAAAATTTTGGCCATTATTTTTACAGATTTTTTTTCTATTCCTTTTTTTTCAGGGACTCCAATTGTGTGTCTATTTGATCACTTGAAATTATCCCACAGTTTTGATGCTTTGTTCACCTATTTCAGTCTTTTTCCTCTCTGTTTTATTTTGGACAGTTTCTATTGTTGTGTCTTCAAGTTCATGAATTTTTTCTTATTTAATATCTAGTAGTTGTTTTAGGATTTATATTATGCATCTTTAACTTATCACAATCTACTTTCAAGTGATATTATATTACTTCACAATGATGAGGAAAATAAGACATTTTTTGGGGGGTGGGCTAGCAGCCTGACTCTGTACCTAGTTAATCAGTATCCCTAATGCACATTCATGTTAGCCTATAGTAGTCATTACCCCTTCCTTAGTTATCTGGTCTTGCAAGACCTGTTTACCTAAATACTTAGATTTTACAGAGGCCATAAACCATGAACAATACACAACCCCTGGAGGGGGTTATCAGTGCTGGCACCAGGCCAGGCCTTTAGATGTGGTCTCGTGGCCGCCATCCCAACACACAGGGCTTCTTGCAAAGCCTGTGAAAGGTCTGGAAGTCTGATCCTTATTTGGGGGACAAAGAAACCAAAGGGTATAAAGAGAAAGCTTCCTCCATATTGGTTTGCTCAGGATTTGGAAACAGGCTCCCCTGAGTCACGGTACTAGTACATCTGGGAATAATGGGTTTTTCCTGTATTTCCAGGTACTCCTGTGTATTTTTAGGTCGCCTGGTAAATTCTGTGACAACATATAGTATAAGAATCTCACAATACTTTACTTACATTTCTCCCCTGCTAGCAGTTATGACATCCATTTTATACTTCTCTGTTTTATTTTGTTTTTTTGTTAATCCTCATCCGAGGATATTTCTCCATTGATCTTTTTTAGAGTGGAAGAGAGAGGGAAAGACAGAGAGAAACATCAATGTGAGAGAAACACATCAATTGGTTGCCTCCTGCTTTATTTTGTTTTCCCTGACCAGGGCCCAGGCTGGGGAGGAGCCTGCAACCGAGGTACATGCCCTTGACCAGAATCAAATCAAGGACCCTTCAGTCCCCAGGCTGATGCTCTATCCACGAAGCCAAACAGGCTAGGGCCATTTTATACATTTTTTATAAATCCTATCATACAATGTTATTACTTTTGTTAAATCAGCATTTATTTTTAAAAGAGATGTAAATACGAATACATACATAGTAAAATCTTTTTGTTTCTTGCCAGTCTCAGCCTCTGGATAGTGATGTTATCAGCCAGCAATGTTTGCGGCACTCACCCTGGCGCAGTGAACACACCGCAGACATCTCCCCTTTGGAACCAATGCTATGGCTGGACCGGCCCTGTGGTTCTTATTATGACTGCAAGATGCACTCATCAATAATCATCAGGAAACTTTGAAAGACAGGTTTGTTACTCACAAATCCTGAAGGGTACCAGGGCACACCTGGGGTCACACAGCAATGCCGCAGGTAGAGAGAGAATGTGAGACTTGGGTTCTGTTTCATTGAAGCCAAAGGTAGAGGGCCTAGGGTTTCAAAGTGTTCACTCTTTATTGGTGAATTTAAAACATAAAAGTGGAAATTAAAGCGCAGGAAGTGAAAAACAAGCAGCCAAACAATCAGTTGTCTAAATCAACCAGATCTCTAAAACAAAGAAAATTTGGGGTGCTGTGGGCTGGCTCTTTATCTAGTCCTGTGGTTGGCAATGTGTTTATTCGAGATTATTATCTGCAAAATGGATGTTTCAGCAATACAGAGTTTAATTCAGGCACTTGCATTGCAATAAGAAAAACAACCTGTCAGGCCCTTACGCTACACTCATATATTTACCCATGCTTTTTACTCCTTTGCATAGATCCAGATGTACCTCTGACATTATTTTCCTTCCTCCTGAAGGATGTCCTTTAACATTTTTTATAGTGCAGGTCTGATGATGCATCTTTAATTTCCCCTCATTTAAAAAAATTTTTTTTTATTGATTTCAGAGAGGAAGGGAGAGGGAGAGAGACAGAAACATCAATGATGAGAGAGAATAATTGATTGGCTTCCTCTTACATGCCCCCTACTGGGGATCAAGCCCACAACCTGGGCAGGTGCCCTGACTGGGAATCGAACATGACCTCCTGGTTCATAGTTGATGCTCAACCACTGAGCCACACTGGCCGGGCTATTTCCCCCTCGTTTTTGAAAGATATTTTCATTGGGTACAGAATTTAAGGTTGAAAGATGCTCCTTGTCATCTCACTTCTATTGTGTTTAGTGAGAAGTCTGCCATTTTTACCTTTGTCTCTCTGTTCATACTATCCCTCCACCCTCCACCCCAGCTGCCTTTAAGATTTTCTCATGCCCTGGCTGGTGTGGCTCAGTTTGTTGGGCATTGGTTGTCTTGTGCACCAAAAGGCTGCCAGTTCCCATTCCTTGTCAGGGGGGCAGAAAGAGAGAGAGAGAGAGAGAAACATCGATGTGAGAGAGAGATATCGACTGGTTGCTCCCAAACACACCCTGACTGGAAGTGGAGAGTGAACCCGCAACCCAGTTATGTGCCCTTGACTGGGAATTGAACCTGCAACCCTTCCATGTGTGGGTCAATGCCCTAACCACTGAGATCACTGGCCAGGGCTACCACTGCTTTTTTATCCACTCATCTACTGATAGGCACTTGGGCTGCTTCCAAATCTTGGCTACTATAAATATCATTGCAATGAACATAGGGGTGCAAATATTCTTTTGAGAGAGTGTTTTGGGTTTCTTAGGATAAATTCCCAGAAGTGGAATTGCTGGATCATAAGGCAGTTCCATTTTTTTTTTTTAAGGGAGAGTGGAAGAGAAAGGGAAAGACAGAGAGAAACATCGATGTGAGAGAAACACATCGATTGGTTGCCTCCTGTGCAAGCCCTGACCAGGGCCCGGGCCGGGGAGGAGCCTGCAACTGAGGTACGTGCCCTTGACTCCAACCTGGGACCTTTGGTCCGCAGGCCAACGATCTATCCACTGAGCCAAACTGGCTAGGGCAGTGGTCGGGAAACTCATTAGTCAACAGAGCCAAATATCAACAGTACAACGATTGAAATTTCTTTTGAGAGCCAAATTTTTTAAACTTAAACTATATAGGTAGGTACATTGTTACTAACTTAATTAGGGTACTCCTAAGGCTTAGGAAGAGCCACACTCAAGGGGCCAAAGAGCCGCATGTGGCTCTCGAGCCGCAGTTTGCCAACCACGGGGCTAGGGCAAGGCAGTTCCATTCTTAACTTTTTGAGATAACTCCATACTGTTTTCCACAGTGGCTGCACCAGTCTGGATTCCCACCAACAGTGCACAAGGTTTCCCTCTTCTCCACATCCTCGCCAGCATTTGTCATTTGTTGATTTATTAATGACTAGAGGCCTGATGCACGAAATTTGTGCAAGAGTAGGCCTTCCTTCCCCCCAGCTGCCAGCACTGGCTTCCCCCTCTGGTACCCGGGACCGGGGCTTCCCTTGAAGCCCCAGCTTTGTCCAGACCGTCAGGTCTAATTAGCATATTATGCTTTTATTATTATAGATAGCCACTCTGACGGGTGTGAGGTGATATCTCATTGTGGTTTTAATTTGCATTTCTCTGATGATTAGTGACTTTGAGCATCTTTTCATGTCTATTGGCCATCTGTATGTCCTCTTGGATTTTGTCTTTAAGAGTTCTCTTCCCTATGTTTTCTCTTTCAGGAGTTTTTGTTATTTGGATGTTGGATCTCCAGGACTAATCCCCTAATTTTATTATTTTTCTCCTGTTTCTGTCTGTCTGTCAACTATCTTTTTTTTTAAATATATTTTATTGATTTTTTGCAGAGAGGAAGGGAGAGAGATAGAGAGCTAGAAACATCGATGAGAGAGAAACATCGATCAGCTGCCTCCTGCACATCTCCTACTGGGGATGTGCCTGCAACCAAGGTACATGCCCTTGACCGGAATCGAATCTGGGACCCTTTGGTCCGCAGGCCGACGCTCTATCCACTGAGCCAAACTGGTTTCGGCAATCTATCTTTTATTCTTTCTTGGAAACATCCTTAACTTTATCTTTTCAATATTCTGCTGAATTTTTAATTTCTGATATCATATTTAAAATTTTTAAGAACTCTTTCTTACCTTTTGAATGCTTCTTTTTTAAAGCCTTCTGGTCTTATTTAATAAATGTGATATCTCATCTATCTAGGGTATTAATTATATTTTTATAATATTATTCTGTTCTCTGCATGGTCTTTGTTTCCAAATTTCATTTTTCAATTTATTTATTTGATTTTCAGATTTCATGTTAAAGGCTTTCTTCTATTGTCAGGTGATTCTTGGTTTCTCATTCATATTTCACAGGAGACACTTAAAAGGTAGTGAGTGGGAAACAGCTCAGATGAGGTTTAACTCCAGAGGTTTTACAGGTGTTGGTTGTGCTCTTTGACTTTATAAGGAGGCTGTCTTTGAATTTCCAGCACTTTTCAGGACTATACCTGAACCTGGGACTCTGGAGAGGTTGGAGACTCCCTCTGCAGATAGTGGGGGAACAAAAGGAAGCCCTGTGAGCCTGCACTCTGTTGTCCTTCATCACAAAAGGCTTCCTTCTCTCTATTGTGTTTTGTAGGGGAAGGGTGGCAAAATCTAAAAGATCTGCCTCCTTGTTTCAAAAGGAAAAATAGGAGGAGGAGGAAGAGAGAGAGAAGGGCTCAGTCATTTTTTGTTTGGGGAAAACTTTAGGTCTGTAACAACAACAAATATCAATTGTGGCCGGTGGCCTCAGCCTTCCTGAAGGAAATCCAGGCCACATTAAAATTCAGGGAATTTGCAATGGTGGCATTTGTGGTGGCTTGCAGATTTCCATTGGCAATTTTTTTAAAGCCAAAGAATTATAATTAAAATAGAAATGGCTCCAATTATATCTGCCTCCTGTCTGAAAGGATGTAGCTGGTAATGAGAATCACATGTCTTAACTGCAGTTCCTTCCATTTCCAAGCAAGTTGTCCCATGAGAGAAATTCCTTCTTTTCAGCAAAGCTTAGTAAACCACATTTCTCCCTCCTCCTAAGCTACTGTGGTTTTGCACTGATTTTTAATAGTCCCAGGAATGGAGCTCAGTCATAGTAAATGCTCTCATTTCTCTCTCCTTCTCTTTATAAGACAGTTCAAGGGTGACAAAGCATATTTTTCTGTTTCAAAGAGACAGAGATGAGAAGTAGGAGTGCTCAGTCTTAACCAGCCAAAATGCACCTATCAGGCTAGGTAGTACAGGTAGAGAAGCAAGAACAGGTATAGAGTCAGCCCCCAGTGTTCAGTTATAAATATTCACAGACAAGTCTTTGTGTAGACATGTACTTTTGTGCCCTTATTAGTCACTTGAATATCTTCTTGGTAAAATAGCTATTAAAGTTTTTTGCCCATTTTTAATTGAGCTCTTTGACTTATTATTGAATTGTAAGAGTGCTTTACATATTCTAGATACAAATCCCTTTTCAGACATAGATTTACAAATATTTTCTCATAGACTGTGGTGCATCTTTTATCTTTTGAAGAGCAAAAGTTTTTAATTTTGATGAAATCCAATTTATAAATTACTTCTTTTGGTATCATACTGTGCTTTATGTCCCATACCTAAGAACTCTTTATCTGACCTAAGGTCACAAAGATTTTTCTGCAATGTTTTCTTCTAGAAGTTTTATAGTTTTTGCTCTTACTTGTAAGCCTATGGGTTATTTTGGGTTAATTTTTGTGTATGTTGTGAAGTAAGGGTCTGAGTTCATTTTTCTGTGTATGGATATCCAACTATTCCAGCAACATTTGTTGAAGACCATTCTTTTTCAACTGAACTAATACCTTTGTTAAAAATCAATTGACCATAAATATAAGGGTTTATTTCTGAAATCTCAGTTCTGCTCCATTAATCTGTATGTCTATCTTTGTGCCAAGGCCACCTTGTCTTCATTACCATGGCTTTGAGTAAGTAAGTTCAAATTTGTTCTTCTTTTAAAAAAATGTTTTGGCTATTCTAGGTCTTTTGCATTTTCATATACATTTTAGAATTGTCTTGTCAATTACCACAAGAAATTCTACTGGGATTTTGATAGGGATTCCATTTGTCAATTTGGGGAGGACTGCTATCTTAAAATATTGTTTCTTTTAATTCATAAAGATAAAATACACATAGATTTAAATCTTTAATTTCTCTTATAATGTTTTATACTTTTTAGTGTACAAGGTTTGCACTTATTAAGTTAAATTTAATTCTAAGTATTTTATCCTTTTGGATAGTATTGGGGTTTTTTTTAAAAAAAAATGTTTTTTGGACAGTTCATTGCAATTACATAGAAAAAAATTGATATTTTGTATTGATCTTTTATTCTGAGATTTCTCTACATTCTGGATCATGCTTTCTGTGAACTAAAAGTTTTACATTTATTTATTTATTTCCCAGGCCAGTCCAGGTCCTGCCGGCTCCCTTGGTCTTTCATGATCTGGTCTGGCCTTACCTGTCTTACTTCCCAGTTGGAAAGTGTGATGGCCATGGAGTGAGAGATGGGGAGACCAGTCATTCAGGCCTGCACGGCCATAAATGACTACAACCGTTAATAAAAACGTCCTAGCTTTAGGAGCATAAAAGTGCTTTTTACATTAAATCAATAACAAATAGAAGCACTCAGAATAAAGCATGTTTTAAAAGATATTAGTGGGAGTGAGTCAGAGTTAGCAGATCCAGGTTGTGGGCAAGAGATTAGAAAGGCTTCTCTTGTGTAAGACCTGCGACTTGATTCCGCAGCTGTCCAGTCCTTCCCAACCACTATTTCTTTCCTGTTACAGAATAAATTGTGTTCCCCCCAAAAGATATGTTGAAG
This sequence comes from Myotis brandtii, assembly GCF_000412655.1. Taxonomy (NCBI): domain Eukaryota; kingdom Metazoa; phylum Chordata; class Mammalia; order Chiroptera; family Vespertilionidae; genus Myotis; species Myotis brandtii. The sequence continues at coordinate 2,343,179 of NW_005359397.1, read as the reverse complement.
TCCTACCCCAAATACTTCAGATTGTGACCTATTTGGATATAGGATTACTGCAGATATAATTAGTTAGGATGAGGTCATTGGGGTAGGTCCTAATCCAATATGACTGGTGTCCTTATAAGAAGAGGGATACAATGTGAAGACAGACATGGGGAAAGCACCATAGGAAGACACAGGGACACACAGAAGCAGAGGGAAGATGGCCATGTGGAGATGGAGGCAGAGACTGAAGTAATGCCAGAAGCCAAGGATCGCCTGGGGCTACCAGGATCTGGGAGAAGCAAGGAAGGATCCACCTCTAGAGACTTTGGAGAAAACATGTCATTGATGACACCTTGATTCCAGACTTCTGGACTCCAGAATTGTGAGAGAATCCATTTCTGTTGTTTTAGGCCACTAGTTTGTGGTACTTTGCTATGGTAGCCCTAGGAAGCTAACAAATACGGTATGCATGTTTTGTCAAAGCTGGTTCACTCCATCATCACGATTCCTATGGCTTGGGACACCAACCTGGCTGCTATATCCTCTTCTGGTCTCTATAGTCATACCATGTGTGGGTCAGCAGCTTTGGGAAGCAGGCACATTTTATAGACCTGCACTAAAAAAGACAGTCTTTTTATATTTCCCACAATTTCTCATACTTACCAGCATCTGGTATGTTACAGAGGAAAATATGTGAAATCACAGCTATTTCTTGGGCACGATTGAAGAACTAGCCAAGCCTGACTCTATGACTCTGAGTAAGAGAAATGACAGGAGTGTGAGGTGGGTGTCTTAGATACCAAGTGCTGTCCTTGGAGGAGGCCAAGTGGGAAATGGGATACATGGTGTGATGGGGGCATTGCCTGTGTCTCTGGACCCTGTCCCATCTCCTCCCTAGTTCAGGGCCTTTGTACAGGCTGTTTCCTCTGCTCAACCTGACTCCTCCCACTGTATGTTTCAACCTAAGGGTCACCTTACCTAAGGGAGCATTATTGTTCCCCTCCCCTTATACACCATCCCCAGCCCATTCTTTGCTTGCTTCATAACCTTCACTATGATGTCACTATTTTATTTATTTTTTTGCCCACTTGTTTTTTGTCATGGTGAGCTCTTTGAGTATAAGAACTATGCCAGTCTTATTCCCCATGTACCGCTGATTCCAGGCACTGATCCCCAATACCCGACCAAGTGCTTAAAACCTCTACAGAATGCACTGCTACATGAAAGCCTCAATGGCATACATGCAAACACTCTGGACACCATCAAGGTCATTTTTATGAGTACGTTGCAGCTTAAGGTCACTATCATTGGGCAGCTCCTCAATCTTCATCTTTATGACCCTCATCCTCAACTGTGTTATGTGCTTTCCATGGGTGGCCAGTGTAGACTCAGGGCTTGAGTGACCCATGCCTCTTAGAGAAGCTCCTGCACACTCTACCAATGATCTAAGTGCACACACACCTAGTAAAGTCATAGACTCTGTTAAGCAGAAGTCGGCCCATGTTACTCTGTTATTCTCAGATCGTTCCCTTGACCACTAAAGTCAAAGCCCAGGTCCTTATTGTGCCCACCAGGGCCTTTGGGGTCTGGCCCCATCTACCCCTCTGACTTACGTCCTATGCCCTCCTCTTCACTCACACTGTTCCTTGGTGCCCCTTGAGCACCATGTTCTTCTGCAGTAGGACCTTTACCAGGGACACTGTCTACCCAAATAAATGCACGTCTGTCTCTTCCACCTCTGAGTTCAAAATGTCACTTCAATGGGCCCACCTGGGCCACTCTATTTTTTCATTAAACTTTTAAATCATGACACAAATGTAGATTCACATGTAGTTGCAAGAAATAATACAGAAAGATCTCCTTGGCCTCTAGCCAGCTTCCCCTAGTGGGAACATCTTACAAACCTATAATATAATAGCACAACCAGCATGCTGGCATTGATACAGCCAAGAGACACAACATTTCCATCCCCACGAGGATCCCTCAGCCTGCCCTCTTATAGCCACACCCTCTTCCCTCTGGCCTCACTCCCTCCAGCACCTGGGCAACCACTCCTCTGTGGTCCATTTCTGTAATGTTGTCATTTCAATAATGTTAAATACATGGGACTGTATAGTATGTAACCTCTTGGGGACTGACTTTTTTTCACTCAGAATAATTATCTGGAGATTCGTCCAGGTTGTCTGGTATATTAATAGTGCATTCTTTTTTATTGCTGAGTAGTATTCCACGGTGAGGAACTGCTAATTTGTTTGATCATTTACCCAATGAAAGATGGGTTGTTTCCAATTTGGAGCTATTACAAATAGAGCTGCTATGGAAATTCATGTATAGGTTTTTGTATGAACACAGTTTTCATTTCTCTAGGATAAACACCCAAGAGTACAGCTGCTAGGTCACATGATAATTGCATGTTTAATTTTTAAAGAAAGTCTGGCCATTCTATTTTGAACGGTAAACTCTTCCCCACACACTCAAAACCATCCAACGCCTTTTAGCCTGCTCTACTTTTATCTTTTCCACAGCATTTTACCTTCTAATATACTGTACAATGGGCTTATTTATTTCTTAGGTGTACTGTGTTTGATGTCCTCCCGATTTGGGCCAGACCAGGCATACGGAGCACCAAAGCGGGCTCCAGACCTGAAGTCAGACTCTGACCAACAGCCTCCACAGGGGAAAGCTTGCGGGGATCCTGAGATCACACAAAGGCCAACGTGCCCATGAACTGCACAATGTGATTGTGATAACGAGACACAGCCTGTGCACGAGTTCAACAGACGAAGCCATCTGCTAGGTTCACAAGCAAACACATTGAGTTCAAAAACCAAATGAGTGCTACCCCTAAATAAAACTTACAGTGCCAGAGAGTTTTAACTCAGAAACTCTGTTGATTTATGACCTAAGGAAGCAGAGCCACAGTCCACAAAGACCGCCTCCC
>NW_005359397.1:2330304-2340222 GCF_000412655.1 Myotis brandtii | reverse complement strand
CACAGTGCTTCCAGGCACCCACCAGTCCCAGGGGAGGGAGCCTTTTTGCAAATGAACTGAAAGGATTCTAGTTAGAAACATTCAGAGAGCCCCAGAGGCAAGAGAATCAAGACAGGACTGTATTTCATGATGAAAAGTGAAAACCAAATAAACAAAGCTGCCAGTCATGGCATCTGGCCAGCTCAGCTGTGTAAGTGAACAGCACAAACATTCCTGAGCCCTGTGGAAGGCCCTGGAAGAAGGCCAGAACCTTGTGTACTTAGCCTGCCCCGGGGGCAGGGAGGGAGGGAAGGGGGTGTTGTTGTTATTATCATTACCATAAATGCATTTATTTCTTAATACATTGGTTTCTTTCACTTTGAACATTTGCCTGACATTTGTTCTGATTAGGTGAATGCTGGAAGCAACGATGAAATAACATTGTAAAATGATGTTCTGGCCTGACTCAATGTGGAAATGTTTAGAGCGTTCCCGTTAACACCAGATGATGTCAGCCTGACTATTGTGCTGTTTTTTCAAAAAACACAAGGGGCTGAAAAACCTTCCCAAACAATCCAAAATGAGTCAAGGCTCTAAAGCAGTGATGGCGAACCTATGACACGCGTGTCAGAGGTGACATGCGAACTCATTTTTTTGGTTGATTTTTCTTTGTTAAATGGCATTTAAATACATAAAATAAATATCAAAAATATAAGTCTTTGTTTTACTATGGTTGCAAATATCAAAAAATCTCTATATGTGACACGTCACCAGAGTTAAGTTAGGGTTTTTCAAAATGCTGACACGCCGAGCTCAAAAGGTTTGCCATCACTGCTCTAAAGACTTTTCTCCATGAACACCCTCCTCTGTGATTTGAGCCCAACACCAAAACCCGTGAGGATGTTGGGAGACTGAGGCAGTAGATGTTGAGAACTCACATGTCCCACCATCTGAAGCAGGGGTCCTCAAACTTTTTAAACAGGGGGCCAGTTCACTGTCCCTCAGACCGTTGGAGGGCCGGACTATAGTTTAAAAAAAAAACTATGAACAAATTCCTATGCACACTGCACATATCTTATTTTGAAGTAAAAAAACAAAACGGGAACAAATACAATATTTGTATTTGCATGTGGCCCGCGGGCCGTAGTTTGAGGACCCCTGACTGAAGCATCATCCAGAGAGATGACTTGGTGCCACCTATGTCCCCTCCCAGCCTGGCTCTGTGGGACAGGAGTTCCTGTGCTTTGTTTCCTGCAACTCCTATTCCTACTCATCTTCCTGACCCTTTTTTCTCCTCCACTTTATCCTTTTTTCCCTCTTCAACCCCCTCCCCCAAGCTAAGCCAGCTAAACCAACTAGGCCTCAGCGTCCATAATGGAAATATAGCTTCAGTCTTGGTGCCATAGACCGCCATCCTCAGCTAGGAACCGCGTCTCCCAGCCCAGAGGTTCTCAGCCTCAGCAACTAGAAACTGGGAGAGGGCGTGACATGTGCCGTGGGCAGGCTCAGTCCTCCTCTCCAAGCAGTGACCAGCGGGCCCCTGCTCAGACTTTGTTCTGGTTCCCTGGGCTTCCTCAGTGTCCCAGGGGACCACAGGACAGGATCACCACAGTCTCCTCACAGTGCTCTCAGGTGAGGAGAGGGGTCTGAGGAAGGAAGTGTCATTGCAGACTTCAACGCAGTCTCTGGGGAAGATTATCAATTTGTGGGGAGAAAGTAGAACCCATTTTCAGAGGGTCTTCAAAAAACCCAACTATAGATGCTCAGTGAGCACTGCAGGCCACGGAGAGGAGGACCGGCAGGTGCCTACCCAGGCCTGCAGCCCTGGGTCAAGGAACCAGAGAAGGGACCATTGTTCTCAGAATTGGAGGCCTCAGAGCCTGAATCCATGCAGGGGCCAGGCTATATTGGCCAGTCTCATAGTGGCTCCTGAAACATAACAGAAGACTGTAAACTGGGGGCTTAAACAACAGCAATTTATTTTCTCACAGTTCTGGAGGCTGGAAGTCCAAGATCAAGGATCAGCTGTCCTGGCCAGTGTGGCCTAGTTGGTTGGAGCGACATCCCATATACCAAAAGGTGGTGGGTTTGATTCCAGGTCAGGGCACATATTCAGGTTGCAGGTTCGATCCCCGGCTGGGGCATGTGCAGGAGGCAACCGATCAACGTTTTCTCTCACATCAATGTTTTTCTCTCTCTTTCTCAAAAAATTAAAAAATAAAATAAAAAGTTCAGCAGGATCAGTTACTGGTGATGACTCTCGGTTTTTCTCTCTCTTTCTCAAAAAATTAAAAAATAAAAAGTTCAGCAGGATCAGTTACTGGTAATGACTCTCATCCTGGCTTGCAGACAGCTACCTTCTCACTATGTCCTCACATGGCCTTTCCTCATTGCCATACAGAGACAGAGAGAGGGGTGGAGAAGAGAGAGAGAGAGAGAGAGAAAAAGAGGAGAGAGAGAGGGTGGAGAAGAGAGAGAGAGAGAGAGAGAAAAAGAGAGAGAGAGAGAGAGAGAGAGAGAGAGAGAACGAACATGCATGCTTTCTGGTGTCTCTTCATATAAGGGCATTAATCCTATGGGATCAGGGCCCCACCCTTATGACTTCATGTAACCTTGATTACCTCCTTATGCACTCCATCTCCAAGTACAGTCACATGGCCTTAGGGCTTCAACACAGTTCAGTCCATAGCAGCTCCCCAGAAACTGGTGTGCCACTTCCCTAATTAGGAAAAGTCAGGGGATCCCCTAGCATCAATTTGGTTCTAGTCTGCTCATCAAGTATGTCTACTGCTCTGGGTGGGGCGGGGCCCATAAAGGGCGCAGAGCATCCTGAGTGCCCCTGCCCTGGCAGAAGCTCAGTTGAGAATGGGGAATGTTATGATACATATGTTCTTTCCAAATTGAGCTGATGTGCCAGTACAGGAGCTGTGTGTTGGCCCTCCATCTCAAGATCTGGGCGGGAAGGAAGGGTAGGCCATGGTGCAGCATAGACAGCCACTGGCCTGCATGTGAGAAGGCCAGGCGTCCTCTGCCCACTTCCTTCACCTGGGCAGTGGAGATAATAGTGAACACTATGCATGTGCGGGGCTGTGTGGCACTTGTATGAGCTCTCAGGAGAAGAGGCAAGAGATTACTGTCCTCACTTTTTCATGATACTACCGGAAGCAGCCATTGAATTCTTCTTCAAGATTAGGATGAAGAAGATGCAAAAGGCCTTCATTAATATGGTAGCAGCAAGATAAGTCTAGATCAGCGGTTCTCAACCTGTGGGTCGAGACCCCGGCTTTGGCGGTCGAACGACCCTTTCACAGGGGTCACCTAAGAATAGCCTGTATATCAGATATTTACATTACAATTCATAACAGTAGCAACATTACAGTTATGAAGTAGCAACGAAAATAATTTTATGGTTGGGTCACAACATGAGGAACTGTATTTAAAGGGCCAGAAGGTTGAGAATCACTGGTCTAGATGAACTAAGAATCATGCTTTTCTATTTAGTGAATGAGTTGTGGATGCAAGGCAGCCCTGATTAACTGAATTTCAGGCGGGGATGAGCCCCTCATGGTTGAACCAACAGTCCCAGCTGAGGCAAGCACCTGGTCTGGAGCGGTAGGTAGAAGAGCAGGCCTGCTATAGAGGAAGACAAGGTTGGTGGGAGGCAGCCAAGCTTTAAATGACAGGTTCTGATTAAACAAAGTAAAACAAATATAAACCCACAAACCCAAGAAGCTGAGCAAGTCACAAATAGAATTAATATAAAGAAAAATCACACTCAGGCACTGTATAGTCAAAATGCTGACAACGGAGTTAAAGAAAAAAAATCTTAATAGGAGTCAGAAGAAAAACATGTCATGTTCATACAAAATTAAACCTGACATCTCATCAGAAACAATGGACAGAATAAAACAATAAGTTTTAAGTGCTGGAAGAAAAACACCCACCAAACACCTGAAATTTAGAATCTATAAACTAAAAAAATATCTTATAAAAATTAAGGCAAATAAAGACATTTTTGGATAAACAAAGCTGAAAGTCATCTCTAGCAAATTCACACTACAAGGAATGCTAAAAAAAGAAAAGGTTCTAAATAGAATAGGACATCATATTAAGTTAACAAGGGGGAAAACACAAATTTCAAACATCAGGAATAAAAGGGGATTATTAATACCCATCCTGAAAACAGAAAGGATTAATAAAGGTTAATAAGGGTTCTTGAACAATTTTATGCTAAAAATATTGAAAGTTAGATAAAACTACAAGGAATGCTAAAAAAAGAAAAGGTTCTAAATAGAATAGGACATCATATTAAGTTAACAAGGGGGAAAACACAAATTTCAAACATCAGGAATAAAAGGGGATTATTAATACCCATCCTGAAAACAGAAAGGATTAATAAAGGTTAATAAGGGTTCTTGAACAATTTTATGCTAAAAATATTGAAAGTTAGATAAAATGGACAAATTCCTTTGGGGGGGGGGGAGGGGACACAACTTACCAAAACTGACACAGGAAGAAATAGAAAATCTGAAGATTTAAAAACAGAAAATCCCCATGCTGATTTTAAAAATTGAATGTGTAATTAAAAACCTTTTTCAGCCCAAGCTGGTTTGGCTCAATGGATAGAGTGTTGGCCCTTGGACTGAAGGGTCCCGGGTTTGATTCTGGTCAAAGGCACATACCTCAGTTGCAGGCTCGATCCCCAGTCCTGTGCGGGAGGCAACCAATCAATGTGTCTCTCTCTCTCACATTGATGTCTCTATCTGTCTCTCCCCCTCCCTTCCAGTCTCTCTAAAAATCCATGGAAAAGATCCTCTGGTGAGGATTAATAGCAACAACAAAAGCCTTTTGCAAAGAAAACCTCAGTCACAGATGGTTTCACTGGCAAATTATATCAAACTTGCAAGAAAAAATTATATCCATTGTATACAAACTGTTTCAAAGAAGAGAGGAGGAAACCACTTCCCAGTTTTTAAAAAATGGGCCAATCCAATCCTAATACCAAAACCAGACAAAGACATTATGAGAAGAGAAAACCACAGACCAGTATCCCTTATGAACAGACACAAACATCCTTAACAAAATATTAGCAAATTGAACCCAGCATTTTTTTTTTTTAAGGAGAATACAACATGACCAAAACTTGGGAATTTTCCCCAGGAATGTAAGGTTGTTTTATTTTTTTATATCAATCAATATAATTCATCACATTAACAGAATAAAAGAGAAAAATCATATCACTATCTCAATAGATACAGGAAAAACATTTTACAAATTTCAACAGTTCGTGATAAAAACTCTCAGCACACAAAGAATAAAAGGAGACTAACTCAACCTGATAGAGGGCATTTCAAAGAAAACACACCTTACAACTAACATCATACATAATGATCGAAGTATTGGAAGTACCACCTTAAATGAAGACCCAAGGCAAGGCTAGCCACTCTCACCATTTCTATTCAACATGCATTGAAGTTCACTATTTATTGGGACCATGGGGCAAAAAGAAAAAAATAGGCATAAAGAATGGGAAGAAAAATTAAAGCAACTTAGAAATACTAAGTGAATTTAGCAGGTCTCAGACTACAAAGTCAATATACAATTATAAATTGTATTTCTATACACTTGTGGCAAACAATTGAAAAATTAAAATTTAAAAATACTACTTGACAAAATGGGTCAGATTGGGGGAACACTTTGGGGTAGAGGAATCATGTTTATGTTGGTGCTAATGGACGATCTGAAAATAAAATTAAGAAACCAATTCCTTTACAATAGCATAAAAAGCAACATACCGAGGAACAAATTTAACCAAGGAGGCAAAAGACTTGTACACTGCCAGGAGTTGGGAGGAACGAAGGGATAAGCAGCACACAGAGGATTTTCAGGGCATTGAAAATACCCTGAATGGTACCATAACGATGAATACTGGTCATTATACATTTATCCAAACCCTGGCATCATACTCAAAATAATTCAAGATGGACAATAAACTTAACTAGAAAAGGGAAGCTATAATGCTTCCAGAATCTAGAAGAAAGTGTAGCATATTTTCATGACCTTAAGGTAGGCAAAGATTTCTTAGAACACAAAAACACTAACTGTGCAAGAAAAAGGGCATCATAATTAAAACTATGCTCATCAAAATACACCATTTAGAGAATGAAAGAATGAACAGCCCTGATGACTGCCACAGCCTGAGTAACAGCAGCGGTCCCCAGCATTTACTAGCTTCCCACTCCTGCTGTTTAAAACACCTGATCAACTCCTACCTATCTTTTCTCTCACTTAGAATGATAGACTGACACAGCGGTTCTCAACCTGTGGGTCGCGACCCCTTTGGCGGTCGAACGACCCTTTCACAGGGGTCGCCTAAGACCATCCTGCATAACAGATATTTACATTACGATTCATAACAGTAGCAACATTACAGTTATGAAGTAGCAACGAAAATAATTTTATGGTTGGGTCACAACATGAGGAACTGTATTTAAAGGGCCAGAAGGTTGAGAACCACTGGACTGACAGGTTGGGAAGGATGTTTCAGGCCCTGACCAATTCAAGAGCTTTCCTGTCTGTCAACAAAGCCTACACCTCTAATAACATTTCTCTAAATACCAATTGGCCATGGTTTTCTCAAACTTCTTTTTTTTTTTTAAATATACACTTTATTGATTTATTACAGAGAAGAAGGGAGAGAGATAGAGAGTTAGAAACATCGATGAGAGAGAGACATCAACCACTGGACTGACAGGTTGGGAAGGATGTTTCAGGCCCTGACCAATTCAAGAGCTTTCCTGTCTGTCAACAAAGCCTACACCTCTAATAACATTTCTCTAAATACCAATTGGCCATGGTTTTCTCAAACTTCTTTTTAATATTCAATTGGTAGCCAAGTTCCAGGTATAAAAGGCCTTAAGAATCACATTGTGAATGTGGCAAAGAAACGGGCAGCTCTGAAACTGCCTGCATAATACCTCCGCTTGCTCACGAAGCATCTTCTGTAATCTATTATAATAAAAGCGTAATATGCTAATTAGACCTGACGACCTTCCAGACAAAGCCGGGGCTGCGAGGGAAGCCCAGGTCCCGGGTGCCAGGGGAAGGAAGGCCTCTAGTATTTAGTAATCTGACTACCAAGGTACTTCATGTCTGTATCATCTCACAAAGCACATTTACATGAAATTTTCCATATGCTCCACACCCCGCAGTTATTATGACCTTCATTTTCAGATGAGCCCATGAAAAGTTCTGAGTATTTTTGTAACCACCCTTTACCTGTCTAATAAGTAAATGTCTGGAGCTCCATCCCAGATCCTCAGACTCCAAATCCAGCATTCCCTACTTCCCTGTCAGGCCTGGCTGTGAGGCGATGGCTCTGGGAAACGAAGGTTTTGTTTCATGGGCCTGAGCAGCACGTGGGCCTCCAACTATGAGCTGACCAGCCAGGTTTCGCTCACACTGAGAATCCTTCAATCACTGATTACCAGTGGAGGGGAAGTGAGCAAACTGCCCCCAAAAGGAATCTCATCAGGCCATTGCTCTGGTGCGGGCCATGCTCGGAAATGAGCTTTCAGACGGTGAGGTCACCAGGTGCTCTGCAGCTTTTTGATTGGCTGATTGTTTCATGAGCCTCTTGATCCTTTCATTTGGAGATGCCAAAGCCATTACTAACTCAACGAGGAGCACATCTCCCTTATTTCTGTCCTGGTTCATGCAGGGTGAGTGGTATGGGCTGGGCAGGGAAGAAAATGAAACCAGGAAGAAGGTGGCAAAGGGTGGGCAACAGAGTGCAGACTGTGGTGTGAAGAAGTATGAGAAATGATGAAAACAAGAGAGCCAGAGAGATGGCAGGTAAAGCAAAGTGAGATGGCAGGATTTCAGCAGTGACAGGGCTCATGGTGCATATTTCAGTTTCCAAAGGCATTCCCTGGCCCACTTATTTTCCATTCAACAGGAAGTCTTTCATAACTTGATTACAGGAAGGTATCATCATACATGTGCCACTAATAGGCCAATCAAGGCACTAACATTGTATCTGAGATATTTCTACTGAGAACAAGAAGAGCTTTCCCCCAAACTTCCCCTTGACAGCATCTCTCTCCCCTTCTCAAATCTTCCCATCCCCCTAAACAACAGCACACAAAACACATGATGGATAAAATTAGAGTAAAACATATTTATAGCCTCACAAATTACTCTAAGAACTGGCCAGACTTTGCATATGCACAATAAGATATGCAATCTACTTGTTTGGGGGTTTGCTGCACCTAGCTATTACGGGAAATTACTGCTTCATTATCACAATTTCTGCAAGGTAGAATGAGGTGGAGTCAGTGAGCATTCTGAGTCATTTCCAAAAATGCTTTTAAGGGAAATTCTGCAAATAATATTACTTCTTAAGGGAGAAACAATGTTAACAACCATTTCTTCTTTTCAAGTCACACCAAGGAACATATTACTCTGAATTAGAAATGAGTCAAATCAGAATGTTTAAAGTACGTGTTAATAGCAATTCTTGTGTATCATACACTAGATATTGAAAGTAGCAGTAAAGAAGGCTAAAGCAGACGTGTTTTTACTTAATAACTAGTTGATACTTAATCATGCCTAAGATTTAAAAGGCAGCATTTAGGATCTGTAAGATTTTCTTCAATCTTATGTGATTCAGCCGCTGCTGTTCCACTGGGGGTTGTAGAATGACTTTTTTTTTTTTAAAGCCTTTATATTTTAAATACACTTTAAAAATCTTAGAACAGTTTTAGGTTGTAGGGAGCTGCAGACTCCATTACGGAATAAAAAGAAGCAAAGAGGAGGCAGGGACCTGTGCCTCCAGAGAAACAGTTGAGATTGTTTCCCGGGGAACGAGATTGCTTCCGAGGGGGAAGACGGTGCCTTTCGCCTGGTCCCACCAGAGCTTGGTGAGTGGATGCCCAGGAAGGGTTTGCCCGTGGTGCAAAGGAGCCCAGGGATCCTGAGGGGGTGTTGTTGGTTCAGGTGGCAGTCATTTATGAACGCTGAGATCTGCCTAGTGACAGAGGCTACATTTAAAATGTGAGCCAGGCACAGCACCCTGGACCTCAGCTATGTGTCCTTCCCAGTCTCTGCTGTGCCTTGGTGATGGAGGTTAGCAATTCTCCTCTCTCCTGGCGCACACTCAAGGATCTGCCTGGCATGCAGGCCAGAATTCTCCTGGGCTCTGGCTCAAGCCTCCATAAGCGCTCCTACATGGAAAATCCCCAGGCTGATCCAGGATGTCCCAGCAGCGCCCCATCCTGTCCTCCTTATCGCAGCTGCAGGCAGCCTGGCTACATTCCTCCTGCCTGAGTCACTGCTCGGGGCCACAGGCTGCCTTTTCTCCAGCTCTGCCGGCTGAGGGACCAGCCACTGACCATGCCATCTTGTTGCTGTCCCTTTACTTTTCAAAATTACTACAGATTTATTTGTATTGCCTACATGGAATGGCTAGTTATTATCCAAAGAAAATTTCCATACTTAAATTAGCCCCTTTCCTTTTCTGCATTCTGCTCAAGATCCAGCCCAGCTGGGCCCCACTCCTTTTTACCTAGTTTTCCTTAACTATTACAACACCGTTTTGACACAAGTCAACTGTGCTTTTAGGTTTGGTCCCTGCACTACTGTCCACCAATCGGTACACTACTGACCTTCTTTTTCTTGCTTATTGATTATCTCCTTGACCACCTTACTAACCCTCCTATGGCAGGAGCTTCCATTTCCACATGAATGGATGAATGAATGAAAAATGAACAGGGTAGTGCCAAATGTCTAAACGCAGCAATTTTGAATTTGTTGAACTGACCAGAAATTTTGAGGCCAATCAGGTGGATCTTATCTTCTATACTAGAGGCCCGGTGCACAAAATTCATGCACTGGGGGAGGGTGTCCCTCAGCCCACCCTGCACCCTCTCCAATCTGGGA
>NW_005359397.1:2321377-2330272 GCF_000412655.1 Myotis brandtii | reverse complement strand
CCACTTGCCTGCCTGCCTGCCTGATTGTCCCTAACCGCTTCTGCCTGCCAGCCTGATCACCCCCTAACTAACCACTCCCCTGCCAGCCTGATCAACGCCTAACCATTCCCCTGCTGGCCTGATTGCCCCCAACTGCCCTCCCCTGGCGGCCCGGTCGTCCCCAACTGCCCTCCCCTGATGGCCTGATCACACCCAACTGCCTTCCTCTGCAGGCCATCTTGTAGCCACATGGGGGCGGCCATCTTTGTGTTGGAGTGATGGTCAATTTGCATACTGGTCACGACTAATTAGCATATCAGGGCTAACTAGCATATCCATCTCTTATTATTGTGTTGGAGTGATGGTCAATTTGCATACTGGTCATGACTAATTAGCATATCCAGTTGTGGCTGTGAGGGCGTCATGACCAATTTGCATATTACCCTTTTATTAGTATTGATTTTATGACTTTTGAAAAATCTCCACAAAAATAAAGACATAGAAGTTTGCATTGCTTTTAAAAAGTTTCTAGTCCTTCCTGCCTCCTCCCTCACTCAGACCCTAGAAACCACGGGTGTGATTTCTGTACCTACAGTTTTGCCCTTTCAAAATAGTATATAAATGGTCTTAAACCATATGTAGCCTTTTGGGTCTGGCTTCTTCATTTAGTATAGTGGTTTTCTTCCTTTTTATTCATTTACTAGAGGCTTGCTGCATGGAATTCATGCACAGGGGGAGGGGGAGTCCCTCAGCCCGGCCTGCACCCTCTCCAATCCGGGACCCCCCAGGTAATGTCTGACTGCCTCTTGCAATCCGGGACCGCCGGCTCCTAACTACTCACCTGCCTGCCTGCCTGATCGTTCCTAACCACCTCTGGATCACCCCTAACTACTCCCCTGCTGGCCTGATCAGCCCTAACTGCTCCCCTGCTGGCCTGATTGTCCTTAACTGTCTCTGCCTCGTCCCACATCTGGGACCCAGGATTCCCTCCTCCAGCCAGTTGCAGGCACCTGGGACCTGGGCTTCCCTCCCTCTGGCCAGCCACAGGCACCTAGGACCTGGGCTGGCTGTAGCGATAGGGGACTGTGGGGGAGGCGGCAGACCCAGCTGCTGGCACCTGGGACCTCGGGGTGGGCAGCTTGTCCCTCTCCCAGGCCACAGTCCCAGCCGCTGGTGCCCAGGACCATGGAGTGGGTGGCTTGTCCCTCTCCCGGGCTGCAGCCCCAGCCACTGGCGCCTGGGACCGTGGGGTGGGCAGTTTGTCCCTCTCCCGGCCGCAGCCTGGCTGGTCCCCATTCCTCTCTCGCGAGCTCATTTGAGCCTGGCTGGTCCCAATTCCTCTCTCCCCAGGTCACCCCCGAGGGGTCCCAGACTGCGAAAGGGCACAGGCTGGGCTGAGGGACCCCCTACCCCCGAGTGCACAATTTTTTGTGCACTGGGCCTCTAGTAGATATATAAAAGGCTAATATGCAAAGTGTCCCCTCGGGAGTTCAACCAGGAGACTGGGAGTTTGATTGCTCACTATGACGTGCGCTGACCCCAGGGGGCGGCGCGGAACAAAGGAAGGCCCCAATTGGCCCTGATCACCGGCCAGGCCTAGGGACCCTACCTGTGCAAGAATTTCGTGCACCAGGCCTCTAGTTCAGCGGTTGCCAACCGGTGGTCCGTGAGGTCTGAAAGTTTGGCGACTGCTGCTCTAGTTTATCTTAAGTGACTGGCAAACCCTTGGAATAATGTCATATGGAATTTTAAGTTGAAAATACCTACAATGCATAATTTGGGGCTAAAATTCATACTAATTATGAGAATCCAGATAAACAACAAGAGTGCCAACGATTTTATAAAATTGATGGGAGAAAATTTTTAGATTGAAAACATTCTCTTCACGGCCATTAACATTTTTACTCAGAAATGACAGTGACACTGACACATATCCCTACTGCATAACTCAGGTAAGAAGGTATTTATTCTAAGCACAACGCTCTCACTTCTAAGTATTATTCTATAAACACTGAATATCCATTATGTTTCAGGCAAGATGATTAGAAATTTCTAGTCATGTACCCCTCTACAAAGGAATATTCCCCAGTTTACTAATTTCTACTATCTCCCTGGTTTAGTCAACACATGTTTACCAAGCTGTCCCATTGCTCGGGGTCAGGCCTCCTGCCCTGAGCTCCCTCAGCCTGGTGACCATGGAAGGAGCACATGGAGCCTGCAGACTGCCAGGGCCCCATAGCAGTGCTTGGGGGAGTGCAGGGCAAGGAAGGGACAGAGAAGCTTTCTGGAGGAGGTAACTGCTAAACTAAGTGCTGAGGGATAAGGGAACTCTCCAAGTGACAAGGGACAGGGAATAAAGAGCTGACCGCATAGTGGGAAATGAAATGTTGTGTTAGACACAAGTTATTTGAAAGGAGATATTAGGCCAGAAATTTAAATAGGAATTAAGAAGCAGTTTTTCCTATCCAGGATGTAGCTGTGAGGATGGTGAAGCAAGGATGCAAAGTCTCAATCCCTTCACGAGGACCTGCTCTTCAAGAAGTGATGAGACATGGGGAATGGGGACTCCAGAGAAGCCCACGCACACCTTCCAGGAGCCTTTCTCCTTCCAACAGCCTCTGGACTGCTCAGCCCATGACCTCTGGGCAGACCGCCCAACATCCCTGAGCCTCAGTTTCCCTCATGGTTAAAATGGAAGCAATGACGCTCCCTATTGGGAGCTGTTTCTTTGGGCTCTTCTCCCAATGCAAATACTGCTAGGCAAAGCACTCAGTACATTCATGCTGGTCTCAGATGGTAACAAGGGAGTATTTGTTCATGGTGAGGAGGTGGGTGGACAGAATGAGATTGGGCCCCTCCTTACAGAAGGGGCCTGCACAGCGAGAGGTGCAGGGTACCCTGGGGAGGGGACGGAGGGAGTGAAAGGCAACGGTGCCTTCTTCGGGCTTTGCCAGTCCCCATTTACTCTGATTTAAAAGAGGAAACCAAACCTACGGTTTCTGGAGTGAGGGTAGGTAACAGAATCTTGAGAAATAGAAGGCACCTCACCATTCATTGCTCCTACCCTCCCTCTCCTGATTTAATCAAGACAATTTCTATTCCTTTCCATTAGATTCAATGACTCATAAGGGAACAAAATAATAGTTTAAATAAACACCATATCTGGCAAAGCCATCGAGCATTTTTATTCTAGCAATTGGTTTTCACTCAAGTATTTATGAAGCATGTAAGATGTGCAAGCCTCACCGCTAGGTGTGGAAATGTCAGGAAAAGTAGTTTAAAATAAACGTGTTCACCCAATCATCTCCTTTAGAGAAAGTGTATTCGTCAGGGTTCTCCAGAGACATACAACCTCAGTGTCTTTCTAGAAAGGCCTTCAACTGATTGGATGAGGCACACTCAAGTCACGGTAATCTGCTTTATTCAAAGTCTACTGGTTTAAATATTAATCTAATCTAAAAGAAAAATCCAAAACCCTCTCAGCAACATCTAGATTGGTATTTGACTCAAAATCTGGGTACTGTGGACGAGCCAAGTTGCACATGGAGTCAACCATTGCAGAAGGCTCCATGGGAATATACGCTTGCATGCCAATTCCGGCGTTCTCACGTTACCGCCAGGCAGGGTCCCTGCGCTCCTTCCCACCCTCCTCAGGTAGCTCAGTGCCAACCTGTCTTGCCAAAGGAAGCAAGGACTGAAAGGAACCCTGTGTGTGGCAGGAGGGGGCCTGGCTCACTGCCCTCCCTGCCTCCTTGGAGCTGCACGGTTCATCCCTTGAACTTCAGGTTCCTCAGGTGTGAAATGGACATGCTGCCATACCTACCTCACGGGCCTATAGTGAGCATCACACGGAATAGACTGTGGAGGGTGGGGAGCAGTGCTTTCCATGCGTGATGTGCAGCCACTGCGCCATCAGGAGGCTGGCATGCCTGACCCGGTGGGGTAGGGAGGGCCCCATCCTGATGGATGGGCCAGGGCGTGGGTGTTCCTCGGGGACTGGGGCAGCCCAGGAAGGAGCTCGGGCCTCCAGGACAAGTCTGAGCTCCAGAGGAAAGATTCCCACCCCAGAGCTCTAGGTTGAGTTTTCTGCCCCTTTAAAACTTTTATGTGCTCTTTCCAAAAATTCCAGGTTTCAGAGTAAAAAGTTTAAGTTCCCTTATTCATCACTCCTACCCCAATTCTACTCCTTATTGATTTTTTTGTTACTATAAAAATGGGGTCCACCTATGGTTTTATGATTTTTTTTATTCACTTAGCAATTAAAAAGTTTAAGTTCCCTTATTCATCACTCCTACCCCAATTCTACTCCTTATTGATTTTTTTTGTTACTATAAAAATGGGGTCCACCTATGGTTTTGTGATTTTTTTTTTTATTCACTTAGCAATGGTTTTTAATGTGTAAATCTGACTTTTTTGTATAGTGCAGGTTTTTCCTACTCACTTAATTTAGAGAAAAAAGATTAACTAGGAAGACAAAGGGACAAAAAGCTTTCTACAAATAAGACGAACCTCACTGTAGGCCTAGGGAATCAGCTTTCTGAGAGCGTGTCCAGGTGGTTCAGCCCCCCCTTCCCCTGGCCCAGGCAGTACCCCTTTGAGGGCTTGCCCCTGCTCTCCCAGGCCCAGCGTGCATCTGGACATCCCCACCTGCACAGTCCATTCCTAGAATGTTCTGTCTTGCCTTGCTCCTTGGCTCCTATAGCCATGGTTGCCTCTGAGGCTGAGGCAAAAGCTATTGGCCCTCTGCCACTCCATAAGCAAAGAAATGGCAGCATCGAATTTCAGAGAAAAAAGGTAACAAGTGTCCACAGACACTCAGGACATTGTTTCTTTCCAAAACCTTCCAGACAGGCAAGCAAGAAGTTTGGGGGAACTGCACTAATGTGTACTTTCGAGACACCTCATTTTCAAGCTCTGATATTGTCTCTAAAGGGACTTTTCCTTTGAAAAGACCAGAAATTCTCATCTTTATCTCTAGTTAGCAGTTTCCTCCCCAGTTGTTATGAGGGGAGATATCAGTCACTGAGGCCTCAGGTCCCTGAAAAAAGCCCTTGCATTCTTCCACATTGCCAAACCCCAGGCCGTGCCCTTTACATCCACGCTGGAAAGATCTGAGGACCCGAGGAGCCCAGGCTGGTGCAGGTGACTCATCTTCCTGACCCTGAGTAGAGGACGGTGGCGTGTTAGGTGCATTCTGTGCTCTTGTCAGCAGTCAGCATCCTGTTGGCCAGGAAAACACTGCCTCTTCCCGGGAAAGGCTTTGTCTGCAGCTGGGACAGAAACACCAGTGGATGGAGGCCACTGAGTCATGGAAGAAAACCAGGCTGAACGCAGAGGTTCTGTGTTTGCAGGGGGAAGAAAGGTGCCCCATTTTCACACCCGACCCTGCCACCAAAACAGACATCTTGCCCCTTTTCTGTTTTTAAGGGTTTTATGGCCCCGTATTACAGGAAAACAAACAACAGTCGCAGACATGATGAACACCAAGGAAGGCATAAAGCAATAATGATTTTGAAGAGGCCCAGTGGGTGGCTTCTCTTAGGTCCTCCTCTCCCTCTTATTCATTCATTCATTCATCCGAGCCCTCTACACTCCACCCCATGACTCCTTTCTTCCCTTGGCCTTAGTCACAGATCACTTATTTATTTAGCTAGTTATTTACTCCTTCACCTGCTCCATAAACACACTGAGCCAGCTTATAAAAATACACAGAATAAAAGGTGGAACAAATGACCAAGATAGGCAATGGCGACTAGGGGAAGTAGGTAGAGCCGGCCACGAGAGGAACACACAGAAATGGCGATCCTATGATGTTGCTCAGTTACTACGAGTGGGCTGCAAATTTGGAGCCAAGAGTCCTAGGAGCCACAGAAAAGAGAAGAACTGAGAGGCAGAAGGTGCACATCTACTGATAAGTCAGGAAAAGATCCACCTTTCTAATGCCGAGACCAGATGGAGGTGAGTGATCGTATTTCTTACTTGCTGGGCGTGTGGGCAAGGGACTGATTAAATGCTCTTCTGACATTTTCTCATTTGATCCTGGCAATTGTGGGGGGGTGGACACTATTATGATGTTCATTTACAGAAAAGGAATCTGAGAATTTTAGAGCAAGTTAGTAATTTTCCCAAGACCATACAGAGTTAGTCAATTGTAGACAGGAGAGTCAAACCCAGGCTATCAGGCTCTGTGTGCCAAACCAAGAAGCACACCCTGCAGAGCAGTGGGGAGCCCATGGGGTATTTCTGCAACAGATGCAACTGAAATTTTTATAGGGCTGAGTCTCCTCGCCTCTTTCAATGCAATTCCTTAATATAGACATAAACGTATAAGCAGTTGAAATTTAATTTAAAAGCATAAACAGTTGAAAGCAATTCCTTGAACTAAAGTTTGTTCATGTGCTAAGTTCTTCGGTGATCCAATTTCCTTCTTTGTGTAGATGTACAAACATTGCAAATTCTACCAGGAAGTAGATTGACAGGTATTTTCTCAAACCACAGTGCGTCATTCTAATGCATCCCAAACCCATTCTAGTATCGTTTATTTATACCCCAGGAGAAACTCGAAGCTGATGTCTTTGGTCTCTCTACTCCCATGCTAACCTCTACCCAGGAAATACAGCCAACAGAACACACAAGGAAGACCTCTGTGAAGAACATCTAGAGAACAGCTTCACCTACCCGTGGTTCTTTTCTTCTATCCTAGTCTTTGTGAAATGCCTTAGGAACTGGGTGTTCCCTCTATTTAAGATCTCATACCATTCAGGCAGCATTTCTCAAAGTTCAGCATCCACAAGCCGCTTCAAGCTAATGCAGACCACCAATTTTAGGTAAAAATTATCACAATTTTTAGTAATAAAAACATCATGTGCTTTTAAAAAACTTTTTATTATGGAGAAATTCAAACACATGCAAGTAGAATAGTATAATGAACCTCTATGTACTCATCACTCAATTTCAACAATTACTGACTCATGGCCAATCTGCTTCAACACTACTCCTATCCACTTCCTCTCTCTCGTGTTATCCTGAAACAAACCCAGATATCATATCATTCCATCCATAAATATTTCATTATGTGCTTCTAAAAGATATGAATCTTTTAACATTGCAAGACCATTGCCACAACTAAAAATATAAGAATTCCTAAATATCATCAAAATATCAAACTGCCAATTGTCTCAAAAATATTTTTTTCTTTTTTGTTTGTTTGTTTGAATAAGAACCCAAATAGGGCCCACACATTCCTGTCAGATCATTACTTTAAATAACAATAGTAATTTCATGCATTTGTAAGAGGACATTGTTTTCAATCTCTTCCCAAGGTATCTGTCCTATTTGTTCTGTCCTATTTGGTCAGGTTTCTTTACTCCACACGCCATTAGTTTCTCTCCTTGCCCTTTATTTCTACTACGCTAAGCGATTCTAGGTCACTGGAAACAGCATCAAGTGTCTGATGTCTCTTTCCAGTGGCTAGGGATTCAGAAATGAGAGATTTCTCAATGAAAACACATTTGGCACAATTACAAAATATACTCAAAATCCAGGTGGATGCATGCTTTAACTTGGGAGGCGGGGCAAAATGGGTCCCCCTCATCCACATGGACTGCTCCCAGCTCTGGAAAGCACTTGTCCAACATTACAGGTAGCTCTAACTGTGCCCAACAACACATTGCTCTCCTCCTCCAGCGAAGACAAGTATCGGTTATTGGAAGAGCCCAGCTCCACTCAGAGCAGATTGGGCCTCAGTTTGGTCTTAAGAAAACAATCTGTGTCCATTGGTTATGCTTATATGCATGTGTGGGGGTGGCCGGGGAGAGGTCAATGGGTGGAAAAAGAGACATATGTAATACCATATGTAATACTTTAAACAGTAAAGAATTTTAAAAAAAAAATCTGATTTTTCAGCTAATTGTTTTCTCTTTTAAGAGGCTGAGTTTAGCCTTTGTATCCTATAGGCCAATGCCAGAATTAACAAGGTCTCTGAGGCAAACCACCAGTGGACATGCCATGATGGATGGGCAAAGACAAGTTCTCACCCAAAATTGTGGGAAGGCCCTCTCATGGCAGAGGAGAGGGTGGAGGAGTGGGGTCAGACCATCAGAAAGAGCAGTTAGGAGGCACTAGAACAGTGGTTCTCAACCTTGGCTGCACATTAGAATCACCTGGGAATCTTTTTAAAATCCTGATTTCTGGGCTTCATCCTCCCAATCTTGGTTGCACATTAGAATCACCTGGGAATCTTTTTTCCAGGTGATTCTAATATGAGGCCCAGAAATCAGGATTTTAAAAAGATTCCCAGGTGATTCTAATGTGCAGCCAAGGTTGAGAACCACTGTGCTAGAATGTCCAGGCAGAACGTGATGTGCTAAGTCAGGGAGGAAGGGGGCAGACAGAAGAGGAATGTAAGAAAAGAGCAAATCTGGGGACTGACTGAATGTGGCGGGTAAAGATGGAAGAGGGAGGAGTCCTTAGTGACATTCATGTTTCCAAGTCCAGTTCTGGGAGGCTGTGTGAAAACGCATTTTAAACACACACACGCACGCGCACACACACACACGAAAACCCTTTCCAAATTGTCCATGGCCCCAGGATGGAAACAGACAGCTGATCCGTGAAGAAAACGTACCCCGCGTGAAATACTCTGTAGTTACCCTTAGCAAGGGTTCTCAACACTGGCTGCACGTGAGAATCATCTGGGGAGTTTAACGACTATGCCCAGGCCCCAGCTCAGGCAAGTTAAATCAGAATCCCTGGGTATTTTTCTATCTCCCTTCGCCTTCCCCCAAGCACAGGTGATGCTAATGTGCAGCCAGGGCTGAGAACCACAGACAGCAGGGCTATTGGCACAGAGCTGCCCACCTGCAGGAGGGGTCATTGTTGGAACTGCTCACAGGCTGAATTTTAGTTGGCTCAGCT
>NW_005359397.1:2307190-2321268 GCF_000412655.1 Myotis brandtii | reverse complement strand
CCCCCAAACCGCCCCCCTCCCCCATTGCTTGGGGTGAGAGAAACGACCTGACCTTTGAAACTCAGCTCTCTGGCAAAATGAGGCAAGGACAGCCTGGCGGGGAACAGGAAAGGAGGGAGCCAGGTGTCCAGCACACGTGCTTCCCCTCTGCCTGAGTGCGGAGGCCGGGGTTCTCACACTCCTGTGCCTCACAGTCAAGCTGGGATCATTGTTAAAGGCAGGTGCCTGGGCCACTCCCGGCATTAGTCAGGTTCAGGGTGCATGGCCCAGGAATCTGCACGTTAGTGGTTCCCAGGTGACTCTGTCAGAGGGTCATGGCACAAACCCCGAAGCTGAGAGGTCTGCAGGGGGTGCCACAGTGGACGTGTGCAGGGCAGATTCCCCTCTCCTCCCCATCCTGGCTCCGGGCCCAGAAGACTGAATCGGCAGGTCTGAGGTAGCCGCCAGTGGTCAGTGTTAGAATATTAGTGCGGCTTGGGGGGGGGGGGGGGGCTTCCAGGGGGGAAAAGTGCACCTGCCCCAAGTTTTCATTGTATAACAGAAGGTGGAAGTGAAGCAGGAAGGGCCCTTGGCTTGCTTACTCCGTTTCACCAAAAGGGAAGCTGGGGGGTTTTCCTAGCCTGACTGGGGGCCGGAAATGAGGAGCCGGAGGAGCCCAAGCAGCAGCCTCTGGCCTTTCAGGACTTCAGTTTCTGGTGAGTTTCAGTGTGAGGTCTAAGGATCAGCATCACTTGTGAGAATGCAAATTCCTGGGCCCCACACCCTACTTCCTGGCCAGACTCTCTGGGAGTGGGGCCCTCAATCTGTGTTAGAACAAGGCCTCGGGTGGTGCTGATGCTGTCCAGGATTGAGGACCCTGCACGGGAGGCTCAGATGCTTCATGCTCGTGGGCTTAGGGAAGGTTCCCCACCTCTCATTCCCTTCCCGTGGGGACAGGGAGAAGTCGCACAGCACCCCTCCCCTCTCTCCACTAGTTACTGAGAAGGTGCTGAGTGACACACAGGCCACATGGGCCAGAGAAAAGGAAGCCAGGTTCCGGGCAGCTGCCACCTGCCCCGCTGGCTGCTCTCCCAGATGACTCTCGGCTTTGTTTTTCTTTCCTCTCTAAGCCTGGAGAGGGGTGCAGGAGGAGCTTTCCCTGCGTGCCTGCCTAACCCCCCAAAGTTGAGGCAACGCTGGTCCAGACGCCCCAGGCCTGGTTCCACTGTCCTCCCTAGAGATATGGGCGTAGGACTCAGGCTCAGGACACGTCTCCACACTGCCCTCCTCCCGGCCCAGTGCTTGCTTTTCTCTTAAGATGGGCGAGCAAACACTGCTGCTCTGGGGCGGGCTTCAGTCAAAGGGGCTGCGTCCTGGACCAGGACTAAAGACCTTCTTTGAAGGGGAGTCACAGTTCGTACCCACACCTCAGGACGGGTTCTAGCCAGCCCGGGCTGCTACAGTGAAATGCCAGACTGGGTGGCTAAGTAACAGGCATGTGTCTCTCTCGGTTGTTGGCTGGAGAGAGGCTGAGTCGGAGGCTGAGGCCCAGGGCGAGGACGGGCCCAGGGGGACAGACAAGTTACCCAGCCCTCCTCCCTTCTCCAGGCCCAATGTTGGACCTCCTCCCAACATTCTGATC
This sequence comes from Myotis brandtii, assembly GCF_000412655.1. Taxonomy (NCBI): domain Eukaryota; kingdom Metazoa; phylum Chordata; class Mammalia; order Chiroptera; family Vespertilionidae; genus Myotis; species Myotis brandtii. The sequence continues at coordinate 2,319,647 of NW_005359397.1, read as the reverse complement.
AAACAGCAGCACTAATGTGCTCCAAAGAGGGAGTCACTGGGATCCGGACTAATCCAGCCCTGTTGTCGGGGTTCACTATAGTCTTTAAATGTGTTACAAGAGAGTTCACAACATTGAAGCAAAACTTTGGGGGCGTACTTGGGTTAAATTAAAAGCACAATTTCCTATTTTCTTGTCAAATGACTTTACTTGAGGCAACAAGTGAAATATAATTTAACTCAACAGGAAATATCACACTTGGAGGGAAAACATAGAAAAAACACACACCTTAAAGCCAAACATTCTTTCCAAGGCCCAGCGCTGACATTTCCAGACTGACAGCAGAATGAGCGTTTCCATGAAACAAAACTGTGCGTCCAAGTCTGGCTTGGAAAGTTTTCCACTTCATCGCCACTTCTCAAGGCTCAGGGCACGATGCTTGTGGCCTTCCGCAGGGCCAGGTAGCCTGTGACAACATCGGAGGGCAGCCTCCTAATGTAGGAAAACTCTTCGATGGTGCTGAACCGCAGCTTGCTCTGCGGGTCAGTGTAGTTGGCCTGGGTGGGAAGCAGGCACAGAGAAGGGCAGAGAGCTGTTGGTGGTGACTATTTTAAGTTCAAGTTTAATTTTTTTTTCTATTTTACTGAAAGTGAAATACATCTTCATCATGTCTTACTCTGTTGCCAAGAACACTAAATTGCGCACTTTGGCGAAGACGTGTTAATCTTCCCAGACTTAAGACTTCAGGGAATGAATGGGAGGAAGAGGAATAACCACATCAGATTCTAGGACTCTTCTGGTTGGTGCCTCAAGGGCTACAAAACTGAATTCATGATGATCACCCCTGCCTTCAATCTCCCACCTGCTTCAAACAAATGTTGCAGATCTATTCCCAAGGCAGGGAGCAGCACCTCCATGCCCCTCCCTGCTGCCTTCCTCCTACTCCAGGGCATCCCTCTTCTACCCTTCCTTACCCTCCCTGTGCCACTTCCACGGCTCCCTGGGCCCCATGGCAGTGCTGGGCTAGCCACCAACACCCACTCTTCCACCAGGAGGGACAGCCATCCTACAACTTGCAACTACAGCAAGGCTCATCTTTGCAACTTGCAATTCTGGTCGTGTCCTTTATGAAACCTCTCAGTGGCTCTTCTCTGTTTCCGGGACAAAGGCCCCAGTCCTCAGCATGGCTCCAATGTCCCTGCCAGCTCTTCCTCAGCTACATGTCCTCACTCGCTGTCCCAATTCCCAGGCTCCAAGTCTCTCCCTCCGGTTACGCTCCATTTTCCCTTTCCTTGGAAGGGGCCCCCACCCTGGCTCACTATGCTCAGTAATCACCCGTTCATCCTATAGGACTCAGCCCCCAAAGTCTTGTCATCAGGGAAGCCTTATCTGGCCCTGACAGGAGGTCAGGACCCCACCCTCTCACCTCACCACGTGTGTCCCCTGTGGGATGCTTATCACTGTTGTTTTTACATCTATTATCTGCATGAGCCTCTGATTAACGCCCAAGCTCTGAGGCTCCCTGAGGCAGGAACCCTGTGGTGTGCTTATCACTGAATCCTGGCTCCTAGTGCAATGCAGAGCACAGTAGGCCTTCAGGCAGTGTTTGTACAGCAAATGATAGATGAATGAATGAACCACCAAATGGACACTTAGGACCATCACAGAAAAAAGAACCTGTTTCCCACTGACATACCAACATTCTCTTTTGTTCTGTTTTCCCATGTGCAGAGTGGAGAATCTAATTCACCCACTATACATCTCAAGGCACATGGCTTCTTAGATTTTGAAACAGAAGACATGAAGGTGAGTCATCTGGAGCTCCTTTCAGAAAACTATGAGATGCCGTTAAAGTCTAGACGCATAACATCCAGTTACTCAAGTGTGGATGGTGTGCTCATCTCTGTGGGCCTGAAAGCAGCAATGCTGCTTTAATCAGCGAGGGCGTGAAGGAGCAACAGGATGCGGGGAACTGAGTCATAGGTTTCCCATTCGCTAAGTCTCCAATTTTGCCACTGGGATCTCCTTAGGTACTTAACGGCTTCCCGTCAGGAAAATGAGATTATTTCTAAAAAACTAAGATTAATTAAAGCTCTGTAAGAAACAAAGCTCTGATCCTTTGGCTTGATCTAGATCAGTGATGGCGAACCTATGACACGTGTGTCACCTCTGACACGGGTGTCATAGGTTCGCCATCACTGATCTAGATACTGCCTTTCTGTAACACTAGAAAGTAATGTAATAGAAGACAGTAATATACAGGAAGGCTTAAACAGAAAGGCAGCAACAAGCCCCTTCTGAGGCTTCTGGCCATGAGCAGTTAGATGATCTGACTGGCAGGGGAGGCTGCTTGCAGTTCCCAGCAGGGGTGCAGGCGTGTGCATCTGGCTTTGATCATCTGGCCTCCATACGCGAACCAGCCCGGCCTGGCTCCATTCCTGTGGCCACCTCACTCCTACCACCAAACTGTGCTGAGCCGGCCCGCCCAAGTTCAGACCTCACTGCCAAGAAGGCTGCTGAATAACTAATGCGAAATGCACAGATACTGTGGCACCAACAAAAAGGTCACCAACGAGAACTTGTGCAGACAGCACCTGACCTAGAGTTCTGAACAGAGGGGAGGGTGCCAAGTACACAGCACAGCTGAACCAGTAAAGAACTGCACTCCTAGTCAGAACCTCCTCCGGATTCCATCCAGGGCGCCCGAATGAAACAAAGGCCATCTGGGCAGGCAGCAAACAGATTTCAGGCCTCCCCCGCTGCGGGGTGACCGCAGTGCTCACTGCCCCCCATCTCTCCCAGAGCCTAGTGCTTTCCATAGCTGTGTAACAACAGCTAGCTAAACACAGATGTGACCCTGCATGCCTCCCTGCCATGCCCACACACAGGGAAACAGTTGCTTGGCTGGCTGGGAAAAGGTGGGTCAGTATAAACATGAGCTGGGCTTATATTTTAATTATGTAACTTTAATTTATACAAGTAACAGATGAACATATTTTCCTCTAAAAGAGAAAAGAAAAAGACAACATTTCGAATAAGACTAAAGTCCCCTTCTACCATCCCAAGTCTTTTGCCTTCCCCTGAGGATACCACTGCTAGGTGGGTACTTTCCAGACTGTGTCCATATACCTCACACAAACATAAACACACCAGAGAAATTACTCACATTTTTTTTGTAAGCATGTGCTGATTTTTACTTAGGTGGTACTATGCAGCCTACATTGCTTTGTACCTTTCAGTAAACAATGTATCTTGGAAGTTAATCCTCGTTGTTACATACATATCAGGCTCACAGACGAGTATGAAAACACTCCCTTTTCTCCCACTGATTGACCTTTATGTTGTCTCCAATATTCTGCTAATCCATTTCCTCCCAAACATTTCTGCACACAGCTCCTTGGGCATACTGTTTCTAAGGGAGCCGTCTGGAAGGCAATGCCGGATCACAGGCTTTTGCTTCTTTGTCTCAGTAGGTAGTGCCAAACTGACATCCAAAGACTCCGTACCAATGTAGGTTCCCACCTCAAACAGCAATGTATGAGGATATTCACTTCTTCCCTACCTGATGAGTCTTTTCCTCATTATCAGTGAGCATGAATATCCACTTATTGGTCATGTGTATCTCCTCCTTGTAATTGTCTTTTAGCCAATTCTTCTATGGTTTGTCTTTCAATGATATGGTAGAGTTCTTTGTATGTTCAGAATTTCTTGAATCTTACATGCATTGGGGCAAGAGGTGTTAGGTTCTATGTAACATGACAAGTCCTTTGCCAGTGGCATAAAGGGGCCTGGAACAATGGTTCTCACAATGATTTTCATGCCTCCTAATGTGTGAAAACCATTGTACAGCAGATGAGCTGCCTGATAATGCTGAGGATAAAGCTACATTTTCTAAGGGACCACCCTCCAAGTCTGGCCATGACCCATGGCTTCTATAAGCTCAGCACAAAATGGTACAGGGAGAAATTTGGGGCCATAACAGAATAACTGGTGCCAAGCTATTTCTTCTGCCATAAACAACTATTAAAAAGGGTCAAGTATATGAGGCAACTATTTTCAGGCAGTAGACAAGAGACAGCATAAGGCTACAACATTTCTCTCAAGGTAAATTAAGGTGAAGTCCCGTCAAGGGACCTTTAGGAGGAGATACATGCCATGAGTGGATACAAAAAGAACCCAGCATACACGCATGCACACACATGCACGCACACACACACCACATGTACACTCAAGCAGGTTTGCTCCATTTTACAGCACTTCTACTCTACCGTTTTTTAAGAATCATTGTATTTAAGTTCCTATATTAAAAAGTTTGTAATACACTGAGGAGTGTGTGCTCTCTGGAGGAAAGCTAAAACATATGACTAATTCAGAGTACAAATAATATTATTTTCAAAATTACAATAACAACTCAAATCCTTACCGATGTAAACTGTGTACCATTTAGTCAGTTTGTTATAGAAGTTGGAGCCATACATTTTCGTAAAAATGTAAAGCATTTAAATGATGCAGATGAGTTTTTAAAAGTGCAGTGACCTATTAGTTCTACAGTCAGGAAGAAAAGCCCATTTTCCGAGTTGAATAGTGATGAAAAAGGATGAAGGTGAGCTGAAAGTTCCACCCTTCATCTACATTCTGAAAAGGAGACAAGGCTCCCTGAGGTTCCTGAGGGACAGCAACTTGCCTAAGTCCCACTCATCCTACAACAGTTTTCAAACTGTGTTCCTAGAAGCACTTTAGGGGTCACTGTGGTGGGCAGTGGGGAGGACAGAGGACCAGACCCACACAGTGGGTAGGTGGGCTCCAGGGGATTCTGTAAAGGATTTCACTTGGAAAAGGGGTTCTGGTGCTTAAAAATATGTTTGAAAACCACTATCTTTACCATAGTGCCTCTTAAAAAAAAAAAAAAAAAAAAAAAAAAAAAATATAAAGAGTACAATCCCTCAAAAATGCAGACTTTTTAAACTTGAGTACTATAAAAGTTTGTGGGGTTTTTTTTTTTAGAGAAGTTTAAATATTTTTTAAAGAGTACAATCCCTCAAAAATGCAAACTTTTTAAACTTGAGTACTATAAAAGTTTGTGGGTTTTTTTTTCTTCATGTAATTAACATGAGAATATATGAAGTATCTTTCATATAAGAACAGGAAGCATCTTTCATATAAGTACAGGGAAGTGAAACTTGTTCTCCTTTCTGGAGCAATCCTCTCTCCAGACTGTCCACATGATGCCCAGGTGACAGCCACTCTGAAACAAACATGTGAACACTCCAGCACAAACCCATTACCTATTCAAATTATATGGGCTCCAGGCAGGACCAGTGGTGGTCAATATCGAACACTGTATAAGTAGACAATACTGTGAACCCTTCCTTTCAATTCCATGTTATGAGGCATAGAGATATAATTATACTCACAAGAAGACCTGAAACATCAGAATACTTCTTAGCTGGTTTGAAGGATGGAGGAGCATCAATACTGAAGTCTGCAAAAAAAGAAAAAGAAGATAACTAAACTGACTTTCAAACATTCAGCTCCCTTCCAGGCCAAGGGCTAGCTTTGCCCTGCCCCCAGGGACCATCCACTCTAGCAGAACCACAGGGAAAGCTCGTCTGCCCACAAGCCATTTTCACCGTCTTGGGCTACATGAGCTGAGGGTGATGAGGTGCCAGATGACCCACTGCTTGGGTCTCAGCATCCAGATACTGGAATGTCCACACCCAGACAACTGACTAGCTCACTTGTCATCTATCTGAGTCACACACACCCCCGCCCCCCATGAAAGATGTGCAATGGGACAGGACCTGGAGGAAACTTTTACCTGTACTTTCCAATGAAGCTGGACAGAATATAAAACAGCCCTTTACATAGATTTGGAAATGCTGTAGCCTAAAGCATTTACTCTGAAAAACACTGGCTCAGAGAGTAAAACAAAGCTTGCCTTTAAGCTGGTTGTTAGGAAACCTACCAAATCTGGGGCAACCTTGTTCTTGCAAATAAATTTTAAGAGTAGACTTCTTAATGAGAAGTTTGCCAAACTTCTTATTGGTTTGTCAAACCAATATTATTATATCAGGACTTGTTTCTCCAGATTGACATGCTAACAGTGACATTAAAAACCACACACCCATGACAACACAGAGTACAGATACAGTTATGAGGAAATGTACACATAATCTCCCTATATTGACACCACTATAAAATTCCTAAGCTAAAAACTGTTTCCTCCACTTATGCAAACACAATAACGTAGGTCTGTTGTAAGAAAATTCCCAGTCGAAACATTATACACTCAAAGAAGGTGTTAAACAGCTCACAGTTAGGATCATTCAGTTGCCACGGCAATGCCCTTTCAGAAGCGAGGATTTGTTTCAGATTCTTCCAGGTTCTATTCTTCTTGCCAGCTACTGCGCCACCATGGCCGGAGTGCTGGGATCAGAAGCATGGATAAGGAAAGTACCATTTCAGAATGTGACATTTATGCTTATTCATAACTGTAATATACCCCTCATTCTGTCAGCAATCATTTGTACCCCTAAGCCTTTTTTTTAAAGTATTACATTGTGCACTTTAATCTTCCTTATAAAAAACAATGCTTTTGGGTTGTCAAAATCCATGAGTTAGTTGATGATGAAGTAGAAATACTACTAATAGGTTATGTTTTTTACATGCACACAGAAAATCACATCCTTTGTTGGGTCTAACTTTATAGAATTCACTCAGGGATTTCCCATTATTTTAAAATAAATTTACTACAAAGTTAGATTCAAACTCATGACCACATCTCTAATCTCCCTTCTGAGGACAAGTCTCTGCCTTGCAAATTACTGGGGATGCTGGAAAACGCAATTATGCCTCAAGCACGGCATGGCACACCTTCTGGAAATGTTTCTTCTTTCTGTCCTATGAAGATGACAAAATAAAATGGAAAAGGAGAACAAAATCTGTTGCAGGCACTGGCAATAGTGTATTTTAAAAACAAATGAAAAAAAAAAACTTTTATGTATAAGCTGAATCAGTGTAAGTCCCCTGAGAACGACAGGAAAAGTAGCCAGTTTCTACTTTACAATACAATAGCTTAGATTTGCTTAAAGGATGGGCCCTTCTTCTCCTGCCCCCACCCTTCCCACAAAGCCCAAGGCAGGGAAGGTGGCAACCTGGAGAGAAGGGGACACCAGTGCCACCTGGGCTGCAGGCCCAGCCAAAGTATGGGTGCTTGGTTTTTTGTTTTTGTTTTTTTGTGTGTGACATATATTTTTTTTTTTATTTTATTGTTTAAAGTATTACAGATAGTAGTACATATGTCTCCTTTTTTCCCCCCATTGACCTTCCCCCGGCCTCCCCTACCCTCCCTCACCCCCCAGTGTCTTGTGTCCATTGGTTATGCTTATATGCATGCATACAAGTCCTTCGGTTGATCTCTTACACCCCTCCCCCCCCAACACTCCCCAGCCTTCCCACTGTAATACAGTTCCTCATGTTGTGGTGACCCCCAACCATAACATTATTTTTGTTGCTACTTCATAACTGTAATTTTGCTACTGTTATGAATCGTAATGTAAATATCTGATATGCAGGATGTATTTTCATTGTTACAAATTGAACATAATTAAAGCATAGTGATTAATCACAGAAACAATATGTAATTATATATGTGTTTTCTGATGGTCTTAGGCGACCCCTGTGAAAGGGGTCGTGACCCACAGGTTGAGAACCGCTGCCTTAGATGCTTACCACAAAGTTGGGATCCTTAAATGGCAAAGGTTTAGAAGTTTTTTCCACAGGTCCTGTGCTATAGTCAGAGGGCACCATTTTATTCTCACTCATGGCTTCCATGCTGATACCCTTAAAACACAATAAGAAGAGTAGGTCAGTACCTTTTAGCTGAGTTCCCTACCTCAGCTCTCAACGAGACATAAGATGGCATCACAGGACATGCGGGGAAGACGGTGTGCCCAGAGCCCCAGAAGGTGGCCTGCAGCAGCAGAAGGCATGCTAGACTGGCTGCTGCACCTGCTGTGCAGAAGCCACAGGAGACCAGGAGAAGCCAGGACCCCAGCTGCCACGCTTGCTGGCCCCCCATGTGCCAAGCACAGGGATGGGTGTCCTGCCCACGATGCCTCATTTAACTCTGACAACAACTAACTACAAGGTAGTGCTATTATTCCCAGTATACAGAAAAAATCAGGCTCTCCATGACACCACATGCCCCTGCTCCTGCTGATGATGTCAAACTATGTCTTGAAATATTAAGACAAAAAAGGTCCAGTCCCTTTAAGGGTTTCATCAGCCAGATCCCAGGCTAGGGCTGGTATGCTTAAGGGGCACAACAGGATGTGGGCATTCTAAGGAAGGAGAATAGAGGGAGAGGAGGCTAGTCGCTCAGCTGGCTGTGGCCAGAGTGCCCTGACAGGCAGGCCAATGTCCTTTAAAACAAAAAGACTTTTAAGCTACGAATCACAAAGAAAAAAAACAAGACCAAGTAAAAAATAACTTCTGATTTATAATGCAATTTCCAATCTTCCCAAATGGTAATAAATTGTTTTTTGATATATAATTTACATAGAGTGAAATGCACAGATCTTAAGTGTAGTTTCCTGGGTTTTGCCAAATGCTTACACTTGTGTAAGCCATGCCCCCATGGAGATAAGAGAGCATTTCCATCATCCCAGAAAGTTCCCTCATGCCTCTTCCTAGCCAATACCTTCCACCCTCAGGGGCAACCTCTGTTCTGATTTCCACATTACTTTTGCCTGTTCTAGAACTTCATGAGTGGAATCTGACGTATGTACTGTTGTGTTTGGCTTCCTTAGCTCTCAGCATAATGTTTCTGAGATTTATCCATGCTGTTGCATAGATTAGTTCATTTCACTGAATTTGTACACTACTCAGCAGAGTAGTACTCTACTATATGGACGTACCACAATTTGTTTATCCATTTTCCTGTTGATGAAATAAAGCTGCTATGAAATATCTGTCCAAGCCTTCGTGAGGACGTGTTTTTACTTCTCCTGGGTAAATACCTAGGAGTGGAATGGTTGGGTTATAGGGTAAGTATATGTTTAACCTTGTAAGAAACTGCCAAATCATTTCCTTAAATGGTTGCACTCTTACATTCTAGCAGCAGTGTAAGAGTTCTGATATATAAATATATATTCCATCTCACCAACCCCACGACCCCTAGCACTTCCTGCAATGGCATCCATATGGGAGGAAGTTGGCATGGGGGAGACAGGACCACTCACTCTGCTGCAATAGCTCTCTGAACAGTCTCTTCTCAAACACCTGCCCAGACTCCTCTCCAGGGTCCCTCCCACAGGCCAGTAAGCGCATGAAAAGATGCTCAACATTATTAGTGATTAGAAAAATGCAAATCAAAACCACAAGAGATATTATTTCCACCCACTAGGATGAATGTCATCAAAAACATAATGACGTGTTGGCGAGAATGCAGAGAAACTAGAATCTTTATATACATTGCTTGTGAAAATGTAAAAAGGTGCAATCACCTTGGTAACAGTTTGGCTACCTGGTTTTAGAGGCCAACCTAACAGCGAATGAGCCAGGGACTTCATGGAACCTGAGGAGGAAGCTGTAGCTGGCATGCAGGTCAAAGAGAGTGACAGTCATCTGCTCTTTGAAGAGGTGGTGGTCCAAGGGAAAAGGAGGAAGCTTGGTCCACTGGCTGAAGACACATGCAGTAAGCAGGTCACCCGCCAGTGTCAGAAGGAGGCAAGGAGCCATTCTCCTGAGGACTGTAACAGTTCATTAAGGATGCACCAAGAGACTACCCGGGGAGCAAAGACCGATGGACGTGGGTTGTCAGGAGGCTGGGCCTACAGAGTGGCCTAAATTAAGTGAGAGAAAGAAAAATAACCATAAGAACTATGCAGTGAATAGAAAACCATGGCAGCTAGGGACCACTTAGGAAAACAGGCTGAATATAAAAGAGGTTTCCTGGGGCCAGATACACTTTAAGTTTCAACTTTATTGCGTTTTTCATAAAGAAAATGACTACTTATATAACGTTGTTTCCATCTGGGAGAATATAAGCAAACAGAAGTGCTACAGAGGCAAAGAGGAGATCCTAAAGGGAAATGAAGAACCAGGCCCCAAGCCTCCAATGGTGATTACAGAACCTCCATAGAACAGGCCCAGCTCACAAGTGCTGCCCTCCTCAAACCGTGGCCTTAGCTTTATCTCCTTCTCCAGAACTGTTGAATGACTGCATTGTCCCTTTCTGTTCATGCCTCTTTCCTGATTCCTAGAGGTAAGGTCAAAGGCACAGCGAAGTCCTGGAAGGAACACAGGTATAGGCTGTTCCCAGGCCCGGAGGGACCCGGGAGGACACCGACAGGCAGGAATGCCTCAATGAGACCCAGGCAGGTAGTGCTACCTCAGAGGCCACTAGGAAAAGCAGGGACCTCAGCAAGTCCATGTGGGCTGGCAGGTCTGGGAGCTCTGCCAGGGGGGAGGATGCACCTGTGGACGGATGCGTCTGCTGAGAAAAGGGAAGGTGGTGGGAAAAGAGGGCTAGACGTTGGCATCACCATTCCGAGTGGCACGCTTGAGAAGGGTCAAAAAGGGAATGAAGATGATGTCCTCACGCACTGATTTTCCAAACCGACCCCTCCTGCTCATTTGGCTACTCCTTCCCCTTCTGGTCCTGGTCAGCCGGCCAGCCCTCCACCACGGAGTCGTGCGGAAGAAGGGGCAGAGAAAGGAAGCCATCCTGAGGTGCACTGAGCTCATCACTCCAGACCTGCATCCTGCCTCCACTTCCCTCTCTGACCAGGCTCCAAAAGAATACCCCACTCTGGCTCAGAATTGGGTTTTCTCTTTTCTTTCCTCTTTAACTCCGCCCTCCACGTTACTACGCCCTCATTCTTCCCTTCTCCTGGGCTGGGGCTTGGCTGGGACTCCTGTGTCTATTAGTGACGGGATGAGAGTGAGACACCTTCAGTCAAAGGGAAGATCAAGTCTGTCAGGCAGGGATGCAATAAAATATAATTTAATATGATGTACAGTTTCCATAAAAATAAACCACTATCCCAGTAAGAGACTTTACGAGATGAGCTGTCCCGCCCTGAGACATGAACCCTAAGAGGAAAGAAAGAGCACGCAGCACTGAAAGAGCTGATGTAAGTCCCAGGGAAGAGAAACCTGGCCTGCTATCAAAGAAGAGCCCATGCCGGCCCCCAACTGAGGCAAGTCAGTGAGGCCTCAGCTGTGCCCAATTGCAGAGCCCAAATAAATGGCTTCATCTCTCCAGACAGCATGACTGCATGACTGACTCAGACTTAAGGATAACTTGGGCACTCTGTCTGTGGCTACAAAAAGAGAAACAAACGTTCTTTGTCTTATCACTAAAAAAAAAAAAAAAATCAAATGTCTACTTACATCTATCTAATAGTATTCTAGATTCAAAAGCTGACCCTAGTCTACAACTACAGGGTTACTTAAAACAAAAAAACTGAGATGCAACCTAAATATTCAGTAATATCAATTAAATAAGAGCATTTAATTCCTTGAGAAGTCTATCAACATAGAGATAGGCTTATGAAATAATGCTAAGTGAAAAGCAGGATACACCAAATACAATGCTGAAAAACTTCATTTATACATAGAAAACACAAATTATTATAGTTGCTAGGGAAGATTGGGTGACTTTTTATATCCACTTTAAAAACAGGGGGGAGGGGGAGGAGGAACTTCTAAAACTTAACATTATCATGATTTTTGTTAAAAGCTGGGGTAGAATGGTTTTTTAAAATGAATAAATCAAATCAGTCCAGCATTGTCTGGCTGCCTCCATCATGTAGACTGGATGATGATAGACCAGTGGTTCTCAACCTTGGCTGCACATTAGAATCACCTGGGAATCTTTTTAAAATCCTGATTTCTGGGCCTCATCCTCCGGAAATTCTGTTTCTTTGTTACTAATGTTGTGGCCCCACCCCATAACAAAGAAACAGAATTCCGGAGGATGAGGTCCAGAAATCAAGATTTTAAAAAGATTCCCAGGTGATTCTAATGTGCAGCCAAGGTTGAGAACCACTGGTCTATCATCATCCAGTCTACATGAACCTTCTAAAGCACAGCTGCCTCTCATTTACATGTTTTGTTGACTGCTTAACCATCACGAATCAGCCTATTATGTAACACTCAGTATGTAGGTCAATTAGGTCTCTGTAGATTTTATCAACTTGAATAGGCATTTGGAAAGTCTAAAATATTGACCTCACAAAATCCACCCCCCGCCCCCAAAGCATTTCTCTGCACATGGATTTGGTTATATCAGACTAGAGGCCTGGTGCACGAAATTCGTGCACTGGGGATGGGTGGGGGGTCCCTTAGCCCAGCATGTGCCCTCTTGCAGTCCGGGACCCCTCCCTTGTTACTGCCCACCTGCTTGCTGCTTCCTACCGCTTGGCTTGCTGCTCCTTAGTGCTGCCACGAAGGCCTTGGGTCTGCTGGGTGC
>NW_005359397.1:2304553-2306479 GCF_000412655.1 Myotis brandtii | reverse complement strand
GCTTCAGTGCCTGGCTGCCTGCCGCCATCTTGGCTGACAGTTAATTTGCATATACTCACTGATTAGCCAATGAAAAGGGTAGCGGTCATACGCTAATTACCATGTTTCTCTTTTATTAGTGTAGATATCTAGTTATATCTTCTAAGGTAGTGAATAAGAGTGATATCAAGAAAGGCAGCATGAAAAAAGAATGTGGACTCTGGACAGTCTTGGATTACAATCCTGACTCTACCACTTGGTAGCCGTGTGACCTTGGGAAAGTTATTTAACCTCTCTGTGCCCCAGTCTTTTTATCTGTAGAATAACCATTTATAGGGGTTGTTTTGAGGATTAGATGAGTTAGTACTTAGAAAGTGCTTGTAACAGTGCCTAGTATATATTAAATGCCCCACAAATTATTAATTATTATTACTTATCATGATTTCTTTCACTTTAGCACAGTGTGCTCCATGGACATACTGGGAGCAAATACTTGCACTGCATATATCTGGCAAAGGACTCCAATCAAGAGTATATAAAGAACTCCTGAATATTAGTAATTTTTAAAAACCCAATTAGAAACAATTGATATTGGAATGGTCGATAAGCATATGAAAGGGGGATTGATATAAATAGTAATCAGTAATCAGAGAAACAAAAAAAATGAGATAGTACTACACAGCCATCAGAATGGCTAAAAGGAAAGGTGGAGGATGCAGAGCAACTGGAACAGTCATACTTTGCTGCTGAGAATGCACAATAGTGCAACCACTTAGGGAAATACTGTTTAACAATTTCTAACTGAGTTAAATGTATGTCTACCTTATGACCCGGTGATTACACTTCTACCCATTTACCCAAGAGAAATGAAAGCCTTTATCTACTTGTATAGGAATGTTCAAAGGAGCTTAAAAACGGTAAATAACTCAATGTCTATCAGTTGTCATATGTTTACACAATGTACCAGGTATACGGATACAGGTAAAATAACATGAATAACTCAAAAACACTGTTTCACAGAGAAACCCAGACACAAAAGGGTATGTTCTGTATAATTCCATTTATATTCTGTTCAAAAACGCAAAGTCAATCTATGGTGAGAGAGGTCAGAATAGTGGTTACCTCTGGCAGGCAGGGAAGACAGTAGTAATGCCTTGAAAGGGTCACCAGGGAATTTTCTCGGGCTCTTAATAATATTCTCGATCTTCATCTGGGTGGTGGCCACATATGCAAAAAGTCATTCATCTGTATCTCTTAAGATTTGTGCACTTTACTGTATGAAAAATCATACCTTAATAAAGTATTGTTTAAAGGGGAGCACTATTAACTATCAATGGAAGAAATGAGAGGCAGTTAAAATCTCTAGAGCATCCTTCCGGGTGCAGGATGCCACACCACGTGCTGGAGAGAGCACAGTAGCACACTCCTTCGCTGCTCTCTTGTTGCTTTAAGTAAAATGCAGGAGCCAGGACACACACTCTTCCACGCAAGCCACTCCTCCGCGAGTTCCCTGCTGGGATTCTGGAGCCTGGGTCATCGTGCTGCGGGGAAGTCTGTATCCGGCGCTGTGCTCTGGGCTTTCCGACCAGGATCTCAATAAATCCTCTGACAACCCCGTGCGGTAAAACCAAACACACTTTGGGACGGGAAGCTGGGGACCAAAAAGCTCTTTTCCGAGGATGAGGGGAAACCCCCCCGTATCAATACATCCTGGTATTCCTCCATGTAGGACTTACTAGTAGGGGCGCTCTGCCCCTCACAGACACTCGGTAAATGTCTGTCAATGGACCAAGGTTTACCCAATTCCCACATGTCCAAACTAAGGGAAGAAAGTGTTTCATCTGCACCAGGAAACAACCCTGCCAAAGAGCTGACGCCACCAGAACCGGCGCATGCGCCCTGACTCGCTCTGCCCGGCTAAAGCACCCTCACTGCGTCTCACAGGGC
>NW_005359397.1:2300596-2304537 GCF_000412655.1 Myotis brandtii | reverse complement strand
CTCCGCTCGGCCACCGCGCATGCGCAGGCTAGTCGGCGTGCAACGTACCTGTGCAAAGCTAGAGGCGGACACTTTTTTCTTCTTACCCGGGCCATATCCGCCGCCGCTGCTGCCGTTGTGGGAAGGACTGGCTGGCCTCTTCTTGCTGTTCCGGGATATCCCCGGAGCGGCCGTGGTGGCCACAAGTGGAATTTGAGCCGCCATTCCTATCCTGAGTCTTCTCCCCCCCCCAACCCCCCTTGCTTTCTCTGCAAAGGTCTTGGGACTTCCGCCTCGAGGTTAGTTCCGTCTTAGTGCCGGAAAACCCGGCCTGGATTCGCAGAACATCCGCTGACTTCTCTCTACCGAATCCAAAAGGCGGAATCCAAAAGGCGGAGCTGGGTGCAGCCAATTCCGTGGGGACCGGAAGGTGTCTGCGGGTGGCGTCCTGCTACTCCCCAAAAGGGCACGTGCTCGCAAATCCCTAGCGATCAAGGAATAGAACATCTCGCCATCTTTATTTTTAAAAATAGGTTTTTAAAAATAACCCTGTTGACTTTTCTGACGTGAAGTCAGAAGATGGATCACTTTTGCCCCGGGGCGTGGCTCAGTGGTTGAGCGTGGACCTATGAACCAGGCGGTCACAGTCGATTCCCCCTCAAGGCACATGCCTGGGTTGCAGGCTCAATCCCCGGTGTGGGGTGTGCAATTATTCTCTCTCATTGATGTTTCTATCGCTCTGTCCCTCTCCCTAAAAATATATATATTTTTTAAAATAGATGGGTCACTTTTGATGTATGTAGCAGTGAAAGTAGGGTCATTCTGGGTGGATTAGACAGCTTCTAGCCTTCCCATTGATCACTGCCTTCTCAGGGAAGAAGTTTGTGTGTCAGTAGAGCCCAAATGGACTTGAAGGGTAGACTAGTTCTTAACCTTTTAGAGGTCACAGACCTCTTTGAGCATGTAAGCTAGGCTACCCTCCCTCTCCCACTCCCCACCAAATGTATACAGGTATAGACAAAATATTACATATGATTTCAGGGAGTTCACAGATTTGCTAAAACCTATTTATGAACTTCAGTGGAACATACCCTCCCCCTTGTTATTGATGACTTAAACTGCATGATTTATATTTGGTTAGTTAATGTCTTTTGGCTTCTGGTAGAATGTAAGCTCTGAAGTTATGTTTCATTCATTTATCTTTCCCAGCTCACAGTACCTTGCAAGTCATCAGTACATTATAATTATTTCTAATGAAACAGTTATTAAATCAGTGATGGCGAACCTTTTGAGCTCGGCGTGTCAGCATTTTGAAAAACCCTAACTTAACTCTGGTGCCATGTCACATATAGAGATTTTTTTAATATTTGCAACCATAGTAAAACAAAGACATATTTTTGATAATTATTTTATATATTTAAATGCCATTTAACAAAGAAAAATCAACCAAAAAAATGAGTTCATAGGTTTGCCATCACTGATCTAGGTGCTGACCCTGGCTTCCTGGGCCCACCCTTTCTAATAACCCACCCTTATCCCATTCCAGACAGCCACCCTTTCAGCTCACTCCTCTCCCGCACAACACCTGCCCTAGTGAATCCATCTCCTCTCACCTGGATCCCTACAATAGCTTCCTGATGGAAGTTTGGATTTCCATCTTTTCCTAATCCTCCCCGGCCCTAGGCCATCCTTCACACTGTGCCAAAATGGGCTAAATCACAAATCTAATCATACCACTTACTGATATTCACCAGAGCCCTTTCGCCTTGGCATATAAGGTCCTTAATAACTGGGCTCTGCCCACTTCTCTTCCTTCATTCCCAACACTTCATTTCCTCTGCTCCAGCCAGGGACTAACTATTTCTGAGAGTACACATTGTTCTCTTAACTCATCATATTTTTGTTTCCATTATTTCCTCTCTTAGGATTGCTTAGCTCCTTTGCAGCAATTTAGATGCTGCTTCCAATGAAAAGCTTTTTGCCATCTGATATATCCTCCTTCCCTTCCTTCTTTCCTATTCCCACCCTGCGTATGGCTCTGAGGGCATTGAGTATAGAGGGTGCTCTGTTGAGCACCTTCCTATAATCCCTTAGTAAATGTTTATTGAGTTCAAACACCAGTTCCTTACTTTTCTTTTTTAATATATTTTATTGATTTTTTTACAGAGAGGAAGGGAGAGGGATAGAGAGTTAGAAACATCGATCAGCTGCCTCCTGCACACCCCCTAACTGGGGATGTGCCCGCAACCAAGGTACATGCCCTTGACCGGAATCGAACCTGGGACCCTTGAGTCCGAAGGCGGACGCTCTATCCACTGAGCCAAACCGGTTAGGGCCCAGTTCCCTACTTTTAACACGTTAAGCGCCCTGTCAGTCACCGGTGACTGACACTATACTTTCCGTCTGGAAGACAAAACAGGCTGGGCGCTTAACCTGTTAAGCCTGCCATGGTCGGCAAACTGCGGCTCGAGAGCCACATGCGGCTCTTTGGCCTCTTCAATGTGGCTCTTCCTAAGCCTTAGGAGTACCCTAATTAAGTTAATAACAATGTACCTACCTATATAGTTTAAGTTTAAAACATTTGGCTCTCAAAAGAAATTTCAGTCGTTGTACTGTTGATATTTGGCTCTGTTGACTAATGAGTTTGCTGACCACTGTTAAGAAATCAAATACCATCTGAATTCCCATTGCTAAATTCAGTCCTGGTCCTGTCTGATCCCTTTCTTCCTGAAATCCTTCCCTTGGGATCTGGAACACCACCATCCTTTTCTTTTCCTTTTTCCTAACCAGTTGTCCTCTCTGTGATAGTCTTCTTCTTCTACCACAGGGTTTCTTATCATACTACAGGTTAAACTATAGGTTATGTAGTCACGTTCCCCCAGCTTAGTGGTTCTCAACCTTGGCTGTTACTAATGTTGTGGCCTCACCCCATAACAAAGAAACAGAATTTCTGGAGGATGAGGCCCAGAAATCAGGATTTTAAAAAGATTCCCAGGTGATTCTAATGTGCAGCCAAGGTTGAGAATCACTGCCCTAGGAGATCATTGCATCCTCTCCAGAGTATGAGAGCAGCACTTGTTCTGGGGGGTGTGGAGGGGCTAACCCCTCCTTGTTCTTTAGATATCATCTCTCGGGAACCTTCTCTGGTCTCTGTTCCCACAGACAGCCCAGTGAAATGTCCCTACAAGGAGGTGCTCACAGCAGCCTGTTTCTTCCATCCCAGACCTTCCTATGCCATGTGGTAAGTACCTGTGGATAGTAGGCTCATTTGGGCAGAGACAGTTTCTTTGTCACAGTTTTGGGGGCATTTCAAGCACTCATTGACGATCTGCTGAGTGCCTCGTTATTTAAACAATCCTTGTCTGGAAGGGGAGAGCTTGGGCCAGTGGGGGCTGGCCCGGGCCCTAATACTAGTATTTGCAGGGCCCAGGCCAAAAATACTTATGTGCCTTAATATAAGACTGTAAAATAAAATAGGTTCTACCTTTCTATCTTGGCAAACATACCCCCATAATGCAGAAGGCCAGAGTTGGATTAAGAATTCCCAGAATCCCTGGCGTTCTGCTCCAGATGTGGTAGCATGGGAGAGCCATTCCAGTGCCTGGCCACCCTCTCGTTCACCCCTTGCTTGACTGGACATCATGAAGTGACACATTTGTACATGTGTGGGCACCCCAACCCAAACATCCAACTTCATCCATCTTCTACCCAACCCTCACAAACAGCCTCCTCTTTACCACAT
Organism: Myotis brandtii; assembly: GCF_000412655.1. Taxonomy (NCBI): domain Eukaryota; kingdom Metazoa; phylum Chordata; class Mammalia; order Chiroptera; family Vespertilionidae; genus Myotis; species Myotis brandtii. Next base: position 2,300,816 of record NW_005359397.1, on the reverse strand, counting down.
CTTAGGCCTAGGGGTGTACACATCAAACCCAGAGACAAGGCCCACAGAGACTCTGGAAGCAGGCACAGAGCCATTTGGGCAGGAGATTCTGGAGTCCCCAGTACCCAGAGGATGTTCTAGAACAGTGGTTCTCAACCTTGCTAATGCGGCGACCCTTTAATACAGTTCCTCATGTTGTGGTGACCCCCAACCATAAAATTATTTTCATTGCTACTTCATA